>NC_133120.1:139000108-139609691 GCF_033568475.1 Henckelia pumila
GCGCTCGCGCGAGCTAATGCCCTCGCTCGCTCGAGCGCGTCTTTTCTTTTCTTCATGTGCGATAGCTCTATGTTCAGCGCCAAACATCTGCGCCCTTTACCAACTTTCATGCGTGATTGCGCTATCCTCCAACACCAACAGCGCTAAAAATAGCGCTTTTCCCCATTCCCGCAGCGCGATTGCACTTCTTTCATGATCAACAGCGCATACCTTGACCACTCTTCCATGCGTGTTAGCGCATCACCATGCTGCAGCAGTTCGTTCCCTCTTCTTCTTATATCGCAGATATGCATGCTCCTTGTTTCTTCATATATCGCAGCTGCCATGATCTTTCTTCGGGACATTGCAACAACGCAACTTCTCTATTTCGCCAAAAATACCAAGTTTCCGTCAATTCCTGTAAATAAACCATGGGGAATAATGGGTAGACAAAATGCACAAAACGACACGAAATAAGTTAAAACACATAACATATGCATGCAAACTGAACTTAATAATGCCATGAAAATAAACATATAAACTACACTTATCAACACCCCCATACTTAAACCTTGCTCGCTCTCGAGCAAGACATGCAAAAATAATATGCACACAAAAACATAAGTAAGGACGATTCATGAGAGTGCACAGCCTCTGAGAAGTTCAATGACAAAAACAAAATCACCACGCTCTCAGCTTTTCATAATACACCTTCGGTTTAACGTGAACGTGTGTGTGTGAACTGTCATTCCAGTTTCATACAACTTAGACCGAATTCGTTTCAAAACTGCTTAGCGACCTATGACAAATCAGTGCAAGTTTCACTCTTCAAGTGCTCATTCCTTCCAACGACCTCTAGACTAAACCCACCTCCCTTGAGATAATAAATTACATACCTCCGGCTTTTTCACCCGGTATTGCTTTAGCCCTAATAATTATCCGCTGACTTAGCTATAACTGGTTAGGATACGAAAAATATTTCTCTTTTTTTAATCCCCTCTTCTATAGTCTAGATGGAGCATCAACCCCATTTTACCCGCAAACTTAGCTATGAAGCAATGATTAGGATTTCAATCATTGTCCAAGCCCGGATGGAGTTGCAAATTTTTTTTTTCTAGGTGCGCCCAAGATCATAAGTGTAAACTAGAGCCTCATCAAAATTTATTGAACACAATCAAGATCCACAAATCACCTATTGTCGTGCAATGGTCAAACAGACAGAAACTTCATCAAATCTTTCGTTACACTCCACTGGTCTAACACAAGTGCTTATAAATATTCACGGTTCAACCTACAATTTCTCATGTCCAGTCAAGAGCAAATTTTTTCAAAAATCCAATTTTTTCAAATAAACTTCATCATCATAGGCTACCATGACTCATCCTACTCATGCAAGACAAAACAAACAACTACAAAAACAGACTCTTCAAACAAACACAAAACATTACTAATTCAACAAAAACACAACAAAAAATAAAATAAACTATTCTACCCCCCCCCCCCCCCACACAAATGCAAGACAAACAAAAACTCAAAGAAAACAAAAATAACACTCCCCTGGTTTATGGTTCATCATCTTCCTTCTTAACAGTATCAGTTGGGATGACAACAACAGACTGGGTATATCAGCAGGCATAACAAACTGGCATGGGAAAGAAACAAAAATAAAAAAAAAACAAAAACAAAACCGAAAACAAAATAAAAAGCAAAAGTGAAACACTGGGTTGCCTCCCAGTCAGCGCTAAATTTATAGTCTATAGCCCGACTATACTTCTCTCTTGAGTGGCGACATTCAAGGTGACTTATCCACCGTCTTTGAAAAACTCAGATCAGTCCTGCACTTGCATGCTACACCTCTATAGAAATTGTGCAATGGACTGATTCCTGCTAAGCATTGCACCTGCAGACATTCACCACCATCATCATAATTTACACCGATAAATTTGACAGCAGAGTAAGATTTTACAGTTGGGCTCTCAGTAGTCGACTTAAGCATATTAAAAATCACTTGCTCATCATTCATTCTCAACACTAACTCTCCTTTTTCCACATCAACTAAAGCTCTACTTGCAGCAAGAAAAGGACGCCCTAGAATCAAGGGAACCTCACAATCGTCATCCATGTCAAGAATAACAAAATCTACAGGATAAATCAACTTGTCTATCTTTACTAGGACATTCTCTACTATCCCTCTCGGATATTTAATAGATCCATCAGCAAATTTGAGAGAGATAGAGACAGGTTCAATATTTTCTATGCCTAATTTTTGAGCAAGAGAATAAGACATTAAATTTATTCTCGATCCTAAATCACACAAAACATTAACAAATGATAAACTTCCAATTTGGCAGGGTATAGAAAAACTCCCTGGATCCTGAGATTTTAGTGGAAGCATATTTTTCCGCACTCCTCATTCATTGTAACCTGCATCAGATCATTCAGCTTCTTTTTATTTCTCAGTAAATCCTTCAGAAATCTTGCATAATTCGGCATCTGTGCCAAAGAATCTGCCTTTGAGGAATTTTCAGCGTGCATATCCTCCTTGAAATCTGAAAGTTTTGGCCATTCCTTAGTTTTTTCTTCGTCCATTTGCTCCTCAGACTGTGCTCGAGTCACGACCATGATAGCGTTCACGCCTCGGGGATTTGGTTCAGTGTTACTTGGTAAAGCTCTAGCAGGACGGGTTGATAATTGGGTTGCGATGACTCATCTGAACTTCTAACTTTTGCAGCATACTTTCCTGATTCTGTAAGCGAGCCTCAGTTCCTGCAACAAATTTCATCATGATCTCCTCAAAACTCGGCTTCTTCTCCTCTTGCTTAGGCTGCCAGTTCGGATTATAGTTGTTGTCGTAGGAGTTGTACGGCTGTCTTCCTTGATTTCCTACAAAATTATCCGCTTCAACTTCAAACAACTGCTGCTCTTCTTGCAGATTCCCTTGTGCATGATTTAATGGCGCTGCTTTCATAAGTGCCACTTGATGTGTTAGAGCGTCGATCTTAGCATTCATGGCCATTAAAGCATCGACCTCTAGAACTCCAGCCTTCTTCTCTCTCTTCACATCCGGCCACCCAATGTTACTCTCTGCCATGTTGCCAATGATCTCCCAGGCTTCAGCTGGCGTTTTCCTGAACAAACATCCATTAGCTGCAGCATCCATCATAGATCGAACCGACTGATCGGCTCCATTGTAGAACGTTTGAGTCTGCTGGCATTGAGATAAATTATGCTGAGGACACATCCTTAACATCTTCTTGAATCTGGTCCATGCCGCATGTAAAGATTCACCCTCCTTTTGTTTGAATGAAATAATATCTAAAAATAATTTCGCCATCTTCGTAGGAGGGAAATACTTGTTCAGAAAAGTTTGAACAAGTTGGTTCCATGTAGTGATGGAACCCACACGCAGATCATCTAACTCTCCGTAGCTTCGCCTTGTAGAGAAAATGGGAATAACCGCAGTTGCACTGCATTAGATGTTACCCCATTAACCTTGAACGTGTTGCGGATCGACAGAAATGTTGGAAAACGCGGCTCTCAGATCAATCACGATTGATACCCGGTGCAGCGGAAGTTTAAAAATTTTGTTATGGAACAATTCCATAGTGTGGGTATCAACCGTTCAACGATTAAATTATTAGTGTGTATAAAATTCAAATAACAATTAATTAAATTTTACCTCCAATCTCGCAACGAGATTAATGGACACCAACAGATTTGATCTGCTCTTGTTGTCTCTCCCTGGAACCGATGAACTCCTTCAATCAGGTCCACGAACAGAGGTTTAATCCCTCTGATAGATTGCACTAGAAAATCTATCAGAAGTTTTCTGCGAAGAGAATAAACGAATCTGATTCGCTATTCCAGACTGCAATTCAAAATCACAGACCGGAAAATCTCGGGCAGAGGGGGAGGGGTCGGCCGAACAGAGAGAGAGAGCTAGGGTTCGAAAATTTTCTCTGTCTCAAAAATTATGACCTGTTCTGTGTAATTTTTGTACTGCAATAACTTATTTATAATGCAGGCCACTAACACCTTAGGGCCCATTAGTCATAAGTTAGGGCCCGACAAGCAAAGCCCGCATGTTCAGAAATTAATATAAAATTCATCGTGACTCCGATTGATAAACCGATTTTACCAATGTGCACAGAAACCATTTCTGCACATTTTAAAGTCAAGATAAATTTTCCTGAATCCGAATTCAGTGGTTTCCAAAAATGTCCATCCCTATGTCATTTTAGGAAATCCTACTCCCTTACTCTTATTTAAGAAGTCCAACTCCTTAGTTCATTAAATTTAACTCTTTAAATTTAACTATCTCAACGGGGATTAAAACTCCATTACACTGTGTGACCCTCAATGGTTCAGGGATACAGCTAGCCGTGGGCTCACAACTCCTTGTGACTCGGAACAACACTTTCCGACTTGCCCAACGAATCATGGTAAAGCGCCTAGCAACATCGCCCCATGATTCCCTAGGTATCACTGATAGTGCCTACAAGAACCAGTAGATTTTGGTTAGCGTACAGTACGGTCCCTTCATCCATATATCCCGATCGAATCAACAACCATTGGTATATCGAGAGTCGCTCAAGATTCGATAACTATGCAATACATCTTGAAGATCAAATTAGTGACATCGCATGTGCTACTAAGAAACCATTTCTTAAATCACATCAAGTACTCTGGCCAGAGATTCGTCACACTAATATCTCCTCAGATCGCATAGGATATCCACACTCGCAAGTATGTGGTGAATCCTTGACAACAATGCATCGACTCCTATATGTGTCGTAACTGTACCCAATCTCGACACCTGATGACCCCCATAGAGTCGGTAAACGAGTCAAAGCACAGTACTAGCATATAGAGTCTCCATGATGTTTCAAGTCGTAAGGACTAATGGTGTACAACCAAAACCGCGGACTTTATCCACTCGATAAGTGATAACCACTTGGAAAGTCCGGATAGGGTAGTTCGATTATTCATCCTATGAATATCCATTTGCATGCTTCGAACATCTCTATGTTCCCTACCAATGAAACGTGGTACTCCGCATCGCAAATGCTAGTCTCAAACTCGAGCGATCCTTATCCTTATTATCGGACGGCTCAATCGACTAGGAACAGTTTAGAATATACAGTGACTATAAGATGTATTTCATGATAGACATCTCCATGTTCTACCACATCTTACATACACTATGGTATATTCAAGGTCTTTATCAAAACAACAATAGTATATCACAATATAACAATATGAAGTAATATAAAGTCATTGCCATTAATAAAAGTGTAAATTACATTAAACAAAAGATTGTTTTTACAAAGAGTCATCAAAACCCATAGCCACACAGTTGGCTCACTGGGCACCCACTCTTACAATCTCCCACTTGCCCTATAGCCAACTAGTCATACTACGTAGACCCATTGCTTCGCGATGTTTGTCAAACAATGGTCCTGGCAAAGGCTTAGTAAGCGGATCAGCGATATTGTCTGCAGAGGCCACTCGTTCGACAATGATGTCTCCTCTTTCCACAATCTCCGGATTATGTGGTATTTCCTCAGTACGTGTTTGGATCTTTGATGAGACCTTGGTTCCTTTGCTTGAGCAACGGCACCCGTGTTGTCACAGTACACGGGACTGGACCAACAAATTCAGGAATGACGCCCAACTCTTGGACGAACTTCCTCATCCAAACGGCCTCTTTAGCAGCAGCTGATGCTGCAATGTATTCAGCCTCAGTGGTGGAATCCGCTGTGGTGTCCTGCTTGGAACTCTTCCAAGAGACAGCACCGCCATTGAGCATGAACACAAATCCAGAGGTTGACTTCGAGTCATCCACATCACTTTGGAAGCTAGAGTCGGTATAGCCTTCCAATTTGAGTTCTCGTCCTCCATAAACCATGAACATATTCTTAGTCCTTCGCAAGTACTTAAGAATGTCCTTCACGGCTTTCCAATGCATTTGACCAGGATTAGACTGATATCTGCTCGTGACACTCAGAGCAAATGCTACATCCGGTCTGGTAGATATCATCCCATACATGATACTACCTATAGCTGACGCATATGGTACATGTGTCATATTCTCTATCTCTTCATCAGTCTTGGGACACATAGACTTGGATAGAGAAACTCCATGACACATGGGTAGATGTCCTCTTTTGGACCCATCCATTGAAAACCGTTTCAATATGGTATCAATGTAGGTTGATTGAGTGAGTCCTATCATTCTCTTAGACCTATCTCTATAGATCTGTATCCCAAGAATGTAGGATGCCTCTCCCAAATCCTTCATCGAAAATCTACCTGATAACCATATCTTTGTTGACTGCAACATCCCTACATCATTCCCAATGAGTAGGATGTCATCAACATAAAGTACTAAGAATGTCACCGCATCCTTAACTACTTTCTTGTACACGCAAGGTTCCTCCGGGTTCTTGATGAAACCAAAATCTTTTATTGTTTCATCAAATTTCTGGTTCCAACTTCTTGATGCTTGTTTTAGACCATAAATTGATCTCTGAAGCTTGCATACCTTATGCTCGCTTCCCATGGATGTGTACCCCTCAGGCTGCTTCATATAGATTTCCTCCTTAATGTCTCCATTAAGAAAAGCAGTCTTCACATCCATTTGCCATATCTCATAGTCATACCATGCAGCTATGGCAATTAGGATTCTTATGGACTTGAACATTGCAACTGGTGAAAAGGTTTCGTCATAGTCAACTCCTTGCCTTTGAGTATAACCTTTAGCCACCAATCGCGCCTTGTAGGTCAATACCTTACCATCAGGCCCAAGCTTTCTTTTGTAGATCCATTTACACCCTATCGGAACAATTCCATCGGGAGGATCTACTAAAGACCAAACTTGGTTTGTATGCATCGAATCCAATTCTGACTGCATAGCTTCAAGCCATAAATTCGAATCCGCATCAGAAATTGCTTCCTTGAAGTTTCTTGGATCACATCCAATGTCGGGTTCATCTTGATCCCCTTCAAGAAGAAGACCATATCGAACTGGAGGTCTAGAAGTCCTTTCGGATCTTCTAGGTGCAGGCGTGTCCAGCAATGGTTCCTGAGGTGTAGGATCGTTATTTTGTATTTCGGGTTCTTCTCGAACTTCTTCGAGTTCCATCATCTCGCCTTTCTTATCCAATAAGAATTCCTTCTCCAAGAAGGTGGCATTCCTAGAAACAAACACCTTTGTTTCAGCAGGATAATAGAAATAATATCCGATTGAATTCTTCGGATACCCTACAAAATAACATAAACTGGATCGACTATCCAACTTATCTCCCACTGTCCGCTTCACGTAAGCAGGACATCCCCAAATCCTCAAGTACGAATACTTAGGAGCTTTGCCATTCCATAACTCGTATGGTGTTTTGTCCACTGCTTTAGTGTGGACGTTGTTCAACAACAATACCGCCGTTTCAAGCGCATAGCCCCAAAACAAAGGTGGAAGCTCAGTGAAGCTCATCATAGATCGAACCATGTCCAACAAAGTTCGATTACGACGCTCCGATACACCATTAAGCTGTGGTGTCATAGGAGGAGTCCACTGAGAGAGAATCCCATTCTCTTTCAGATAGTCCAAAAACTCGGTACTCAAGTATTCTCCACCTCGATCCGATCGAAGTGCTTCAATACTTTTACCTAGCTTGTTTTCTACTTCAGCCTTGAATTCTTTGAACTTTTCAAATGCTTCAGACTTATATTTCATCAAATATAAATACCCATACCTTGAATAATCATCAGTAAAGGTAATGACGTAGGTGTGGCCATGTTGAGTCTCTACTCTAAATGGACCACAAACATCTATATGGATCAAATCCAACAGATTTTGTCTACGCTCAGGTTTCCCCTTAAAAGGAGATTTAGTCATTTTTCCTTTTAGACAAGATTCACAAGTAGATAGAGAGTTAATATCAGACATATCAAACATGCCCTCTCCCACTAGCTTGTTCATCCTTCTTGAGAAAATATGACCTAGCCTAGCGTGCCATAGGTTTGCCGGGTTTTGACTATCGTTTTTCCTTTTGTTTGTTGTAGCCGGTTTATCAACATAATTCATTGGAACGTCTTTTAGTTTTAAGTTGTATAGATCGTTTTCAAATTGTCCATTTCCAATTAAACATTCATTCTTGTAAATATTGCAAATCTCATTCACAAAATTGCAAGAATAACCATCTCTATCTAGCATAGAAACAGAAATAATGTTTTAATTAAATCTGGAACAAATAAAACATCTATCAAAAGTAACTTAAAACCGTTCTGCAAAAAATAAATATTTCCCATAGCTATGGATTTAACTCTGGAACCATTCCCGAGCCTTGACTGGGTCTCACCCATCCTTATCCTATTACTTCTTGTTATCATTTGCAACTCATTGCAAATATGAGATCTACATCTGGTATCCAATACCCAAGAAGTAGTATTAAGAAAAACATTTATTTCAATGTAAAACATACCCTTTGCAGTTCGCAACTGCTTGGGGTATTCCTTGCAGTTACGTTTCCAATTACCGGGTTTCTTGCAGTGATGGCAAACTTGTTTAGACTTGTCCAATTTTGCATGTAACATTTGACCTTGAGATCATGGTCCAACCATTTCTCTAATTCGGCCAACCTTTCGGCAGTTACATTAGCCGGGGCTGTTTTCGGAGAAGCCTTTTCTAACACTTAGAAAATTTTTTTCCGAACTTAGGACAATCTTAACTTATGGAATCATTCTGTATTGTTTGCGTCAATAAGTTTGTTTTGTTGGAGAACAGAAACATGTGGATTACTGAGATAAAACAGACAATTATCGATGATTGTTTAAATAATTTACTAAGACATAAAATTGGCGAATTTTATTTTATGAATCTCACTCCCACTATTTTAACGATTTCACCACCCTCTAGTGAAAACGGGAAACTTTTTCCTTAGTGAGAACATGGAGTCCAATTGACAAACTTATGGTCCCGAATAATATCAGCCAACCATAATTCTCAAAAGGTAGAGCCCAATTGCTTCCAAAGCAACCCCCATGTATTTACCTCATGTCCAATAAGGGCCCAATAATATGACGCCGTTTAAAGTGACATGTCAAGATGACCCATCAATATTAAGTTGTGATGGACGGTCGCCATGTGGATCCCCCAATAATATGAGCCGATCCCATGGGAGTTCCACCCAACTTACAACATTTGTCGATCCAATGTACAGCTTTCCGACGGACGGGCCCCCCCAATAATATGAGCCGGACCGTATCCGCGGGTAGCATCACATACATTGACCGTTGATGGAAGGTAGGAACATTTAAACAATATTTAAATTTCCTTTATTTATCTTGATATAAATTTTAAATCATATTTAAAATGAGGGATTTTTAATTATAAAATTATTTGTCTCATCATATTCATTTTATTGCATGCTTGCCGGATTCACGCAATTTATGTCTAAACATGCATACAATCATAATATCAAATATTATATAGGATGATCGATTCCATTTCTAATTGACCCGTGGTTGCCAATCACGGGTCTTAGTCCAATCCTAGGTAATATGCAGTATGCAATGCAATCCTATTACATGTGCTTCCAATTTACATTTCTTCAGTCTTCATTGTCTGCTGGGCCCACCATCTTCAAATCTTGATCTCCCACTAAATCTAATGTATTTACAATAAATAACAATGACAAGTAGGGGATACATTTTTAGGGGGTGGGAACGGGCTATAAACCAAGCCCACTTTTATTACATATGACATTCATATCGGGCCATAAACCAGGCCCATTAATAAAACCAACAATAATAAAGACAAAATGTAAATTCCTAACATACACCTACAAAATTGGTCATGGCAATCGATCATCCTTATCCAATAACATTTAATTCAAAATTAATTTATTGGATAACATGCTGTGGCAATTCAAATTTAAACAAGATAAAATCATATTTTATATATAAAATCTCATTTCACATATAAAATCATATTTTATCTCTATATCAAATAAAATCATATTTTATCTATAAAATCCAATTTTACAAATAAAATCATATTTTACTTAATATATCATAAGATCATATCTTATCATCAATTGTACCAAAATAATTGATTTCAAAATTCAATTTACGGATAAAATATTAAAATTTTCCAAAAATTCAAATTTATCCAAAATCAATTTTAAAATTTACGGACTCGAACAATTCGATCCGAAATCTCGTGAACCAATCAAAAACAATTTTTGACCGGACCAAAAATAAAATTTTAAATATTAAAATTAATTTTTAAATAAAAATATAATTTTTCCCGCGGGCCGCCCGGGACACTCCCGGGCCGGCCCGCACCCGGGGCGCGGGCCGGGGGCAGCCCGGCTGCCCCCTTAGGGCAGCGCCTGGCGCCGCCCCTGGGCGGCGCCGTGCGCTGCCCTGGGCGACGCCGAGCGCCGCCCTGCGCAGCGCCCAGCGCTGCGCTGGGCAGCGCACAGCGCTGCCCTGGGCGGCGCCGTGCGCCGCCCGGGGCAGCAACAATTGCTGCCCCACCGGGCAGCGATCCAATCGCTGCCCGGGTTTTGCCCCGAAAATATTTTTTTTTTTATTTAAAAATATTTATTTTGTTTCAAAAACCGAGACTCAAAAATTTTGTACAATTGATTAATTTAATCGTTTGATCTGAGCAACCTGGCTCTGATACCACTGTTGGAAAACGCGGCTCTCAGATCAATCACGATTGATACCCGGTGCAGCGGAAGTTTAAAAATTTTGTTATGGAACAATTCCATAGTGTGGGTATCAACCGTTCAACGATTAAATTATTAGTGTGTATAAAATTCAAATAACAATTAATTAAATTTTACCTCCAATCTCGCAACGAGATTAATGGACACCAACAGATTTGATCTGCTCTTGTTGTCTCTCCCTGGAACCGATGAACTCCTTCAATCAGGTCCACGAACAGAGGTTTAATCCCTCTGATAGATTGCACTAGAAAATCTATCAGAAGTTTTCTGCGAAGAGAATAAACGAATCTGATTCGCTATTCCAGACTGCAATTCAAAATCACAGACCGGAAAATCTCGGGTAGAGGGGGAGGGGTCGGCCGAACAGAGAGAGAGAGCTAGGGTTCGAAAATTTTCTCTGTCTCAAAAATTATGACCTGTTCTGTGTAATTTCTGTACTGCAATAACTTATTTATAATGCAGGCCACTAACACCTTAGGGCCCATTAGTCATAAGTTAGGGCCCGACAAGCAAAGCCCGCATGTTCAGAAATTAATATAAAATTCATCGTGACTCCGATTGATAAACCGATTTTACCAATGTGCACAGAAACCATTTCTGCACATTTTAAAGTCAAGATAAATTTTCCTGAATCCGAATTCAGTGGTTTCCAAAAATGTCCATCCCTATGTCATTTTAGGAAATCCTACTCCCTTACTCTTATTTAAGAAGTCCAACTCCTTAGTTCATTAAATTTAACTCTTTAAATTTAACTATCTCAACGGGGATTAAAACTCCATTACACTGTGTGACCCTCAATGGTTCAGGGATACAGCTAGCCGTGGGCTCACAACTCCTTGTGACTCGGAACAACACTTTCCGACTTGCCCAACGAATCATGGTAAAGCGCCTAGCAACATCGCCCCATGATTCCCTAGGTATCACTGATAGTGCCTACAAGAACCAGTAGATTTTGGTTAGCGTACAGTACGGTCCCTTCATCCATATATCCCGATCGAATCAACAACCATTGGTATATCGAGAGTCGCTCAAGATTCGATAACTATGCAATACATCTTGAAGATCAAATTAGTGACATCGCATGTGCTACTAAGAAACCATTTCTTAAATCACATCAAGTACTCTGGCCAGAGATTTGTCACACTAATATCTCCTCAGATCGCATAGGATATCCACACTCGCAAGTATGTGGTGAATCCTTGACAACAATGCATCGACTCCTATATGTGTCGTAACTGTACCCAATCTCGACACCTGATGACCCCCATAGAGTCGGTAAACGAGTCAAAGCACAGTACTAGCATATAGAGTCTCCATGATGTTTCAAGTCGTAAGGACTAATGGTGTACAACCAAAACCGCGGACTTTACCCACTCGATAAGTGATAACCACTTGGAAAGTCCGGATAGGGTAGTTCGATTATTCATCCTATGAATATCCATTTGCATGCTTCGAACATCTCTATGTTCCCTACCAATGAAACGTGGTACTCCGCATCGCAAATGCTAGTCTCAAACTCGAGCGATCCTTATCCTTATTATCGGACGGCTCAATCGACTAGGAACAGTTTAGAATATACAGTGACTATAAGATGTATTTCATGATAGACATCTCCATGTTCTACCACATCTTACATACACTATGGTATATTCAAGGTCTTTATCAAAACAACAATAGTATATCACAATATAACAATATGAAGTAATATAAAGTCATTGCCATTAATAAAAGTGTAAATTACATTAAACAAAAGATTGTTTTTACAAAGAGTCATCAAAATCCATAGCCACACAGTTGGCTCACTGGGCACCCACTCTTACAAGAAAACGCTCCAAATGAGCGTAGGGGTCTTCCACAGATGTACCCCCAAATCTTGCTTGCAGTTAGATCAGCTGAATAGTAGAGGGCTTCAGCTCAAAATTGTTCGCCTCAACAGCGGGGCGAACGATGCTAGATCCATAGCCTTCAGTTGGTGGGCGGATTAAATCAAGAACAGTACGGTTGTCTGCCATCTCTCCTAGCACCTGAAAGTTACAAAGAAAAGAAAGGAATTCAGAATTTAATAAAATAAATTAAAATACAGTCTAGTCTCAAGAGAAACAAAAATTCTGATATCACAAACAGTCCCCGGCAACGGCGCTAAAAACTTGATCGGCTAAATCGGTATGATTAAAAATCAACTGGCAAGCGTACCAGGTCAAGTTATAATATAGTGGACAAAGGTCCAGATGTCGAACCCACAGGGACTGTATAAATATGAATACCAAAATATATTTATTCCTACTTAATCTAGACTAATCAAAAAGATGGATTTCAGATTTTAAACTAATAATTAAAATAAAATTAATTAAAACGCAGCAGAAATTTGGTTTAATTCAAATATGGGAAAAGTTCGATCAAGGACTCACGTAGGTACCAGACATTCATGTAACAAGCAGTCGATCTAAGACATCAGACTTAATCTTAATTCATGGGAATTTTCCTAATTTGTTCAAAGGACTATTTCTAGAACAATCAAACCTATTCAAATTTGACGGATTAATATTTCGTAATTCTAATCAAATTTGAATGCATGAATAAGTGTGAAAATTCAGTTTACACCCAAACCACATAATGAAACTGAATTCTATTTCTAGTCAGTTTTACACTATGTTGATTATCGAAGTGATCAAAATCAAAACCTCCTCTGTCGACTTGGAATCAATTAACATGCAAGCAAATAACTGGCCAGGAAATTCACAAGACAAATATAAATTCAATAACCAATAAAATCAAATCAAGTCTGAAAATCTCAAATAAACAAATCAACTTTTATACATAAATTGTCTGGCTTAATCATGTGGCCTTGATCGAAAAAAAAACTACTCAATAAATAAATTCATGATTTAAAAAAAGTTTTTAATCATGAATAATCAAAAGAAAATAAGATAAGAAGAAAAATTCTTCTCTCCCAAGCAGTAGCCGCCTCCCACTTTATTGTGCGTCTGAAATTCTGCAACCCTTGAAAAATATTAAAATCTCCTATTTATAGTGCCCGGATCCCATACCAATTTGTTTCCTTCATGAAATACAATTCTAAAAATATTTCTGACTCCGCGACACGCGCGCGCGCCTGGAAGAGATATCTCGGGCGCGCAGTATAATAAAACAGTGTCCTTGGTCTCCTATCGCGCGCGCGCGAGATAAGAGCTCGCCCGCACACGATCTGCTCTCGAATCTCTGGAATTTTGTTTGGCGCTCGCGCGAGCTAATGCCCTTGCTCGCGCGCGCCTTTTCTTTTCTTCATGCGCGATAGCGCTATGTTCAGCGCCAAACACCTGCTCCCTTTACCAACTTTCATGCGCGATTGCGCTATCCTCCAACACCAACAGCGCTGAAAATAAAACTTTTCCCCATTTCCGCAGTGCGATTGCGCTTCTTTCATGATCAACAGCGCATACCTTGCCCACTCTTCCATGCGTGTAAGCGCATCACCATGCTGCTGTTGGAGAACTCGGCTTTCAGATCAAACAAGATTGATACCCGGTGCAGTGGAAGTTTAAAAATATTTATTATATGGAACGATTCCATATTGAGTATCAAATCTTTACGATTAAATTGTGTGTGTAAAAATTAAATAACAATTATAAAATTTTTACCTTTAATCTCGAATCGAGATTTTGGACACCAACAGATTTCTCTGCTCTTGTTGTATATCCCTGGAACTGATGGACGAACTGTTCTTCAATCAGGTCCACGAACAGAGATTTAATCCCTCTGATAGATTGCACTAGAAAATCTATCAGAAGTTTTCTACGAAGAGATTAACGAATTTGATCCGTTAAACCAGACTGTAATTCAAAATCACAGGCTGGATTTTTCTGACAGAGAGAGGGAGGGGGGCGGCCACCTTTTAGAAAAATACTTAGGGTTTTCGAAAATTGTGACCTGTTGTGTTGTAATTTCTGTACTGCAATAACTTATTTATAATGTAGGCCACTAACAGCTTAGGGCCCATTAGTCATAAGTTCAAGCCCGACAAGCAAAGCCCGCATGTTCAGAAATTAATATAAAATTCATCGTGACTTCGATTGATAAACCGATTTCACCAATGTGCACAGAAACCATTTCTGCACCTTTTAAAGTCAAGATAAATTTTTCTGAATCCGAATTCAGTGATTTCCAAAAATGGTCATCCCTATGTCATTTTAGGAAATCTTACTCCTCTACTCTTAAATAAGAAGTCCAACTTCTTCGTTCATTAAATTTAACTCTTTAAATTTAACTATCTCAACGGGGATTAAAAATCCATTACACTGTGTGACCCTCAATGGTTCAGGGATACAGCTAGCCGTGGGCTCACAACTCCTTGTGACTCGGAACAACAATTTCCGACTTGCCCATCGAATCATGGTATGAGCGCCTAGCAACATCGCCCCATGATTCCCTAGGTATCACTGATAGTGCCTACAAGAACCAGTAGATTTTGGTTAGCGTACAGTACGGTCCCTTCATCCATATATCCCGATCGAATCAACAACCATTGGTATATCGAGAGTCGCTCGAGATTCGATAACTATGCCATGCATCTTGAAGATCAAATAGTGACATCGCATGTGCTACTAAGAAACCATTTCTTAAATCACATCATGTACTCTGGCCAGAGATTCGTCACACTAATATCTCCTCAGATCGCATAGGATATCCACACTCGCAAGTATGTGGTGAATCCTTGACAACAAAGCATCGACTCCTATATGTGTTGTAACTGTTCCCAATCCCGACACCTGATGACCCCAATAGAGTCGGTAAACGAGTCAAAGCACAGTACTAGCATATAGAGTCTCAATGATGTCTCAAGTAGTAAGGACTAATGGTGTACAACCAAAACCGCGGCTATATCCACTCGATAAGTGATAACCACTTGGAAAGTCCGGATAGGGTAGTTCGATCATTCATCATATGAATATCCATTTGCATGCTTCGAACATCTCTATGTTCCTTACCAATGAAACGTGGTACTCTGCATCGCAAATGCTAGTCTCAAGCTCGAGCGATCCTTATCCTTATTATCGGACGGCTCAATTGACTAGGAACAGTTTAGAATATACAGTGACTATAAGATGTGTTTCATGATAGACATCCCCATGTTCTACCACATCTTACATACACTATAGTATATTCAAGGTCTTTATCAAAACAACAATAGTATATCACAATATAACAATATGAAGAAAGATAAAGTCATTGCCATTAATAAAAGTGTAAATTATATTAAACAAAAGATTGTTTATACAAAGAGTCATCAAAGCCCTTAGCCACAAGTTGGCTCACCGGGCACCCACTCTTTCAGCTGCAGCAGTTCGTTACTTCTTCTTCTTACATCGCAGACACGCATGCTCCTTGTTTCTTCATATATCGCAGCTGCCATGATCTTTCTTCGGGACATTGCAACAGCGCAACTTCTCTATTTCGCCAAAAATACCAAGTTTTCGTCAATTCCTGTAAATAAACCATGGGAAATAATGAGTAGACAAAATGCACGAAACGACACGAAATAAGTTAAAACACATAACATATGCATGCAAACTGAACTTAATAATGCCATGAAAATAAACATATAAACTACACTTATCATTACTTTTTCTCAAATCCTTGCAACTCACAAAAACAACAAAAAATACACATAATATCCACTCGATACATCACAAAAGCCAAGTCAAATCATATATATATTAAGTGCATAAATTGCACTTATCAAATTCTCCCAAACTTAGACTTTTGCTAGTCCTTAGCAAAACAATAATTAGTAATATAATCGGCCTCCGAATTTTATATTCCAAGATTCAATCCGCATGTCGGCTAGTTTTCTCAAGAGTTCTCGTGTGTGTGTGATTAGCCAATTTCATCTATCCACCTAACTTTCGATAAAATCATGCAATCTATAAGCTTCGTAAAATTATTAACTCCGCCGTCAAGTTTCAAAATGCAATCAACCAAGTTCAATATTTATTTGCACATATCAAAAGGACTTTTTCGGATATCATTTAGTTCAAGCAATTTAGCAGGAGACAAGTATCCAGATATGTATCAATGGTAATCAAAGACTCAAGATTCAAGCAAATGGAATGGATACTTTTCAATTTGGGCAGTATTGAGTAGTTAAAAATATTACTTGCATTGCATTGCCAGATAACTCCATCTAGGCTTCCTTCTACTCCATACATTCTCCATCTTTAGGCTTTTTTTTGGACTAAAATTTCAATCCATTTTTTTTTTCAAGACCTCCCCTCTCCTTACTTTCTCCGTCATTACTTTTCTTTGAACTTTTTAGCTACTCATTTTTTGTTTTTGGATTTTGAAGAATATAGAGTGACTAAAAATGCTCAATAGATTCAAAAACTCCTAAATCACTTCTGTGTTTATAAAAATCTACATCAGTTTCAAGCAAAAATCACAAGAGTTAAAAATCAAATCATCTAATCCATATTACAAATCCACATAATATTTCCCTAATTGCTAGGAGTATCGAAAATCATGGCATTCGTGCATAATTGTGAGAACTCAAGATTAAATATAGCTAACACTGACTTTTTAGCACACAAATTATTTTCATCACAGGCCAATCACAATTACATATTATGCCTTCAACTCAAGCTAACTCATGGAAATTTTCAAATTTCACACATTCCCCCAACTTAAAGTGTGCATTGTCCTCAATGTACAATATTAAATAAAAACAATGACACATACCTTGGGTACCAAGCGTCAGTACTCGGCACCTTCTTAATCATTCAATTCTCTTCTTTAGGGGTAACATAAAAACTCTTCATGCTTCAAAATTTTCACCTACACAACTCAAAATTATTATTGATGTATAGTCTCCTCATGCTAAAAAAAAACAAAAACAAAAACAACTAAAATTAACAAATAAATATAAAGCAATAAATAAAAATAGTTTGGTTTGCCTCCCAAGAAGCTCTTAGTTTATAGTCCATAGCCCGACTATACTCTGGTTCTAGCCCGGTTCAGTCTTGTTGGAGGATTTTCCCTTTTCCTTCACCCTCCAAACATACTCAACGATCCTCTTAAACTTCGATTTCTTTTTCTTCTTTTTCTTTGGCACCTTCGGATCATTATTTCTTGGAAATTCTACTTTTCTCTCGACTTCATAGCAGCACTCCATCTTCTTTGATTGTTCAATCAGAAACACCTTCTCCGTGGATGAATTTTCAGACTCCTTGAACACATTAAAAGTAACTTTCTCACCGTCTACACGCATCGTTAACAAACCTTTCTTAACCTCTATCTTGGAGTCAGCAATAGCCAAGAATGCTCGCCCCAAAATCAATGTCAAATTTCCATTCTCCTCCATATCTAGCACTACAAAATCCGCAGGAAAAATAAATTTATCTATTTTTACCAGAACATCCTCAATGATTCCAAGCAGATATGTGATAGATCTATCAGCTAGCTGCAACATATTGTTTTGGGGTTCACCTCGCCAAGTCCTAAGCTCCTGAAAATTGATATAGGCATTAAGTTAATACTAGCTCCTAGATCACATAATGCTTTATTAAAATTAGAAGAACCAATAATGCAAGGAATAGTAAAACTCCCTGGATCCTTTAATTTTTGTGGTAGCTTCTTTTGAAGGATAACACTGTACTCCTCAGTCAAATTCGCCGTCTCAAACTCTTCCAACTTCCGCTTCTTAGACATTACTTCTTTCAAGAATTTAGCATAATTTGGCATTTGAAGAAAAACATCGGCGAATGGAATGTTGATGTGAAGTTTCTTGAAGATCTCAAGAAATTTTGAGAACTGCTCATCCAATGCCTTCTTCTTGAATCTCTGCGGATATGGAAGTGGTGGTCTATACATCGGTTTAGGCTCAGGTTCACTTTGCTTCTCCTCAACCTCTTCCTCAACTTTATTCTCTTCAACCAAAACATTTTTATTCCTCTCAGATTTTTCAGCAATTACTTGTTTTCCACTCCTCAAAGTGATAGCATTTCATTTCTCCTTTGGGTTCACCTTTGTATTGCTTGAAAACTGGCCTCAGTTGTTATCTTTCAAGGCATTCGTCAGCTGCCTGATATTAGTCTCCATAGATTGCAGCATTGCAACCATATTGACCACATGCGTCTCCAAGCTGTCAAGGCGAGACTCAGTTCTCGCCATTCTCTTACTTGATTCCTGCACAAAATTACTAACAACATCCTCCAAATAAGGCTTACCCTTATCCTTGTTTGTATTGAACCCCGAAGGAGGATTCAACACATTTTTGTTGTTAGCATAAGAAAAATTTTCATTATTACGCAAGCTAGGATGGTAAGTATTAGGGACAAGATTACCTCGATAGCCTCCATAACCTCTTTGATTGATGTACTGAGCTTGTTCAGGAGGATGAAATTCCTCGATGGCAACCGGCACACCTGCTAGATCTGCGACACTCACCTTGTTCAATGCAGCCACTTGCATTGTCAATGCAGGTAATTGGGCAGTGATAGACGTAAGAGGATCAACGCTATACACTCTCACAGGCTTCCTGACACTCATACGCTCAGATGGCCATTGAAAACTATTTATTGTCATCTGTTCTAGCATATCGTAGGCCTGTACAGGATCGTTTGCAAATATAGTACCTCCAAAAGCATAGTCCACATACATCCTTGTAGGCGCGTTCAGCCCATTGTAGAACAACTCGATTTGCTCCAAATCTGCAAAATTATGATTAGGACAACGTGTAAGCAAATCTTTGTACCTTTCCCATGCCTCGTAGAGCTATTCAGAATCCATCTTCCTGAAAGTGCTGATTTCTATCTTTAGTTGGGTGGACTTGGCAGGTGGAAAATATTTTGCTAAAAACTTGACCGCCATATCCTCCCAAGTAGTGATGCTTCCTAACGGCAGTGATTGGAGCCAGCTCCGTGCCTGATCCCTGAGAGAAAAAGGAAACAATCGTAAACGTATAATATCCTCAAACACACCATTCATTTTTACCGTATCAGTTATCTCCAAAAAAGTGCGCAGGTATAGATGAGGATCGGCCGTTGCACTCCCATTAAACTGGTTCTGTTGAACCATGTTGATCAAAATCGGCTTCAGTTCAAAATTGTTGGCATTTATCATCCCTCGAGCGGTTCCAGAATAGTGAGCCTGGATCGTCGGCCGGAAGTGATCTCTAATTGGCACCACGGGAGGTTGTTGTACTTTTTCTTCAGCCATGTTCCTTAATTCTTCTCTTCTTGCTCTTTTCAAAGCACGTGCAGTTCGCTCTATCTCCGGATCAAAAAGTAGAGAATTTGCACTTCGAGATCTTTGCATATACTGCAAATAAAAATAAGAAGAATTCAATTAGCAACTTAAAAATAAAAATAAATAAAACTTTAAATTAAAATCTAGACTAATTGGTAACAAGACTAAAATAGAATCAAGCACATGAGTGTCAAGTTTTAGTAAAGTGATGAATCAAGTATCATTCCTAGAGAGAGTAATAATGAAAATAAATTTAGTACTTTTAATTAAAATAATCCAGAATTTATTCGGAAAATTAAATAAGAATTGTGGTTTGAAAATTTAAATAATTCAAGAATTCTAAGTAAAACTCGCACACAACTCAGAAAATATCAATGATAGAAAATAGTTTAGAGGTATTGATTTTACCTGGTTTCTATAACAATTACTCCTAATTAATTTATTGTCATGAATTCTATTTAATTAATAGCCAAGAACACTTAGATTCTTTTATTTTCCTATCTCGAGCAACAAATAAAGTGTATCAACTAAGATTAAATTCCAATATCTCTATCCAAAATCTAGTCTTAGTGATATATGAAAAGCGATGTTCTTCCTAAGGCTCCGTTAACTTTTTATACTCTCTCGAGCTATATAATAATTAACGGTGTAGTTTCTAATGTCCTATTCAAAATCCCTTCTCTCGAGCATTGATTTCAAATAAATTTTACAAATCAATTTATGGCCAATAAACTGAAAAGACAATCAAAACTAGAAAAACCAATTAATATAGGAGAATTCAATCAAATAAAATTAAAAAGTTGTAAAAGTGTATAAACCAGGCTACATGAACCTCTAGACTCAAAAAATTTTATTTCATAATCGCAAATAAATTAAAACAACTCATGTTTTTCAATTCAAATATCATTTAGAATCTAGAAGAATAAAGATAAGAAAACAAATCCAAAGATCGATGTCGTGTTCGGGTGATCTTCTTTGATCTCGATGTTCTTCTCCAAATTGATCTTTCGATTCTCACGATTCTTGCTCTCCAATTCTCTGATGTGTTGTGGCGGCTTCTAACCTCCTATTGTGTCTTTGAAATCTCTTTTATATGTCCTCGAATTCCGTCAAAGAAATCCCGACAAATCGAGAGTTTTAAAGTTGCAAAAATTTGCCAATTTCTCGCACAGAGCAGCGCGGGCGTGCCTACAGAACAGAGCAGGTGCACATGAGCTTTGAATTTACACTTCTTTTCACGTCCAGGAATGGTGCGGGCGCGCATGCCTCTCGCATGTGCTGTTCTGCAATGCGCGATAATTTTCAAAAAATCATATCTCCCAAAATAACCGTCGGATTGAGCTAAAATTTTGACAGAGCCTTCAAATCCTAAACTTTATTATGAATGGTGGAGATTGGATTTGGACATCTCAAACATTCCCAGTAATGTTTTGAAGTTGCTGCTCATAATTCGTCCTTCCACTTCTTGTTGTTACTTTTTCTCAAATCCTTGCAACTCACAAAAACAACAACAAATACACATAATATCCACTTGATACATCACAAAAACCAAGTCAAATCATATATAAATTAATAGCATAATCAATTGCACAGCCCCATTTTTTAGATTTTTCGAAAATCTTTAAAAATTGAAAAACATGTTCAAACGACGATATTTTTTCGATCCGTCTTAGATATGATATCGTTACCAGCTCAAAAACATGTTTATACAATCAAATTTTGAATCTAACAACATCCCAAAACTAAAGTTTGGTAGAATTTAGTCAAACTTACGTCAAAACATAGCTCTCGGTGCGGTGATCGCAAATATACGATCAATCTTGAATTCTGAAGGCCGGATGTCGAAAATCAAAGTATTGGAAAGCTTGAATAGGCGTGAAAATGACTTCTCAATCTTTTTTTTTCTCTCTTGGTGGTGATGAGGATGTTTAAGAATAATAATTATAACTCATATTTTAAATGCAAGACAAGTGTAATCCCACTTGCATCCCCTTTTTGCCATTTAGTCCCTGAAAGATTCAGTATTTTCAAAGCAGTCCCTGATCCATTTCCAACCTTTAATTCAATCCTTCTAAATTCTAGAAATTGGAATTTAAATCTTAAATCCCATAAATATCTAATTCAAATATTTTAATCCTTTAATTTAAGAATCCTGGAATTTAAATCTCAACCCCGCAAATTCTCAAATTAATTATTTTCCAATTCGGAATTTACATTTCTAATTTCGAAAATTAATAACTTAATATTTTCGGGCCGTACAACATGCAACTACATAATATATGCATACTCAGTCTGGATATCTCGAACAGTACTTTTGTACCTCAAATAACCGACAGATAAGCAAATCCCGCTCTACTGTCCAAGACTATAGTCCGCACTACAATGCAAAATACTCATGCATTATAAAATTGCTCTAAAAACCATAACTAAGCTATAGCATACTACCTAATTATTTATATGAAACTTAGGAATACCTCCGTTCGTCGTCAGTCATTTGTTGTCGAATGCCCCAGAACTTGGGCACAACTCCGCTACGACTTGTGGACGCCTCGCCAAGGCTTCGCCCCTCGATAACTAAGGCTATGAAGTCCCTAAACCACCCAAGAACCAAGAGAGGAAGTGTGTGAATTGGCAAGGAAATGAAATCTCGGATCCTATATTTATAGGGCTAGATCGGACGCTCCGATCCCTACGATCGGATGCTTCGATCTACATGTTCCACCACATGTCACAATCTAGTGACATCTGTCCCGCCAGCACATCGGATGGTTTGATATCCAGTTCGGACGGTCCGATCTCCGCCACGTGTCGATACAAAAAAGTTGACACCTCATTGGACAGCTGGTGTTGGGTTTGGACGCTCCGTTCTGAGAATGGATGCTCTGATCTCACCCGAGTTCAATTTTATAATTTCTTTAATTAAATCCAATTTAATACCTTAATCCCTTCCTTAATCATATTCATTCAATTAATCTTGTAAAATGGGACTGGGGTACTACAAGAGAGCCAGTAGAGGGGTTGATCAGTCCCGAAGTTTTGTGGATGGATTCCATGGATTTGGTCCGGATATTCCACGTATTTCTTATGGTATGGGAGTACCTCCTAATGCAACGGCTCAGCGTGCTACATACCATGGCGTCATATTTTTATCAATATTTTCTACTGTGATAGGTTTCTGGTGCCTGTTCATTTGCATTTAGCATTCATTTTATGTGTATACTCATACTTTCATACTGAGAGTTGTTAGCTCGCGTTCTCGGTTTTGTTTACGGACACCTCATTTTACGGGACAGGACTTAGGTTAGACGGACCAGGAGGTAGCAGTCGTTGAGTTGCATCAGGGTGGATACTGTACCAGGTTTCCATTTGTGTAATTTAGTATTAATTTTGACGGGGTTGTATAACATTTATCGATATTTGTTTTGGGGCCGGTTGTATTCTTGCCGGTAGTTTTAGTTGAATTATTTAAGTTTTCGCTGGTTTAATTGATTATTGTTTTGTAAGTTATTTTGCAGCTTAAGTGTTGCTTAGTTAGTGATTCAGGGACAGGTTTCTAAAGATTTTAAACTCCTTAAATCCAATTGAGAACCTCTTAATCATGTTTTACCAATTGAAAATGTTTAATTAGTTGATTAAATTAATTAAAAAATCAAGCAACTACAATCAGTGAAGACATACCACATGTGATCATCCTGAAATGCAAGAAGAGCTTGCATCCGAATTTCCAATCATCAAAGCTTCTTTAGAAACATGGGGATCTTGTTTAATGATGTCATTTTAGAATATATGTTTAGAAAGAAGAAAGAATCTTCTCTAATACTACTTGTAAGGATCGATTGGAGTGTTTAGAAGGGGGTTTGAATAAACACTCACAAAAAATTAATTTCTTCTTTAAATTGAATTCAGTTGGTTGGAAAATGAATTAAATCTATCTTTCTCGAATATCAATATCAGTTAACTAATAAATGTAAAGGATATCAGTAAAAGGCATTGAATCTTACATCTTTCTGCCACCAGGATGAATACTAAATCTACTACTATGAGCCTCTCTCTCATAATCTGTTGTTTCAAATCTGAAACATCTGGCACAACAATTCTATTGTTCATATATAAAACATCATTAGCACTGACCCGATATTCTGATTGATGTCCAGACCTGACCATCTCAATCGACTTATGTATATTCTGATCAACCTTCTGTGCTTCTTTTATTCTTATAAAAAATTTTGGCCCAACTTGAATAGAATAAACTCTGATATGTTGTATATCTGTCTCAAATAATAATCCAGAAATACAACAATCTTCGACCAAATGAGATACACCTATCTTAGATAAGGATAAAGAACATACCTCTCTACTCAAGGAATCTGCAGCTGCATTGGATTTTTCTGGATAGTATTTAATCTCGCAATCAAAATCTTTCAGTAAATCTAACCATCTTCGTTGTCTAATATTCAATTCTGACTGCGTAAACAGATATTTCAAGCTTTTGTGATCAGAATAAATTTCAAACTTCTCACCGTAAAGATAATGTCATCATATCTTCAATGAAAACACAATGGCTGCCAATTCAAGATCATGAATTGGATATATGGTTTCATGTGGCTTCAACTATCTCGAGGCATAAGCAATAGCATGACCTCTCTGCATAAACACACATCCAAGTCCCTTGTGAGAAGCATCACAATATACAACAAAATTATCAGTACCTGAAGGAATGGTCAACACAGGTGCACTGGTTAATCTCTTATTCAACTCAAGAAAACTAACTTCACAAGCTTCTATCCAGACATACGTCATATTTTTCTGAGTCAACTGAGTAATAGTCTTGGCAATACTGGAAAAATCTCTGATAAATCTGCGATAGTATCCTGCTAAACCCATAAAACTCCGTATTTCTGGCATTGATGTTGGTCTAGGCCAATTAATCACAGCCTTTACCTTGATTGGATCTACTGAAATTCCATCACCAGAAATAATATGCCCAAGAAACACAAATTTCTACAACCAAAATTCACATTTCGATAACTTGGCATATAAATTTTCATCTCTCAAATTCTGAAAGATAATTCGGAGATGTTCAGCATGATCATGCAAATTCTTGGAATAAATCAAAATATCATCAATAAAGATAATGACAGTCATCCAAATATTTTTGAAACACTCTATTCATCAATCTCATAAACACTGCAAGAGCATTGGTTAAACAAAAAGGCATTACTATAAATTAATAGTGACCATACCTTGTTCTAAAAGCAGTCACTACAAGAAAAACGCAAAAAAACAACGGATTTTATCCGTTGTCGTAGAGGGTTAAAAACTGTTGTAACTGATGGTGTTGTTAAAAGTCGCCCTTACGACAACGGATAAAATCCGTTCTCGTAGGGGCAAATATGTTGTCCTTGAGGGGAAACGACAACGGATTTTATCAGTTGTCGTTGGAATTGTTTTTCACAACACCATCAGTTACAATAGTTTTAGACCTCTACGACATCGGATTTTATCCGTTGTTTTTTTTCATATAAAAAATAAAAAAATTAATAATTAATATATAAATTTCAATTTCAATATTATAAATAAACAAAAATTTCAAAAATAAAATTTAATATACAATTTTTCAGTATTACAAATCACTTGAAAATAAAATTCTAATTTATTACATTTCGGAACACCCAAATATCAAATATACAACTTGCAACAATTTCCCGAGCTCCTCATTGTTCCTCATGGCTCATGGTCGAGCAAGTGCCTCAGGATTATCCAGTTCTTATTGCTATCACACGCAGCATTTTCAGCCAACTCCAACACCTTCACTCACCAACCAAAATGTTGGATAAAAAAAAATGAAATATACGATAGAAATCAACAAACAAACAAACAAAGCCCACAAACAAGAGGCACAAAAAGAACACAAGTTACACCTTAGTCTAAACCAATCTTTACCAATGTAATATCACATCCAACAAAAAATATAACATAATTAATCCTAACAAACAACAAAAGTCATAATCTATAAGTAAACTATGATTAACCTGCATCATTTGTCATAGAAGAACTTGTCCTATGCATTCCAGTGCTTAGATTGCAGCTTCAGGTCATGTTAAAGAGAGCAAAATCCAATGGTAATTCAACTAAATAATATATTTTTTAGTTAAATAATAAATTTTGCCAAATTCCAAGATGCATGTTCAAAGATTATCATGATGGTTGAAACTAAACTTTTAAAAGGTAATAATAATCTCAACATTTTCTGAAATGGCCTGCCCCTGCAACTATTTGCGAATTCTCTGTCGTGCTTGTTTTAGATTAAATGTGGGCCTTTCCACCTATAAAGCAAAACACATTATTATATATATATATGTGTGTGTGTGTGTGTGTGTGTGTGTGGTGATGAAGGGTGTAGTAGATAGCTAGATGTATAATTGTGATGAATACCTTTGTTGACATGTGCAACTTGCGTAGAAAGGGGGGCACGCATCCAGGAATACAACAAGTTCTAGAAGATCGAGATAACCGGAGTTGTGTTCTAATATCAAAACCAAATGTCTGAGGTTGGTAAGCTTGCTAATCACTCCATCTAGTTTCCATCTATGAGACAAGTGCAAAAACCCAAATATATGAAATATTTCAACAACATATAAAATTAACAAGCATACTAATAATATATAGCACATTTTTAAAATCCACAGCAGTACCAGCAAGTTTCACTGTTTGTACATCAAATTTATCGATGCTAAGCTCTAGACCCTGCAAAGAGATGCTAAGTTCAATATGGAATGATCAGCAAGCATATATAAACAAGAACTCAAAAAGACACAACTATGAAACAAAAAAATGACAGATTCAAGGATCAAAACATACCTGAAGGAGTTGCCGAATTTAATCGTTCTACCAATCAACAAAATTCCATCTTGGTAAGAAGAAATTGAGGAAGTATAATGATATTAGATCCTCTGTCCTCAAACTATAATGTTGATTCGGAAACCACGAAACCACGAAACCAGACAAAAAGGCAGCAAGAAATTAAAAGCATACTTAGGCAGTTCTAATGATATTAGATCCCATGCGATCAGCAAGATATCCTCTGTCTTCACGAAGATTTGTGGTAGTAATAACACTAAGTTAAGATGGCAGCAAAAATTAACCTTCAAAGAACACATATGTAAAGACCCGAATGAAACTCTCTACCTGCACTAGTTTAGTAAAAATGCCACATCTCTATCATTTCAAATCCAATTCAATCATAACCAGTGTCATATTAAAGCCAATTCAAAAGGCTCCAAGTTTCAATGAATCATATTCCAAAATCCTTAGGGTATAAACCACATATAAATGTCATATAAGGCTATAACCAATGTCAAATAAAAGAACACATAATTATCTACAAGTGTCAAATCAAAGAACAGACAATTATCTACAAGTTTAATTTGAACCTCAATTTCGAATTATAAATTCAAGATTTTAAAATAATACTAAAAAAAAGTGTGCAAACTCGCACTATGATCTCTCCATATCAGCATATTTCCCATTACTTCTGATGGAGATAGAAGAAATTAAAGATATAAAAAGAAGGAAAGGGATTCCTAAGGTTGGCCTTTGCCTTTGTGTGTCCACCAATGCCACGAATTGAATACAAGAACATCCATTCCTTTCCATGCATTGCCTTGTTGAATGGAGTCTAATTTCAGTACTCTTCCAATGCTTTCTCGAGTTATGTCTACTAAATATGTAGAATGGAATAATAATAATGTAACACCATAATCCTACAATTAAGAGAGAAAAAAAATAGTGCCACATGAGATTTCAAATAAAGAATATATAAATTCGGTTATCTTATGAATTAAATTAGGACATACAATTTTTTCATGTGATACAATACATTGGACCAACTTGAAAAAAACACAAGTGGCCATTTACAAAAGAAACGAATACTTTAAGTAATGAAAGGTCAGGGTAAAAAAATCCATTTTGGGACTATAATTTACATATTTTTATTGTTTTTTTTAAAAAATAAAACTGTATAATCTAATTGTACTAGCTCTAGCCCTATCCCAAGAAGCATAATGCATCATGACACCATTAAATATGTGAACTGGAAATTTGTCGGCTACGGGTAACAAGAATGAAACTTTTATACCTGAAACTTGTATACCTTAAACGTAGCAGAAGTCAGCGAATCACGTCTCGAAAAACTTAATTTGTTGAATTAGCAAAGATTAAACCAAACACAAAGACAAATAAAAATTAAAAAAAAAACTGCAACAGTTTCGATGCAAAGCATGCCATAAATCGGTAGACAAGCGCATAAGATAACATTAAATTCATAATCACGGAGATATATATTCAGATTTCAAACAGACATACACACACACACACAAACAACATTAATGGAAAAGGAGCTGCAGATATGTTAGGTACCATGAAGTGGTCGAGGTATTTGTCATCGAGGGGCTGGCCATGGCCAAGAACAAAATTACTTAGCCACCGCTCGCTAATTCTTAAAATAATATACCAACACTATCTAAACACAGTAAAATATTCAAAATTTTGCACTAAACAATCCGATAATAATTATTGGATCGACGAATATATACCTCGACGTCGACGTAGTCCAACCATCACACCTACAACATAAACAAAATTAATAACCAATATTAGTACCATAATTGCAATAAAAACAAAATAAATCGAAGTGGATAACATCCCGAATCCAGGCAGCTTACAAACTAGAAGAAAACAGTTGGAATCTTGGATTAAAAACTGAACCCGAGCTCAAATAATTCCTAAGACTCGAAATACAGTAAGTTGAAATAGGGGCAGCAATTTCTTGCTAGAAAACTTGCCGAACGGCCCGAACGTGAATGAAGGCCTCGAAATAAATTGGGCTTGGCTCGGAGATTTTCTAAAATTTTGAATCAAGTCTAAAAGTATACGAAACAACCTGAAAAAAAAGATCAACAACGCGCCGTTCTGTCTCAATCTCAAAGCTTCGAGTCACACAAATCGGGATTTTAAACTCGAGATTCAAGGCTTAGATCGAAGCTTGAAGTGCGACGAACAAAACCCCTCAACTAATTTCCATTTTTCGGCAAGCGAGCATTGATTCGACAACTTGAAATAGAGAGGAAAAAGGATGACCGGATCGTTTTAGGGATATCTTCATCTCGAACCCGCAATTGATGATATCCATATCTCAAATCAATCTTGGAATAGATAGCTGAACCTTGCAACTGATCAAACAAATCATCTATTATGGGCAATGGATATTTATTCTTTACTGTCACCTTGTTCAGTTGCCGATAATAAATAGACAACCACATCGAACCATATTTCTTTCATACAAAAAGTAGCGGAGCGCCCCAAGGTGAAACGCTCAGCCTAATGTACCCTTTTGCAAGTAAATCTTCAAGCTGGTCTTTTAAATCCTTCAATTCAATAGGTGGCATCCTATAAGTAACTTTAGATATTGGTTGTGTACCTGACATTAAATCAATACTGAAGTCTATTTCCCGCACTGGAGGCAATCTAGGAATTTCATCAGGAAATACATCAGCAAACTCATGCACCACTGGTATATCTGTCAATGCTGGACTGGATTTCAGCACATCTACTGCATACACTAGAAATCCTTCTGCACCCCTCTGCAATAAACAAGTCATAGATAACACAGATATCAAAGGGATCTTGGCTCAAGAACCTTTACCGTAGAATTTCCATTCATCTGTCATTTCAGGTTTAAATCTGACCACTTTCTGGAAATAGTCCACGGTCGCCCTATACTTGGTTAACATGTCTATGCCAATAATGCAATCAAAATATGATAATCCAAGTACTATGCAATCCAAATCTATCACATTCCCATCATATTTTAATGCACAATTTCTAATTAATCTGACAGATACAATGCCTTTACCCAAAGGTGAAGAAATAACAACAACAGCAGGCAATGTCTTAGACGATAAAAAATGCACCATAGCAAATTTCTCAGATATGAATGTATGTGGTAATGCACCTGTATCTATCAAAACATAAGCAGGATAACCAAAGATAAATCAGTTACCTGCTATAACATCGTCAGGTGCTGTCTGAGCCTGTGCCTCAGTCAATGCAAACACTCTTGCCTGTTGCCTAGGAGGTTGAGTCACGGTCTGGCTTCCTCCTGGTCTAGTTTGTTATTGTGGCTGAAATGAATGCACTGCAGATGATTGTTTGTCAGCCTAAGGTCCTGGTCTAGAGGAACTTGCACCTGCTGTTCTTTCTGTTGCTCTTTTAGGGCACACTTTAGCATAGTGACCTGTTTGGTGACATATATTGCAACTATCTGATACTCCTCTACACTGATCATTAGCATGTCTACCACCACACTTACCACAATAAATCCCAGAACTCTGTTCAGGCCTAAACTGTCGTGAACCAGTGGAACTGGATGAACTACTGTCTGTCTTCTTGAATTGCTTCCCTTTAGGCCGAAATCGAGAATCCTTTCTACCACTACTACTGCTTCCTCCCTCAAATCTGTAGTGTGGTTGCGGTAGTGATGGCAGATTCTGTGGCAATGATACTGGTACTGGCTGTTGAGGTGGCTATGGAATGAAAGGTGATCCTCTTTGTCTCAACAATCCTGCCTCTGCTCCATTAGCTCTGTTTAAAGCATCTGCAAAATTATTAGGTCTGCCACTGTTCACCAAAGTGAAAACATCTGGATTTAAACCATTGATAAACTGGTCCGCCATAGCTTCATCACTTGCTGCTATATGTGGGGCAAATTTCAACAAGCTAGAAAATTTGACCACATAGTCTTCGATATTCAACTGACCCAAGGAACAGAATTTGCTAGAAAATTTGACCACATAGTCTTCGATATTCAACTGACCCTGCTTCAGACTAGCAAATTCTGTTCCTTGTCTTTTTTGTAGGAGACTGGAAAGAAACGTTGATAGAATTCAATTTTAAATATAGACCAGGTGATAGTTGTACCTCAATGTTCTAGGGCTTTCTTTGTAGTAATCCACCAAATTTTAGCGACTTCGTGAAGTTGATGTAATACCAATCTAATACGACGATTATCTGAATAGTCAAGTATGTCAAAGAATAGTTCAATATCTTCAATACAATTCTTACAGTCAACCGAATTCTCTGTTCCTTTCAGTGTTGGTGGTTTGAACGACTGAAATCTCTTTAACCGTGTCTCCATTGGTGTAGCACTCACATCCATCAGATCAACAGATGTACTTCCCTGTGCATTCTGAGGTTCTGCCACTATTTGTGGTACATTCGGCTATTCTGGCTGAGAAATAGCCATTGTCTCTCTAGTCATTGGTGCTTTACGGGGAGACATATCTGATTTTCAAACAGATTAGTGCATAAACAATATCATATTCTGCAACTTATTCCATCCTTCTCTGATTAGCATTCTAATGCGTTCTCATGAGAATTCAGGTTCTGATCGAGGATAATCTGGAATAATATTTCACAGAGAGCAAGCAGTGGCAATGAAAGCACATAATCATGCAATCATATAATTCTTGCAATAATAAAGCATTCTCACATATAATGCACATAATAATATACAAAATTTAATCTCATACAATATAAATCAATCAGACATGCTCAATCTTCCCTGCTCATTAACTTCTATCTCAGTCTATAACTTATGCTCTGATACCATCTCGATTGGGAGTGCCGATGGTTTGGTTAAGATTTTATTCCCCGGGATCCCAAGAACTCGGATTTATTGTTATCAGATTTGATAGCCTATTTCTTGAAACATTCATTGCATTCATGTTTATTATTATGCATTTTGTGTTGTTTATACTGGGAATTATATTTTTCACCGGAGTTATCCGGCTATTGTTGTGTTTTGTATGCGTGCATTGCAATAGGTGGGGCAGGATCGAGTCAAAGACGACATGGATAGATCGAGATCGAGACTAGAACGTGGTGATTCGGGTTAGGATGTAGAAGTGCTGTCAAACTTGTGTTTTGAAATAAGTTGAGAATGTGTATATGATATTACACTTTGTATTGAACTTGTTGGGATTGAAACTCAAGAGCTAGACATGTTTTTGTATCAAGATTTTTTGATGAACTAGATTGAATGAAGAAGTTGTAAACCATGTTTAGAAATGTGTTTTGTTGATGTTCTACTCCATGTCATGTATTTTGAGATGCTCATAAAGGATATACATCAGAATTTGTATTTGACAGCAAGAGAGAAAAATTTCAGCAGTCCGGGTAGAGTTTAGCTCGCTCGAGCGCAGCCTGGTGCGCTCAAGCGAGCCATGGAGGACTGGAACCATGAGCCTCTCGCTCGAGCGCGCGAGCCATGCTCGGGTCCTTTATAAAAAAAATTTTAAAAAACTTTTTCCTTCCATGCTTGGATGATTATTATGATTCAATTATTGTATATCCTAATTGCCCTACAATATTAGATTAGCACCCGAGCTCCCCACAACAGGTGATATCACGATGTCAAATATTTTAATCCCCTGACTTTAGTGCAACTATAGTGAGTCATCTAGCTTTGAAAGTGAATCTACAGTCCATTCCACTCATCTATAGCTCTCCAAACGTCATTTCGCAATCTAGGCCAATCAGTCCTCTATGCTTTTCAAGGTAAGAGTTCAAGATGAATGCAACATAATCTTGAAGCGTTAATTCATACAAATACTATAAATCATCTTGAACTACCAAATCACATTCTAAAGCAAGCAACAAATAAGCATTTAAATCAAGTAAGAGCACTTAAACAAGTAAGTATGTGATTTGAAAGGGGAATCTCGAGAATCATATCTATGTTGAGCGTTCTATCCCATCTAGATTAGCTGTCATTTATACCTTTAAATCTCGATTCTGAAAGTACTTCAAATCTAAAAATACATCAATGAATTCATATCAAAATGCTGCTCAACTTTTCAACTCAAACTTCAAATGCAAATGGCTTCAAACCTTCTTGAACTCTTTGCTGATTTAATTCCGGATTCCCGAATTCGAATATGTTAATACAAGGCTGAAATATAATGTTTAGAGCAATTAATATCAGCCTCCAAACCAAATAAAGCATAGCTCATTCAACAAATTCAAACGTGTAAAAATTCTGAAACCGGTGGCGTAACGGCTAAAAATCGCCAAACGAAACAATATCACTATCAATATACCAAGCCATTCACAACATAATTATTCAACATATCTAATCTAACATATTCATACATGTTCAGCAACAATTCAGAATTGCATATTTCCAATATCTCTTCAAAATTCACAACAAATCAAATCAACGTTCTTTCTTCGATCCGTCTTCGAATATATAATCGGTACTAGATCAATCACATGTATATACAAGAATAATAAAATTCCATCTTTAACTTTAAAATCAAGTATGAGGAAAATGAATGAAATTTGTACCAAAACGTAGCTCTCGACGAGGTGATTGCAGATATATATTCGATTCGAAAATTTGACGGCCGAATCACAAGAAATCGAAGGTTGAAGAGGATGAAAATGGTGTTTTCAAAGTTTCTAATGTCTTCTCATTTTCTTCTGTGATGGTTTTCACGTGTAAATGATAAGAATTAAGTGGAAATTTAGATATATATTGCATATTTTCAGTTTAGTCTTTGAACTTTTAGCTATTTGCAAATCAGTCTCCAAATAAGCGATATAATTTAATTTCAATCCTAAATAATTTAAGAATATTAAAATTTAATTTTAAACTCTAAATATTCTCAAATTAAATATTCTCAAATTAAAATTAAATAATCCCCAACAGTTTGTAAAACCCTAGTTTAGTTTTGTACTTAAAACTGCCAAAATTGAAACTTCTAGTATCTCAATTGAATAGCTACAGTACATAAATGACTTGAATTACAATGATTTACACTTGAAAACTTAGCACAAGATATCCTTCAATGATCAGATATATAACTCGTAAAGTTTGCTTTGAATTTTTAATCAGTTTAGCTTGAGAGCTTTTGAATTTCAGTTAAACTTGAAAGCTTTCTAGATTTCTTGATTGATTGAAATTTCTTGAGAGTTGGAGCAGCTTTCTCAATTGATCTTACTCTTCTATTTATAGAAAAACTCTGCAATGGTCTCTAATTTCAAAATTGATTTTGCTTACAAAAATAATAATCGTTTTTTGTCTTATAGTCACGTCAACATTCTCTGACATCCGTATGATATAGTGCGCCTGAATTCCTGAAATATGCATATGTACGATAAACTTATCCAAAGATAGCCGGCACAACTGATTGTTTTCTGATAATTTGAATATTCCTTCGAGTACTTCAGTCTAGGTTTCTCTTCAGTTTATCTTAACTATGTCATGTTCAGGGAACCTAGTTCATTCTTAGAAATTATGTCCAGTTGAGGAACTTCATGATTTTGTTAACTTTATTTAGTTGACTTCATTCAGTTGAGATTATGCAGTTACGTAGAATTTAGTTTTGAACATGGACCTACAAGCTTAATTAAGTTTAGTTTGTGCCAGCTCTTTATTTTTGTTATCTGTTTAACACTAAAACTCTTAATTGATTTCCTAACAACTAGAAAATGCGATAAATAGAATAGAACAAGTAGTAAAATATGTTGACAAGAAATCGAAAAATATTGACATTTGTCATATGAAGGATTGAACTAAAATAACTTATAATGTTATAAATTTGCATATCAAATCACGTTTAACATATCAAAATCCAAAAAAAAAAAAAATTAAATTTTTTTTTACCGTGAAGAAAATAAGAAAGTTGAAACGTGTCGTTGCCCACCAAATTAAAAGAAGCAAACGTGTCACATACTGAACAGCGTGATTCCTCTTTCTCCGTGGCGTCAACAGCGGCGACACCTGCCCCACCTGTCACCATCTCCGCCTAGGACCCCTCAATACTCCATTATTATAATATCTCATACCCTCGACGCGTGTCCCTGTGAACCTAATTATATGTGGGACCCATCTCAGAGAAAAAAAAGTATGCAGCTTGTGGTACCACCACCTCACTTCGTTGTCGAACTTCCATTGGATTACGTTGCATGGGGTTTCTGCTGCTCTCTCCATCTGGCGCTCGATGGAGATCGACGGTCCAGATTCGCTTGCTTTCCATGAGGGGAAAGCTTTTAGATGCATTGGCTTTCTATGTTTAGTTTACCAGGGAGACCAATAATTCTATGGGCGGGCCTCTACTTTTTGTGTTTTTCAATTAATTCGAATTGAATGAATGGATTTTTTGTTTTGAGCTAGTAAATTAATGGCAGAAATCTGTTGCGGTGTTGTGGGTCAGAACCAAGGTTCTTGCGATACCAGCAGCCGGGTGTCGCGGCGGAGGAGGATGGAGCTTCAGAGGGTTCGAACGCGGTTCAGTGTGGAGGCCGAGAATGATTCGAAGCGACGTCGGTTGACGCCGGAAAGTGTTTCGGCGGCGTCTTCTCTGCTCTCCCACGGCGGTTCTGATCAAATGCAGCCCAAGTTCGGAATGGCCTCCGTCTGCGGAAGGCGGAGAGATATGGAAGATGCTGTGGCGATCCATCCCTCGTTTTCTAATCTTCATCCAACCACACCGCTAGTGCTGCACTACTTCGGAGTTTACGACGGCCATGGATGCTCTCACGTAATATTATAATATTTATTATAAAATCATAAGTCATATATCAAATAATAATATAATTAATATTTAATTAGATCACCATTTTCAGGTGGCTGCGAGGTGCAGAGAGAGGTTTCATGAGCTGGTGAAAGAAGAGTTGGCTGCTGCAGATGAATCGGCGGCGGACTTTGATCAGAAATGGTGGAAGAAGGTGATGGATCGAAGCTTCCGCCGTATGGACAAAGAAGTGATTGCATGGAACCAAAACGTTGTCGATGACGAGACCCCCAACTGCCGCTGCGAACTCAAGTCGCCGGCGTGCGAAGCCGTTGGATCCACGGCGGTGGTCGCCGTCGTCACTCCGGACGAGATCGTTGTCGCCAACTGCGGCGATTCGCGGGCGGTGCTGTGCCGCAACGGCAAAGCCATTCCTCTCTCCATCGATCACAAAGCAAGCTCTAATTGCTTCTAATTAATTAATTCTTCGCTATTCAATTTATAAAATATACATTTTTAATATTTATTATTTATATGCATCTTTTAATTTGAGCCGATTAAAATTATACAAAAAATTCATTGCGATTTTATTTATACAATCGCTTCAAAACCCTTCACAAGTTGCTTGAAATAACTTATAATTTTAAATATTCATACTCTTGATAATCGTTTACGTACATGCGTCTAATGCTCAACAAATATTAGCACAATATGATTCCATAGATTCCGTATCAAGAGTGAAGGAGATTGTTTTTGACCCCCTTTTTCGGAAAGCATAACGTAATTTTTTTCGGAAAAAATATAAAATGTAATATTTGTCGGTTCAGAATTTTCATGTGTAATCTTTCAGGAGTCACAACTTTTGTTAGACTTGCAATATACATGGGAGCAAAGGAATATCAGGATTTTGAACTATAGTTTGTTTTATCTGTTATATATAAAGTTAATTTGCATCATGTGTATATATCAAACTTGTAATAAAAATTTATTAAAAATGCAGCCGGACCGGCCAGATGAGCTGAACCGGATCCAAGCCGCTGGTGGAAGGGTGATATTCTGGGAGGGTGCTCGGGTTCTTGGAGTTCTTGCCATGTCTAGAGCTATTGGTACGTTATTTTAATTTATCATCACTCGGAAAACTAATTTAAGATATATTTTAATATTATTTTTTTTGGCAATCAAGGTGATTTATTTAATTAAGATATCGTGTTAAATATAAATTTAATCTAACTTTAAATTAAACATGTTGGGGAAACCATATTGTATTAAATTAATTTCTGGGCAGTGTAATGTACATCGTGAAAAATGATTCAAATTAGAAAAGTAAAAACCATTTAATTTACCGATCAGTACTTATTTAATGACAAGAGTTGAAAACATTAAAAGAAATAATAGTTTTACCGACCAATTATAATTAACTTTTGTAAATTTATGAACCGATATTTCGTGTATTTTCAAATTTCCATTAAATTGTCAACACACATGTTGTAGAGGCTGCAGGGAATAAATGCATGCATGATTTATGATTTTGATAGGAATTCTATTTCACACCATGCATACATACAACAGGGGACAATTACTTGAAACCGTACGTAACATGGGAGCCAGAAGTGACGGTGATAAAGCGAACCGAGGACGATGAGTGTCTGATCTTGGCAAGCGACGGGCTGTGGGATGTGGTGTCAAACGATACCGCATGTGGAGTTGCGCGGATGTGTTTGAAAAACGGGCACGCCCGCAATCACCGAACCGAGACTTCATCTGATAACGCATGTGCCGATGCGTCGATGCTTCTAACGAAGCTGGCTTTGGCGAGAACGAGTGCGGACAACGTTAGCGTGGTAGTCATTGACGTAAGAAAATAACATGACCCGTGTCTGACGTTCCAAAATAATGAGGGTAGGTCGGGCTCAATTAAAACAAATTGAATTTTTGGCTTGTAAATTTTTTCGAAAATTCAAGTTTGGACTCGGTTCAATTAAATGCTGATCAATCCGCTGTTGAATTTTTAGGATCTTGATTTGCTATTTTTTAGGGTTTTCGTGCCTCTTTTCATCGCATTTTTGCCATTCTTTTGGTTTCCAATTTGGAGGCCTTATGGGGTTGGCGTTTCTTGGAAGAGGGGGTGTTGCTTTGGCTCGATCGATGGTGGTGTATTTCTTAGTGGAGTTTATTACTTGTGATCAGTTTCTTTTTCTTTAGCAATTTATCATGAAATTTGAGTCTCCACGTGACTAGGAAATATGGTCGAGGAGACAAAAGTAGTCAAGAAATAGATATGAAATAAACAATGTACTCCAAATATCCAAATATAAGAACATTTAGAGGAATAACAAAGAAACAAGTTTGATCTGATCATTTCTTGGCCTTCCCTTTAGATTAGAAGGCTTTTTCCCCCCCTTTTTTGGCATCACTAGTGTGTTGGAGGAAGTCCATGATGTGAGTTGGGTTCCAAAGGTAAATCTCATTTCTTGAAATTGGTCTTGCATTGAAGATTGAACACGATTGATTGGCATAATATATTTGCGTTTCCTCTGAGTTGATGATTGTGCATATGCTGAATAGAAGTGGATAAGACAGCAATCTTCTCTCTCACAGACGGTTTTAAATCAGCAAAATGATCAGGAGTTGCAGCTTTGTCCAATTTAAAGGAAGAAATAGCCTCAAATAGTTGTCCATGTGCAATAGTGACCAGATCGGGTTGCCGATGAATCATTGAATGAGGAACCAAGGAAGGTTCTTGCAAGATTTGCATCTCCAGTTCAATTTTTGGTTCACTGATTTATTGGATAGAAATTGGAGATGGAACAAAAACTTCTTCAATAACGGCAATGTGATCTGGATCAGATGAAGATGGTGATAGAACTGCATTCTCCACTAGTGTCTTCTTGATGAATATGGGGAGGACTTGGTACAAATACCAAAGCAAGTTCATTCACAGCAGCATCTTCTGATGGAACATCCGCATGCAGCATAGATGGAATGACATGAAGAATTGCATGCATCGGATTAATGATAGGATCAGATGAAGGCATAGCAATGTCACCAATAGTCTTCAACATTTCATCTGTTAATGTCAATGGTAGTTCAGGCAGTTGATCTGAACATTGTTCTGGTTGATCTATGAGAGAGTTTACCATGTCAATCGGTTCTTCAAAAGTTATCTAGTCATGATTTCCTGATTGTCAAAAGTTTGTGCTGGAACGGGTTCAATTGAAACAAGAGAAGTGTCAGGATCCAATTGATCTGACTCAGATAATGATCTGCAGATTGATTGTGATCAGATTGATCTTCAGAGACGTCCACCTATAAATCCTGACGCATGGTCTGAGCAGTCATGGCGAGATTTAAGACATCAATTTCTAGCCGGCTTATCATAGCAGAATCATCAAGAAAATTTGGACTTCGGGGATTAAACTGAGCTCGTTTATTCCTTAAAAGTAGTCGGAGCAAACTTTCCTTCAATTTTATAGAAATGAATTCTCTTCTCTGAAGGGCTTGAGATATGTATGTGGTTTCTTCCCATTCTAAGATTCGTTGCTCACTATCTGCCAAATTTGTGACCATACTTCATGAACGGAAGTCGTAAAAGTGTCTTTGTTCTGTATTTGACCCATCTATCAGTTATCTTCATCTTGTCATTTAGTTGAGTTGTTACATCTTGAAGAGCTTGATGAATGGTAGTATGAGGAATCTTTTAGTGAAAGTGAAGAAGAAAATGTAAAATGCCTGATAGCTGATGCAGAAATGGACAATGAAGATCAAAGAGATGAGGTATTTGATTTTGGATCTTCTAAATTCACTCGTGAGAACTTAGCCACTGCATTACATGAAATGGAAAAAAAATACATGAAGCTTTTCAGGTATCTTTCTAAAAAATCGATCCTTGTTCGAGGAAGTATAAGCAGAAAAAGCCAACTTCAAAGATAAGTCAAGTAAATCAAGTTTCTTGTAACGAAAAAAACTTGACAGTCTCAAGATGAAGCTAAATATATTGACAACTAAGAATGATAATATGGGAAGAATGTTCCAAGCCACTTTGAATGAAAATAAAAAATTGCTTAAAACTATCAACTCTTGAAACTAGTCTTCTGTCTCATTCAGTAAAATGCATGAGTAAAAAATACGCACGTGACAAGATTGGCCTAGATTTTGACTCAAATGAGTGCAATTCTGCTGAGACAATTACTCAATCTTAACTAGACAAGGGAGAATCTAAAATAAATTCTGTCAGGTCTAGTACAATATATGAACATGACAAGCCCGAGATTGATGCATATCAGAGAGTACATTAGGAGAACAAAGCTAAGCATAGAGGACTGGGCTATGAAGAACCTAAGAATATTTCCTCTTGAAGGACTTGGATGGAGCCAAGGCCTCATGGAACTGGTCAGATAAATCAGTCAAGTTCAACTGGTCTCGGAAGAAACAAGTCCAGTCCAGACCAAATATTCAAAGGGGAAACCAAAGACAGTTCTTTAACTGCAGGCCAGTTCAAAAAACTGATAAACATCAAAGAGCTGCACATCATATGGTTAAAAATAGAACATTGCATGACACCCAAAAGACTGATAAACATGCAAAATTTTTGGATACATAAACGAGTAGGCCCATTAGGGTAATTCAAGTGTGGTTCTCGAAATGACTAATCCATTCAGGACCCAAAAATGGGCTAATTGCATCCACATCCCTTATAAAAAGTTTAAAAGGTATAAAACCCCCTGTGTAAAATTAATAGCATGTTAGACCCTATGTTTTAAAAAAATTAGCATAAAAACCCCTATGAGAGGGTATAAATGTGCCCAAGTTTGTATAACATGGGGGTGAAATGTGCTACATTTTAAAAAACTGAGGGATGCATTAGCCTATTAATATTTTTTAAGGGGTTTTATGCCTTTTAAACTTTTCACATGGGGTGTGGATGCAATTAGCCCCCCAAAAATATATGGGTACCAAATTTCTCTTATTGTTGATGATAGGTACACAAGAATAAAAATGTTGAATAGACCACCTCGTATCTCGATAGAGGGTGCTCAAGGCATATGACTGAAAGCAATGACCTACTAATTGAAGTTATCGAAATCAAAGGACCAATAATCACTTTTTTTGACAACTCTAAAGGTAAAACCGTGGGTAAAGGTAAGATTATCCATGGTAACATCATCATCAATAATATACTGCTCGTTGAAAATATGTGCTACAACTTGATTAACATTAGCTAGTTATGTGGCAATGGTTACCCTGTGGAGTTTCACCAACACACTTGCAAATCAAATCTAGAAAAGGTGATATTTTGTTGACTGGCTTAAGAGAACAAAACACTAATATAATAAACTGGGAAGTTATCAACCTTCCTTCCCTACATGTTTTGTTGCTCATCGTGATAAACTGTGGTTGTGGCACAAAATGTTGAATCATCTAAATTTCAAATCCAGCAGTGTTCATGGATTTAATGAACAGGGTCTTTCAAGATTAATTCGATAGGTTCGTCACGGTGTTTATCGATGACATTCTGATTTATTTCCGCAGCATCGAGAAGCATGCTCAGTACTTTAGAGTTGTGATGCACATTCTTTGAGAGAGGCAGTTGTATGCCAAGTTCAGCAAGTGCGAGTTCTGGATTGATTGAGTAGCGTTTCTCGGTCACGTAATTTCTCGGGATGATGTTTCAGTGGATCATGCGCAGTTGACGAGGAAGCATACAACCGATTATTCATCGAGAATTTCTCTAGGATACAACCACTCTGAATTGGTCGCGTCCGACGACACCTTTTGAAATTCGTAGTTTCTTGGGTTTGGAAGGATACAACCGATGATTCATCGATAATTTCTCACGGATTGCTAGACCATTGACGCAGTTGACGAGGAAGTATGTTCTTTTTGTCTGGTCTGCCGAGTGTAAGCAGTGCTTCGATGAGTTGAGAATACGTCTAACTAGCGCGCCTTTGATTGCCTTTTCATCGGGTTCTGGGATGTGTGTTGACACAGAATGAGCATGTGATTGCCTATGCTTCTAGGTAGTTAAAGGCTCATGAAGGGAATTATCCGGTGCATGACCTAGAGCTTGCTGCGATAGTGTTTGCACTGAAGATTTGTCGACATTACCTGCACGGTGAGCGTTTGGAGATTTATTCTGACCAAAAGAGTTTGAAGTATTTGTTCATTCAAGCTGAGTTGAACAAGTGGCAGCGTCGTTGAATGGATCTTCTCAAGGATTATGATTGTAGCAACCTAGTGTTATTTTACAAAATTAAATGATTTAAACATATTATAAAATGACATTATTTTAAAAGTGGCCAAAAATGATAAAGGAGTTTTTATTTGGTGAAAATAAGCAAAAAATCAGCTTTGGAACGTCTGAAAATGGTAGGGATGATCCCGGGGGACCCAAAATAGTTCGGAAGGAGCGAACTGTTCGGATCACCCAAACCCAATTCGGACCATCCGAAATCAACAGGAACCAAGTGTCAAAGTGGCTAGGACAAGTGGTAGTTCGGATCATCCGATCCCAGTTCGGACCATCCGAACTCCCCTGAAGACTGAGGTGTCAAAATGCTCTCTACACGTAAGAATCATAAGCAGATTGGAGCTTCCGAAACCAGATCAGATCGTCCGATCCATGACCTATAAATATGCGTCCAAGCTTCATTTTCAGATGCAAAATTGAGGGGATTTCGAACCATTAGTCCATATTTGAGATTTTTGGGTTATATTCTCGAGGTTTGGGCAATAGTAAGGTGTTACGATGCTTGTAGCGGAGCTGTGCTTGGGTTAGAGCCTTCCACATCAGCGGGCTGACGACGGATGCAGGTATAAGTCTAGACTCAGATTAGATTTTGGGAGTAACTATTAGCATAGTTAAAGCTTTTATAGCATTATTAGTGATGCATGGAAATATTGTCTTGTAGGCTTGGACCCTAGAGCGGTGGTTCTAGGACTGATTTTATAGAGGTACGTAAGTACAGACTGAGCTAGCCGGCTGAATATACATGTTTATGTGTTTCATGATTATGTTTTGCGTTATTATTTGTAATGAGATGCATGATATACTTGTTCATGATTTGTATAAAAAATTTTCATACCATGTTGAGCCTGTTTCCTTTCGAGATAAACAGTTTTTCTACGGTCGCTAAGCCCTAGGCATGTTTTTATTGTACGATTGGGTACCGTGTGACACCCACTGAACCGACAAGGCAGTGTGTGCGGTTTACCCAGGATATTTCAATGTCCATGATCAGGTTCAGTATGTGTGGCACCCACTGAATCTTTGGAGCAGCGTACGCATACTAGAGACGCCTATGTTCTGAGCATGTTTTCCAGATATGTCCCAGTTTATCCAGATCATTCATATTTCACGTTGCATTTATTTTGCGTACTGGGCGTTAGTGCTCACGTCCCTTCTTTTATCTCGGACACCCCATTCGATGGACAGGTTTGCATATGGACCAGGAGCGAGATTTAGTGGTTGTTCGGTGATCAGGACTTGGTAGCGGGGGTTGCTGATGATTTCTAAGATTAAATTTCATTCGGTATTTGTTGTCTTTCGATTGGGTTGTATTATTGGATTTATTTTTCGGTTGTATTCTGTCTGTTCAGGATTTTGATTTAGTTCCGCAGTTTAACTCTGATTATTTTGTTTAAGTTTAAATGCATGCTTAAGTTCTTGATTAGTAGGTAATCACGGTGCTGGTCACTACATTTATGATATCAGAACATGCAATATGATTCTTTGGGATATAGTTCTGGTATTTTTGGACTAATCTTAGTTATCTTTGTATAGGAATGGATGGATTTCACGACGATAATAACGATGGTTGTTGGGGTGACGAGATGCCTAGGGATCCCCGAAATTTCCATCATCAGGATGATCGTCGCAGGTTTGATTTGCATAGGTTTCTCCGTATAGGACCTAAGTCGTTGGTTGGCAGTGAGACCCCGGAGGTTGCCGAAGATTGGCAAGAGAGGATGGAGCGTTGTTTTCGGTCTTTCCATTGCTCGAAGGAGCAGAAGATGGAGGTCACAGAGTTTATTCTGGAGGGCAGAGCTCGCAAATGGTGGAGATCTACATTTGCATCTGTTCTGGTTGAGCAAGGGCATGTTACTTGGGCAGATTTTCGCAAGGCGTTCACAGACTTGCATTTTCCTTTAGCTCTCCATCAGGCAAGAGCAATGGAATTATTGGGCCTGAAGCAGGGAGATTTGTCGATAGATGAATACCAGCAGAAGTTCATCTACTTGTAGCCTTTTTGTACCCACATTAGTGATAGTTCTACATCAAAGTATAATCATTTTCATTAAGGATTGAATCATAGGATATTTGATTGCGTGTTTGTTTGCGATAATCCTACCTCTTATGAGAGCTTGGTGAATCGGTATCTTGAGACGAAGGTCTTTTCAGATTGGTGGGACTCCGAGTGTGTTGACACCGAGAGGAAAGTCTTTTAAGAAGATCGGATCTTCTTCATCTGCAGGATCAGGTGAGACTTGTCAGTCGGGAAAGAAGAAGTTGCAGTGTGATCATTGTGGGAGAGATCATCTCACTGAGCATTGTCGAGCCTCTTCTGGAGCTTGTTTTATCTATGAAAGTGTGGATCACTTCAATAGAGATTGTCACAAGCGTGGTGGACAGAGTGGTCAAGAATCTAGGATGGGATCTCAGGTTAGTAGACCGTCTGTGGCGTCAGTACGACAGAGGACCCATGATAAGCATCGTGGTAGCGGTCAGCAATCTCGGATGCAGGGTCAGATGTATGCACTACAGGGAGCTCAGAAGCAGTGTAGGAAGGATACTGATACCCACGATGATTTTGATGGTTAGAGTCTATTTGGGTATATTTATTTGATATCGGTTGTTCCATTTTGTTAATCTAAGATTGTAATAATTGTAAACAAGTTCCTTGGATTAATGTTTTAAATTTGGGATTATATTGATTTATTTTCAGTGTTTGGTTGATGAGTATTCAACTACGGTAATTATTGTATCGATTGAGTACTCTGATTGTAAGCACTTGCCATGATTAGTTCTAGGTGTTTTCCTAGAATGTTCTAGTGAGTTGTTGGCTTTGATTTAGTGTCAAGGATGAAGTGTTTTTATCAGGGCATGATTCATACCAGTTTGTATGATTTGATCTGGGCAGTTTTCCTAGACTAGTTAATTTAAACTTTGTTAAGTTGTTGTCAAGTGATGATGGGTTTCATCGGGGCACAATGATGGATTATACCAAGTACTGTGGACTGTGAGAATTGATAACTAGACGGAAAAGAAGCGCGACCCTATGCCAGTATTACTCTGGAAACCTTTTGTGTTTCATAGGGAGGGTGTGTATGGGGGAGGCTACCTTAGTCTAGTCGATTTGCAACAGTACTCACATAAGTGTTTAGTTATTTGACAGTCGGATTCTCTTGTAAAGAAATAATTTGATACCAGATTTAGTATCAAAGGAATTAATATCGTTATTGTCTGACTTCGTCAGAAATAAGGAATTAGGTTTTATGAGACATGATTGTTATTTTGGTTTCAGTATTGTATCTTATAAAATGTTCAGATGTAATAAAATAATGTTTTATTCTATGTTTGTATACTTAAGATTTGATTTCGAGAACGAAATATCTTAAGTGGGGGAGAATATATTAATCCGGTCCCATTTTACAAGATTAAGTGATTTAAACATGTTAGAAAATGACATGTAACTTTAAAAGTGGCAAAACATGATTAATAAATACTTATTTGGTAAAAATAAGTGGAAAATCAACTTTGAAACGTCCGAAAATGGTAGGGAGGGTCCCGGGGGACCCAAAACAGTTTGGAAGCACCCAAAATAGTTCGGAAAGAGCGAAAAATTAGGATCATCCGAACATAGTTCAGACCATCCGAAGTCAACAGGAACCAGTGTCAAAGTGACAAAGACAAGTGGCAGTTCGGATCATCCAAACTCCCATGAAGACTGAGGTGTCAAAATGCTCTCTATAAGTGGGAATCATGCATGGATTGGAGCTTCCGAACCCAGATCGGATTGTCCGATACCTGGCCTATAAATATGAGTCCAAGATTCAATTTCAGATGCAAAATTGAAGGGGATTTCGAACCATTAGTCCATATTTAAGAGTTTTGGGTTATATTCTCGAGGGTCGGGCACTAGCGAGGTGCTACGGGGCTTGAAGCGGAGTTGTGTTTGGGTTAGGGCCTTTGACATCAGCGGGCTGACGACGGACGCAGGTATAAGTCTAAACTTTGATTAGCTTTTGAGAGTAGCTATTAGTTTAGTTAAGGCTTTTAGAGCATTATTAGTGATGCATGAAAATATTGGCTTGTAGGCTTGGACCCTAGATTGGTGCTTCTAGGACTGCTTTTATAGAGGTACGTAAGTGAAGACTGAGATAGCCAGCTGAATATACATGATTATGTGTTGCATTATTATTTGTCATGAGATGCATGATATACTGTTCATGATTTGTATGCGACATTTGCATACCATGTTGAGTCTGTTATCTTTTCGAGATAGCCAATTGTTCTAGGGTCGCTCATCCCTAGGGTTGTTTTTATTGTACGATCGGGTACCGTGTGACACCCACTGGACCGACGGGGCAGTGTGTGCGGTTTATCCAGGAAAGTTCTATGTCCAAGATCGGGTTCCCACTGAATCTTCGGAGCAGCGTGTGTTGGAAAAAACTGGCGGTCAGATCAATCACAATTGATACCCGGTGCAGCGGAAGTTTAAAATTTTTATCATGGAACAATTCCATGGTGTGGGTATCAATCATTCAACGATTAAATTATTGTGTGTGTAAAATTCAAATAACAATTAATTAAATTTTACCTTCAATCTCGAAGCGAGATTAATGGACACCACACAGATTTCTCTGCGCTTCTTGTATCTCCCAGGAACTGATGAACTCCTTCAATCAGGTCCACGAATGGGGTTTAAATCCCTCTGATAGATTGCACTAGAAAATCTATCAGAAGTTTTCTGCGAAGAGATTAAACGAATCTGATTCGTTATTCCTGGCTGCGATTCAAAATCACAGACCGAAATTTCTCGGGCAGAGGTAGGGAGGGGTCGGCCGATTGCTTTTTGAGAGAGAGGAGGGTTCGAAATTTCTGTCTCAAAAATAATGACCTGTTGTGTGTAATTTCTGTACTGCAATAACTTATTTATAATGCAGGCCACTAACACCTTAGGGCCCATTAGTCATAAGCTAGGGCCCGACAAGCAAAGCCCGCACGTTCAGAAATTAATATAAAATTCATCGTGACTCCGATCGATGAACCAATTTCACCAATGTGCACAGAAACCATTTCTGCACATTTTAAAGTCAAAATAAATTTTCCTGAATCCGAATTCAGTGGTTTCCAAAAATGTCCATCCCTATGTCATTTTAGGAAATCCTACTCCCTTACTCTTATTTAAGAAGTCCAACTCCTTAGTTCATTAAATTTAACTCTTTAAATTTAACTATCTCAACGGGGATTAAAACTCCATTACACTGTGTGACCCTCAATGGTTCAGGGATACAGCTAGCCGTGGGCTCACAACTCCTTGTGACTCGGAACAACACTTTCCGACTTGCCCAACGAATCAAGGTAAAGCGCCTAGCAACATCGCCCCATGATTCCCTAGGTATCACTGATAGTGCCTACAAGAACCAGTAGATTTTGGTTAACGTACAGTACGGTCCCTTCATCCATATATCCCGATCGAATCAACAACCATTGGTATATCGAGAGTCGCTCAAGATTCGATAACTATGCAATGCATCTTGAAGATCAAATTAGTGACATCGCATGTGCTACTAAGAAACCATTTCTTAAATCACATCAAGTACTCTGGCCAGAGATTTGTCACACTAATATCTCCTCAGATCGCATAGGATATCCACACTCGCAAGTATGTGGTGAATCCTTGACAACAATGCATTGACTCCTATATGTGTCGTAACTGTACCCAATCTCGACACCTGATGACCCCCATAGAGTCGGTAAACGAGTCAAAGCACATCACTAGCATATAGAGTCTCCATGATGTTTCAAGTCGTAAGGACTAATGGTGTACAACCAAAACCGCGGACTTTATCCACTCGATAAGTGATAACCACTTGGAAAGTCCGGATAGGGTAGTTCGATTATTCATCCTATGAATATCCATTTGCATGCTTCGAACATCTCCATGTTCCCTACCAATGAAACGTGGTACTCCGCATCGCAAATGCTAGTCTCAAACTCGAGCGATCCTTATCCTTATTATCGGACGGCTCAATCGACTAGGAACGGTTTTTAGAATATACAGTGACTATAAGATGTATTTCATGATAGACATCTCCATGTTCTACCACATCTTACATACACTATAGTATATTCAAGGTCTTTATCAAAACAACAATAGTATATCACAATATAACAATATGAAGTAATATAAAGTCATTGCCATTAATAAAAGTGTAAATAATATTAAACAAAAGATTGTTTATACAAAGAGTCATCAAAGCCCATAGCCACACAGTTGGCTCACTGGGCACCTACTCTTACAATCTCCCACTTGCCCTATAGCCAACTAGTCATACTACGTAGACCCATTGCTTCGCGATGTTTGTCAAACAATGGTCCTGGCAAGGGCTTAGTAAGCGGATCAGCGATATTGTCTGCAGAGGCCACTCGTTCGACAATGATGTCTCCTCTTTCCACAATCTCCCGGATTATGTGGTATTTCCTCAGTACGTGTTTGGATCTTTGATGAGACCTTGGTTCCTTTGCTTGAGCAACGGCACCCGTGTTGTCACAGTACACCGGGACTGGACCAACAAATTCAGGAATAACGCCCAACTCTTGGACGAACTTCCTCATCCAAACGGCCTCTTTAGCAGCAGCTGATGCTGCAATGTATTCAGCCTCAGTGGTGGAATCCGCTGTGGTGTCCTGCTTGGAACTCTTCCAAGAGACAGCACCGCCATTGAGCATGAACACAAAACCAGAGGTTGACTTCGAGTCATCCACATCACTTTGGAAGCTAGAGTCGGTATAGCCTTCCAATTTGAGATCTCGTCCTCCATACACCATGAACATATTCTTAGTCCTTCGCAAGTACTTAAGAATGTCCTTCACGGCTTTCCAATGCATTTGACCAGGATTAGACTGATATCTGCTCGTGACACTCAGAGCAAATGCTACATCCGGTCTGGTAGATATCATCCCATACATGATACTACCTATAGCTGACGCATATGGTACATGTGTCATATTCTCTATCTCTTCATCAGTCTTGGGACACATAGACTTGGATAGAGAAACTCCATGACACATGGGTAGATGTCCTCTTTTGGACCCATCCATTGAAAACCGTTTCAATATGGTATCGATGTAGGTTGATTGAGTGAGTCCTATCATTCTCTTAGACCTATCTCTATAGATCTGTATCCCAAGAATGTAGGATGCCTCTCCCAAATCCTTCATCGAAAATCTACCTGATAACCATATCTTTGTTGACTGCAACATCCCTACATCATTCCCAATGAGTAGGATGTCATCAACATAAAGTACTAAGAATGTCACCGCATCCTTAACTACTTTCTTGTACACGCAAGGTTCCTCCGGGTTCTTGATGAAACCAAAATCTTTTATTGTTTCATCAAATTTCTGGTTCCAACTTCTTGATGCTTGTTTTAGACCATAAATTGATCTCTGAAGCTTGCATACCTTATGCTCGCTTCCCATGGATGTGTACCCCTCAGGCTGCTTCATATAGATTTCCTCCTTAATGTCTCCATTAAGAAAAGCAGTCTTCACATCCATTTGCCATATCTCATAGTCATACCATGCAGCTATGGCAATTAGGATTCTTATGGACTTGAACATTGCAACTGGTGAAAAGGTTTTGTCATAGTCAACTCCTTGCCTTTGAGTATAACCTTTAGCCACCAATCGCGCCTTGTAGGTCAATACCTTACCATCAGGCCCAAGCTTTCTTTTGTAGATCCATTTACACCCTATTGGAACAATTCCATCGGGAGGATCTACTAAAGACCAAACTTGGTTTGTATGCATCGAATCCAATTCTGACTGCATAGCTTCAAGCCATAAATTTGAATCCGCATCAGAAATTGCTTCCTTGAAGTTTCTTGGATCACATCCAATGTCGGGTTCATCTTGGTCCCCTTCAAGAAGAAGACCATATCGAACTGGAGGTCTAGAAGTCCTTTCGGATCTTCTAGGTGCAGGCGTGTCCAGCAATGGTTCCTGAGGTGTAGGATCGTTATTTTGTATTTCGGGTTCTTCTCGAACTTCTTCGAGTTCCATCATCTCGCCTTTCTTATCCAATAAGAACTCCTTCTCCAAGAAGGTGGCATTCCTAGAAACAAACACCTTTGTTTCAGCAGGATAATAGAAATAATATCCGATTGAATTCTTCGGATACCCTACAAAATAACATAAGCTGGATCGACTATCCAACTTATCTCCCACTGTCCGCTTCACGTAAGCAGGACATCCCCAAATCCTCAAGTACGAATACTTAGGAGCTTTGCCATTCCATAACTCGTATGGTGTTTTGTCCACTGCTTTAGTGTGGACGTTGTTCAACAACAATACCGCCGTTTCAAGCGCATAGCCCCAAAACGAAGGTGGAAGCTCAGTGAAGCTCATCATAGATCGAACCATGTCCAACAAAGTTCGATTACGACGCTCCGATACACCATTAAGCTGTGGTGTCATAGGAGGAGTCCACTGAGAGAGAATCCCATTCTCTTTCAGATAGTCCAAAAACTCGGTGCTCAAGTATTCTCCACCTCGATCCGATCGAAGTGCTTTAATACTTTTACCTAGCTTGTTTTCTACTTCAGCCTTGAATTCTTTGAACTTTTCAAATGCTTCAGACTTATATTTCATTAAATATAAATACCCATACCTTGAATAATCATCAGTAAAGGTAATGAAGTAGGTGTGGCCATGTTGAGTCCCTACTCTAAATGGACCACAAACATCTGTATGGATCAAATCCAACAGATTCTGACTACGCTCAGGTTTCCCCTTAAAAGGAGATTTAGTCATTTTTCCTTTTAGGCAGGATTCACAAGTAGGTAGAGAGTTGATATCAGACATATCAAACATGCCCTCTCCCACTAGCTTGTTCATCCTCCTTGAGGAAATATGACCTAGCCTAGCATGCCAAAGGTTTGCCGGGTTTTGACTATCGATTTTCCTTTTGTTTGTTGTCGCCGGTTTATCAACATAATTCACTGGAACGTCTTTTAGTTTTAAGTTGTATAGATCGTTTTCAAGTTGTCCATTTCCAATTAAACATTCATTCTTGTAAATATTGCAAATCCCATTCACAAAATTGCAAGAATAACCATCTCTATCAAGCATAGAAATAGAAATAATGTTTTTAATTAAATCTGGCACAAATAAAACATCTCTTAACAATAATTTAAAACCGTTCTGCAAAGTCAAACAAACATCTCCAATGGCCGTAGCTTCAACTCCGGAACCATTCCCGAGCCTCAGCTGGGTCTCACCCATTCTAAGCCTGCGACTTCTTGTCATCACCTGCAAATCATTGCAAATGTGAGATCCACATCCGGTATCCAATACCCAAGAAGTTGTATTAAGTGACATGTTTATTTCAATATAGAACATACCCTTTGCAGTTCCCAACTGCTCAAGATATCCCTTGCAGTTGCGCTTCCAATGACCCGGCTTCTTGCAGTAATGGCAAACATCCTTGGATTTTCCATTGTTTGAAACCTTTGTCTTTTGCTTCTTCTCGGGCTCGACTTTATTGGGTGGGGTAGAACGTTTCTTGCCCTTCATACTTGGCCCCTTCTTAGCAGAAGATGAGGAGCCCACCAAGAAAGCTGGCTTATCCTTCTTAAGTGTGGATTCATATGTAACGAGCATATTGACCATCTCTTCTAGGGTGGCCTCTATCTTGTTCATATTAAAATTTATCACAAATCCATCAAATGAAGAAGGAAGAGGCAGAAGCAATAAATCCACATTGAGTTCATGCTCCAACACCAAATCTAGGGTCGCCAACTTCTGTATGAGTCAAATCACTCGTACCCCATGATCACGGACCGAAGTCCCTTCACGCATGCGGCACGTCATCAACTCCTTAACAGTAGCGAACCTTTCAGCCCTCGACTGAGCCCCAAAAAGTTCCTTGAGTTGCGTGTGAATGTCAGCAGCATTCACCGTGTCCTCAAATCGCCTCTGGAGTTCATCAGACATCGAGGCTTGCATATAGCATTTGGTCTTGATGTTATGGTCACACCATGCATCAAGTTTGGCCAATTCCTCCGGACTTATGTCAGCTGGTGCTTCCTTCGGAGGTGCTTTCTCTAACACGTAGAGCATTTTCTCCGAAGTTAAGACAATCTTCAACTTCCGGAACCATTCCGTATAGTTGGCGCCAGTCAACTTGTTTTGTTCGAGGATCGAGAATAATGGATTTCGCGAATTCATTGTATGAAATACTGAAAAGAAAAACAGACATATATCAATGATTGTTTAACAATTTACTAAGACATAAAATAGGCGAATTTAATTTTATGAATCTCACTCCCACTATTTTAACGATTTCACCACCCTCTAGTGAAAACGGGAAACTTTTTCCTTAGTGAGAACATGGAGTCCAATTGACAAACTTATGGTCCCGAATAATATCAGCCAACCATAATTCTCAAAAGGTAGAGCCCAATTGCTTCTAAAGCAACCCCCATGTTTTTACCTCATGTCCAATAAGGGTCCAATAATATGACGCCGTTTAAAGTGACATGTCAAGATGACCCATCAATATTAAGTTGTGATGGACGGTCGCCATGTGGATCCCCCAATAATATGAGCCGATCCCATGGGAGTTCCACCCAACTTACAACATTTGTCGATCCAATGTACAGCTTTCCGACGGACGGGCCCCCCCAATAATATGAGCCGGACCGTATCCGCGGGTAGCATCACATACATTGACCGTTGATGGAAGGTGGGAACATTTAAACAAATTTAAATTTCCTTTATTTATCTTGATATAAATTTTAAATCATATTTAAAATGAGGGATTTTTAATTATAAAAATATTTGTCTCATCATATTTAATTTATTGCATGCTTGCCGGATTCACGCAATTATGTCTAAACATGCATACAATCATAATATCAAATATTATATAGGATGATCGATTCCATTTCTAATTGACCCGTGGTTGCCAATCACGGGTCTTAGTCCAATCCTAGGTGATATGCAGTATGCAATGCAATCCTATTACATGTGCTTCCAATTTACATTTCTTCAGTCTTTATTGTCTGCTGGGCCCACCGTCTTCAAATCTTGATCTCCCACTAAATCTAATGTATTTACAATAAATAACAATGACAAGTAGGGGATACATTTTTAGGGGTGGGAACGGGCTATAAACCAAGCCCACTTTTATTACATATGACATTCATATCGGGCCATAAACCAGGCCCATTAATAAAACCAACAACAATAAAAACAAAATGTAAATTCCTAACATACACCTACAAAATTGGTCATGGCAATCGATCATCCTTATCCAATAACATTTAATTCAAAATTAATTTATTGGATAACATGCAGTGGCAATTCAAATTTAAACAAGATAAAATCATATTTTATATATAAAATCTCATTTCACATATAAAATCATATTTTATCTCTATATCAAATAAAATCATATTTTATCTATAAAATCCAATTTTACAAATAAAATCATATTTTACTCAATATATCATAAGATCATATCTTATCATCAATTGTACCAAAATAATTGATTTCAAAATTCAATTTACGGATAAAACATTAAAATTTTCCAAAAATTCAAATTTATCCAAAATCAATTTTAAAATTTACGGACTCGAACAATTCGATCCGAAATCTCGTGAACCAATCAAAAACAATTTTTGACCGGACCAAAAATAAAATTTTAACATATTAAAATTAATTTTTAATAAAAATATAATTTTTCCCGCGGGCCGCCCGGGACACTCCCGGGCCGGCCCGCACCCGGGGCGCGGGACGGGGGCAGCCCGGCTGCCCCCTTAGGGCAGCAACAATTGCTGCCCTGGCGGCGCCTAGCGCCGCCCCAGGGCAGCGCCGAGCGCTGCCCTGCGCAGCGCCCAGCGCTGCCCTGCGCAGCGCCCAGCGCTGCCCTGGGCGGCGCCGTGCGCCGCCCTGGGCGGCGACGGTCGCCCCCTTTGGGCGGCGCCGTGCGCCGCCCGGGGCAGCAACAATTGCTGCCCCACCGGGCAGCGATCCAATCGCTGCCCGGGTTTTGCCCCAAAAAAAAAAAATTTTTTTTTTTATTTAAAAATATTTATTTTGTTTTCCAAAAACCGAGATTCAAAAATTTTGTACAATCGATTAATTTAATCGTTTGATCTGAGCAACCTGGCTTTGATACCACTGTTGGAAAAAACTGGCGGTCAGATCAATCACAATTGATACCCGGTGCAGCGGAAGTTTAAAATTTTTATCATGGAACAATTCCATGGTGTGGGTATCAATCATTCAACGATTAAATTATTGTGTGTGTAAAATTCAAATAACAATTAATTAAATTTTACCTTCAATCTCGAAGCGAGATTAATGGACACAACACAGATTTCTCTGCGCTTCTTGTATCTCCCAGGAACTGATGAACTCCTTCAATCAGGTCCACGAATGGGGTTTAAATCCCTCTGATAGATTGCACTAGAAAATCTATCAGAAGTTTTCTGCGAAGAGATTAAACGAATCTGATTCGTTATTCCTGGCTGCGATTCAAAATCACAGACCGAAATTTCTCGGGCAGAGGTAGGGAGGGGTCGGCCGATTGCTTTTTGAGAGAGAGGAGGGTTCGAAATTTCTGTCTCAAAAATAATGACCTGTTGTGTGTAATTTCTGTACTGCAATAACTTATTTATAATGCAGGCCACTAACACCTTAGGGCCCATTAGTCATAAGCTAGGGCCCGACAAGCAAAGCCCGCACGTTCAGAAATTAATATAAAATTCATCGTGACTCCGATCGATGAACCAATTTCACCAATGTGCACAGAAACCATTTCTGCACATTTTAAAGTCAAAATAAATTTTCCTGAATCCGAATTCAGTGGTTTCCAAAAATGTCCATCCCTATGTCATTTTAGGAAATCCTACTCCCTTACTCTTATTTAAGAAGTCCAACTCCTTAGTTCATTAAATTTAACTCTTTAAATTTAACTATCTCAACGGGGATTAAAACTCCATTACACTGTGTGACCCTCAATGGTTCAGGGATACAGCTAGCCGTGGGCTCACAACTCCTTGTGACTCGGAACAACACTTTCCGACTTGCCCAACGAATCAAGGTAAAGCGCCTAGCAACATCGCCCCATGATTCCCTAGGTATCACTGATAGTGCCTACAAGAACCAGTAGATTTTGGTTAACGTACAGTACGGTCCCTTCATCCATATATCCCGATCGAATCAACAACCATTGGTATATCGAGAGTCGCTCAAGATTCGATAACTATGCAATGCATCTTGAAGATCAAATTAGTGACATCGCATGTGCTACTAAGAAACCATTTCTTAAATCACATCAAGTACTCTGGCCAGAGATTTGTCACACTAATATCTCCTCAGATCGCATAGGATATCCACACTCGCAAGTATGTGGTGAATCCTTGACAACAATGCATTGACTCCTATATGTGTCGTAACTGTACCCAATCTCGACACCTGATGACCCCCATAGAGTCGGTAAACGAGTCAAAGCACAGCACTAGCATATAGAGTCTCCATGATGTTTCAAGTCGTAAGGACTAATGGTGTACAACCAAAACCGCGGACTTTATCCACTCGATAAGTGATAACCACTTGGAAAGTCCGGATAGGGTAGTTCGATTATTCATCCTATGAATATCCATTTGCATGCTTCGAACATCTCCATGTTCCCTACCAATGAAACGTGGTACTCCGCATCGCAAATGCTAGTCTCAAACTCAAGCGATCCTTATCCTTATTATCGGACGGCTCAATCGACTAGGAACGGTTTTTAGAATATACAGTGACTATAAGATGTATTTCATGATAGACATCTCCATGTTCTACCACATCTTACATACACTATAGTATATTCAAGGTCTTTATCAAAACAACAATAGTATATCACAATATAACAATATGAAGTAATATAAAGTCATTGCCATTAATAAAAGTGTAAATAATATTAAACAAAAGATTGTTTATACAAAGATTCATCAAAGCCCATAGCCACACAGTTGGCTCACTGGGCACCTACTCTTACAGCGTGCACATACTGAAAGAGCCTATGTTCTGAGCATGTTTTCCATATATGATCCTAGTTTATCCAGATCATTCATATGTCATGTTGAATGCATCATATACACTTGTATACTCGGTGTTTTTATTACTGGGCGTTAGCGTTCACGTCCCTTGTAGTAACCCGTATCCTGTTTTAAGTTAATTAAATGGTAAATATGATTAAGGGGTTACTAAGCACGTGATCAAGGGATAAATGAGATTAAAATATGAATTTTGGACTTCATGAGTTCGGACGGTCCGAACTAAGTTCGGAAGATCCGAACTACACAGTTCGAAAGCAACAAAGGATTCAAAATCAAGGCAGATCGAAACGTCCGATCACAGGATCGGAACTTCCGATCGTGTTCGGAAGGTCCGAAGACAAGATTAGAGCTTCCAATGACGTGTATCGGTTACTAATCCATGGTTTCTGACATGTGTATGCCATGTAGAGATCGGAACGTCCGAACTCATATCAGAACTTTCGATCTCAAATGTCGAATGACGTGTCAGGAATGCAGAGATCGAAACTTCTGATCCCATGAACGGAGCTTCCGATCTCAGTCGAGATTGGGTCTATAAATAGGGGTCTTCAGACGATGAAATGAAGTACCAACCGAGTTTCCCTTCTTTGATCAGTAGTATATTGAGGGCCTGACGGTATAAGTGAGGTACTGGACTAATAGCATTGAGTTGAGAGTAGAAAATAGGATTTCAACAGCAGCGGGCTAAGGACGGACGAAGGTATGGTCCGAGAATCCTATTTAATTTATATGAGTATGTGTTAGCTTAGTTAAGGCTTATAGAGCACGATTAGTGATACGATATATATTTGACTGTAGGCATGAAACCTAGACTCTGATAGACTTGATCTACTACTAGAGGTACGTAGGTACTGACTGAGATATCCAGCGAGTATACATGCTTATAAGTTGCATTTAGCGAGTATACATGCTTATATATTGCATTTACGTGGCATAATTATGTGGCATGATATAAGTTTTACCGTTTTTATATTTATATGTCATGTGCACATACATATTGAGTTTTTTTTTTGTGATAGCCATGATAGTAGAACCGCTTAGCTCTATACCTGTTTATATTGTCTGACACCAGGAATTACCGCGTGAGCGAAGATTTGTTGGAAAACTGGCGTTCAGATCAATCACGATTGATACCCGGTGCAGCGGAAGTTTAAAAATTTTATTATTATGGAACAATTCCATATTGTGGGTATCAACCGTTCAACGATTAAATTATAAGTGTGTGTAAAATTTAAATAACAATTATTAAATTTTACCTTTAATCTCGAATCGAGATTATTGGACTCCAACAGATTTCTCTGCTCTTGTTGTCTCTCCCTGGAACCGATGAACTCCTTCAATCAGGTCCACGAATGGAGGTTTAATCCCTCTGATAGATTGCACTAGAAAATCTATCAGAAGTTTTCTGCGAAGAGAATAACGAATTTGATTCGCTTATTCCAGACTGCAATTCAAAATCACAGACCGGAATTTCTCTGACAGAGAGAGGGAGGGGTCGGCCGAAATATTCTTGAGAGGAGGCTAGGGTTTCGAAATTTTGCTCTCAAAATTATGACCAGTTGTGTCTAATTTCTGTACTGCAATAACTTATTTATAATGCAGGCCACTAACACCTTAGGGCCCATTAGTCATAAGTTGAGGCCCGACAAGCAAAGCCCGCATGTTCAGAAATTAATATAAAATTCATCGTGACTCCGATTGATAAACCGATTTTACCAATGTGCACAGAAACCATTTCTGCACATTTTAAAGTCAAGATAAATTTTCCTGAATCCGAATTCAGTGGTTTCCAAAAATGTACATCCCTATGTCATTTTAGAAAATCCTACTCCCTTACTCTTATTTAAGAAGTCCAACTTCTTTATTCATTAAATTTAACTCTTTAAATTTAACTATCTCAACGGGGATTAAAAACTCCATTACACTGTGTGACCCTCAATGGTTCAGGGATACAGCTAGCCGTGGGCTCACAACTCCTTGTGACTCGGAACAACGATTTCCGACTTGCCCAACGAATCATGGTAAAGCGCCTAGCAACATCGCCCCATGATTCCCTAGGTATCACTGATAGTGCCTACAAGAACCAGTAGATTTTGGTTCGCGTACAGTACGGTCCCTTCATCCATATATCCCGATCGAATCAACAACCATTGGTATATCGAGAGTCGCTCAAGATTCGATAACTATGCAATACATCTTGAAGATCAAATTAGTGACATCGCATGTGCTACTAAGAAACCATTTCTTAAATCACATCAAGTACTCTGGCCAGAGATTCGTCACACTAATATCTCCTCAGATCGCATAGGATATCCACACTCGCAAGTATGTGGTGAATCCTTGACAACAATGCATCGACTCCTATATGTGTTGTAACTGTACCCAATCCCGACACCTGATGACCCCCATAGAGTCGGTAAACGAGTCAAAGCACAGTACTAGCATATAGAGTCTCCATGATGTTTCAAGTAGTAAGGACTAATGGTGTACAACCAAAACCGCGGACTTTATCCACTCGATAAGTGATAACCACTTGGAAAGTCCGGATAGGGTAGTTCGATTATTCATCCTATGAATATCCATTTGCATGCTTCGAACATCTCCATGTTCCCTACCAATGAAACGTGGTACTCCGCATCGCAAATGCTAGTCTCAAACTCGAGCGATCCTTATCCTTATTATCGGACGGCTCAATTGACTAGGAACAGTTTAGAATATACAGTGACTATAAGATGTATTTCATGATAGACATCCCCATGTTCTACCACATCTTACATACACTATAGTATATTCAAGGTCTTTATCATAACAACAATAGTATATCATAATATAACAATATGAAGAAAGATAAAGTCATTGCCATTAATAAAAGTGTAAATTACATTAAACAAAAGATCGTTTGTACAAAGAGTCATCAAAGCCCATAGCCACAAGTTGGCTCACTGGGCACCCACTCTTTCAAGATTGATACTACGGTGATCTAGACGAGTGTGGATGTACCCCGTGGTTTGACTCCCAGCTGGTACTACACTCAGGGCGCCTAGTCTGAGCATGAATTGATAGATGACCAGTTATTCAGTCATCACACTTGCATGCATCATATATGTATGTTTACTCATATTTACGTACTGAGTGTTAGTCGCTCGCGTCTTGGTTATATTCTGGACACCTCATTCGATGAGGTAGGTCTGAAGCTGGACGGAGCGAGTGGATAGAGGCAGGGCTAGCTGCAGGTTCAGGAGGCTCCGGGAGTTTTTACTACAGTTTGTAAATATTTTTGGGAATAAACACTTGGTTTGGTTTTACCGGTTGTATCCTGTCGGTTTTCTTGTAATTATGGGATTTTAGTTTCCGCGCAATAAACTCTGTTTAAGTTTGAATTATTTTTGTTATTTTATATATTTAGCTAATTGCATGCTTAAGACTGCGTGTTAGTATGTGATCTGTGCGGGTCACTACATACTGCTTTTATCTCGGACACCCCATTCAATGTGCAGGTTTGCAGGTGGACCAGGAGCGAGATTTAGTGTTTGTTCGGTGACCAGGACTTGGTAGCAGGGGTTGCTGGTGATTTCTAAGATTAACTTTCATTCGGTATTTATTGTCTTTCGATTGGGTTGTATTATTGGATTTATTTATCGGTTATATTCTGTCGGTTCAGGATTTTGATTTAGGTTCGCAGTTTAACACTGATTATTTTGTTTAAGTTTAAATGCATGCTTATGTTCTTGATTAGTATGTGATCACGGTTCGGGTCACTAAAATGACTGTGAGATCAAGTATCATCCGGATTCTGCGAATCCAACTGCAGATGCGCTCAACCGTAAGGTTTATGTTAGTGACCTTCATACTAGTGTTGTGTCTAGTGCTGTTCTTGAGTGGTGTTATTTGGGTTTCACTTTTCGCCACAAGAGAGATCAACAAGGGAATCGAGTATTTTCAGTGTTAGCTGAGCCAACTTTGTTTGCCTGTATCCGAGAAATTCATCTTTCTGACCCAAAGACGCAAAAGTTAGCCAGTCCTTCTTAGGGAGACAACAATTCTGGTTTCCATTTTCAATCTGATGGTTTGTTGTGTTTTGTCTGGTAGAGCGGTTGTGCCTGAGAATTCGTCTTTATGTGAGGAAATTTTGTCCCAACCTCATCGTAGTAGATTCACCGTGTAGCCAGGCAGTGCTAAGATGTACAAGGATCTACTTACGAGATTGTGGTGGAAAGAGATGAAGCACAGTGTTTACCAGTATGGTTCTCGATGTCTTGTTTGTCAGTAGGTTAAGGTGTAGCATCGTCGACTGGTTGGTCTGATGCATAGTTTGGAAAGTCCAGAATTGAAGTGGGAGCATGTGACGATGGATTTTGTCACCCATTTGCCGATGTTTTCTAGACAGTGTCATGCCATTTGGGTTGTGGTGGACAGATTATCCAAGTCTTCTTATTACCTCCCGTACAATCGCGAGTTCAGATTTGATTGCATGGAAAGATTGTACATCAAGAAGATTGTGTGTTTTCATAGAGTGCCGCTGAGTCTTGTCAGTGATAGAAATCCGAGCTTCACCTCACAGTTTTGGGGTAGTTTTCAGCGAGCCTTGGGTAGCACTTTGAGTTTCGGCACAGCGTATCATCCAGAGACTGACGGTCAATTCGAGATGACTATTCGGACACTATAGGATATGCTGAGGGCTTCAGTGATAGATTTTGGGCTATCTTGGCAAGATCATTCGTCGATGATAGAATTCGCTTATAACAATAGCTATCATCGCAGTATTGACATGACATCGTTTGAGGCTCTTTATAGTCGCCGTTGTCGAACGCCCTTATTCTGGGATGAAATATGGGAAATACAGGTTGAGAGACCAGAGTTGATTCAGCAAATTGTGGATAAATTTGAACTGATCAGGAAGAGGGTCAAGATTGCACAGTATGCAGGCCAACTATGCCAACACTAAGCGCAGACCTTTGCATTTCGAGTCAGGGGAGCATGTTTTCTTGCGAGTTCCACCTTTCCGAAAGGTGATGAGATTTGGTCTCAAGGAAAAGTTAGTGCCTAGGTTTATTGGTCCGTTTGAGATCTTGGATAAAGTCAGAGATGTGGCTTACCGTTTGGCGTTACTGCCGTATCTTTCCAGCATTCACAACGTGTTCAACATGTCATTACTTTGTCAGTACATTGCAGATGAGTCACACATTCTGCATCCAACAGAAGTACAGTTAGAGCTTGATTTATCATACGTGGAGAGACCGTTGAGGATTCTCGAGGGGAAGGACAAAGTGCTTCGGAATAAATGCATTCCTCTAGTCATGGTTTAATGGCAGCATCGAGGCACTGAGAAAGCAACTTGGGAGCTAGAGAGTCGTATGCATTCTGAACATCCAGAGTTATTTTGATTGTAATTGTATTACATCAGTTCAGTTGTAAACTGCAGTATTATAATAACGAGTTGTTTCTGTATTGTTTTGTTCTGTTATCCTAGTCTGGATTTCGGGGAGGAAATCTCTTAAGTAAGGGAGAATGTAGTAGCTCGTATGTAAACTAAGTTAATCAAGTACCTAATTATGATTAATTGGATAAAACATGATTAAGAGATTCTCAAATGAGTTTAAAGAGTTGAAAAATGGATTCAGAACACTCGAAAATAGCTCGAAGGGCTCCAAGTGTTCGGTAGGATCGGATGATCCGAACTTTAGGATCAGACCATCTGAAGTGTATAGAGTTTGGAATAGAGCCGTCAATTTGTGTTAGGTCCATCGGGTCGGTCCGCCCCGCCACACAATTTAAGTGGGTTGAGTTGAAATTTTTTCAACCCAACTAAAGGTGGGCTTAGGTGGGAAAACCCGTCGCGGGCCTGAAGAATTATTATTTTATTTTTATTTTTATTGTGATATATGTATCTTTTTTTAATGAAAGTTGTGAATTTTTTTGTATTATTTATTGTATATAAAATTTAAACGTATGAAATCAATAATAAAATTTTATATACAATAATTAATACAAAAAAAATTCACAACTTTCATTAAAAAAAGATACATATACGTATGAAATCAATATTAAAAATTTTTATTAATATTTTCTATTAATATTTATTTATGAAATAAAATTTATAATTAATTATAATGATTTTTATTTGTAGTGAGCCAACTCGCGGTTCGGTCCGCCTAACCCGCAACCCACTTTGGGTTGGGTTGGGTATTTCAGCCCACCGGGATGGTGGGCCGGCCCACTCTCGACCCGCCAAAAGGAGGGTTTTTGGCGGGCTGATCCGTCCCACCATGGGTTGGCCCTTTTGACAGCTCTAGTTTTGAAGCATGATTTGAGATCGGAGGCTGCGTAAAAATCGGGCGATCCGAAGAGAGATCGGACGATCCGATCGTGTCTCGATAAGTGGATATGAATTTGATTTGACAACCCAAGAAGATCGGACGATCCGAACATATTATGTAAGCAGTGACATCACATCGAGGGACACGTGTTCGGAGGGGGTTGGATGGAGAGATCGGACGATCCGATCGCAGGGATCGGACCATCCGATCTATGCCTATAAATAAGGGTCGAGAGCCCCCATTTCTACTCGCACCATTTCTTCTCCTCTCCCTTTCTAGCTAGGTTTTAGGGACTTTTAGGTATCCTATTGGAGGGCCGAGGGTGGCGGAGCGCTGCGGGGATAGTAATGGAGAAATGCCTAAGTTTTGAGATAGTCGTCATCAACGGGCTGAAGACGGACGCAGGTATAAAATTGGATCTCTATAGAGATTAGGGAGTATGTAATAGCTTAGTTAAGGCTTTCAGAGTATTATAAGTGATATGATGATTATTGCTTATAGACTTGAGTTTCTAGTACCTGGACTGCTAGATTTCTAGGGTGCATGAGTTTTCTGGATAGAGGTTCCCCATACTTAAATCTTACTCGTCCTCGATCAAGATATACAAAAAAATATGCAACATAACAAGAACAAAAGCATGGATGAATTATGAACATCATAGCCTCGGAGAAGTTCCAACTTACAAAAAAAGCTTACGAATACTCTTGATTTTTCACAATAAACCTTCAGTCAAGTGTGAACGTGTGTGTGTGTCATATTATTCCAACTTCAAAAGGCATAGTTTTAAGACTGTTCACCGACCTATAACACTTCAGTGTAAGTTTCACCATCAAGAGCCCCTTCCTCCCAACAATCCTTAAACACAACACAACTCTCTTGAGATATAATTACGCACCGTCGGATTTTGCACCTGATATTTTTAAGTCCCAATAATTACCCGCAAACTTAGCTATAACTAAGATATGATTCGAATTTCAATCCCCTCGTCTATAGCCCGGATGGAACTACAATCTCATTAGATCCGCAACTTAGCTATGGACTAGTGACTAGAATTTCAATCACTTTTCAATCCCTGATGGAATTGTTATTTTAAAATTTTTCAAAAGTTTAACCCCATTTAATCTGCATACTTAGTCTAGAACAAGATGATTAAGATTTCAATCTCTTGTTCATAACCCGGATGGAGTTCATTTCATATTCACAAAATTTTTAGAAAGTTATTATAACAGGTGCGCCCAAGATCGTATATGCCATGTCAAATAGATCATCAAGATTCAAGAAACTATCAAGTTTTCCACAGACATCTATTGTCGTGCAATGGTCTAACAGACATCAACATCATCTAATACATCGCTACAATTCACCGGTTAAACACGTGTGCTTAAAATATTCACTAATCAACCTACGATTTTCATGTCCAATCAAGAGAAAATTTTTTTACAAAAACAATTTTTGTGAAAATTTTTTTTAACAAAACTTCATCATCATAGGCTAGTGAATTCAACAATCATATCCATCGGTAACTATGAGCTCTAAAAAAAATTTTCTCTCAAATCAGCTACATCATCATCTCAATGACTGACTAAGTCCTCTCAGTTCTCTCCCCCATATTTAAGATTTTACATTGTCCCCAATGTAAGTAAAAATAACACTAAATAAAAACAAAAAAGAAACAAATAAAATAAAATATATGGAAAAAAATACTCCTCTTGGGTTGCCTCCCAAGCAGCGCCTGATTTTCAGTTTTCAGCTTGACCCTCAGAAGCACTCCTCAAAGAGCGGCTGACGCCCAAAATAAGTGTCATATGACACCACAAATGGGTCTTTATTCCATGTGCCCTCAAGCTTGGCTCGATTTATACAGATTAAGCTCGTCACCTCAACAACACTCCATAGCAGCTGGTAAACATGGGAAGAGAACATCTTTGTGAGCTCTCGGAAGCCAAAATCTTTTGAAACTGGTATTGATGGAATGGAAGGATCTTGGGGGATGTGTGTATGATAATATTATCGATGAGCTCAAATAGATAGACTCTTGAACTCCATCATCCTCAAACTTGAGTGGCAACATATTTCCATCATATCCTATTTCTTCCAGAACATCTTCTTACTGAGGTTCAATAAGAAGAGAAAACTCAAACACCTCTAAATTTTCAGCATGATTTGATTCGCACTCCCAATCCTGCTTCTCCGAGTCATCATCATTGCACCATATTGGGTTGGTCACTGCTTGAGTATCTTACTTCACTTCCTGTTCTTGGTGTTCATGGATGATTGATCTCTTGATATTTTCTATGTGCTCCACAAGGTGGCATCTAGAATTGATTAGATCTCTTCCTCAGTCGATGCCACAAACTTGTTCCTTGTATCCTCTAACGGATGTAAGATCAATTGAGAAAAAATTTCCATCTCCTTTTGAAGCTCGAATGGTTGGTCTGTAAAATCCGGATATTGAGTTTCTTGTGGGTATTGGTGGCCCCATACCTGTGGTGTAAGATCCCAATATCAGTGATAGTCAAATTCTGCCATATCATCCAACAGGTGTATCATACTATCATCATCTTGGCAAAATAGTGAAGTACCAGTTGTGAAACCTCCATCAATTACCCATGTTCTTGTCACTACATCCAAACCCTCAAGAAAAAATGGAAGGAAAGAAAAGTTAGAAAAATCATGGCACCGGAAGATGGTTGCCCAATCTTGAATCTCTCCCATGCTGCGTAGAATGGCTCTTCGTGTTGCTGGATCAAACTTTTGAATACTTGTCGATTTGACATCTCAAAGTATTACACCATCAGGATTCTTGCAAAAACAGATTAAAAAACGGTGAATAAAATAAAAACAAAAACACAAATAAATTCAACGCCTTCCCCGGCAACGACGCCAAAATTTGGTAACGCTTAGTCGTATCACGCCCAAATTAACCTAACTCAACTCAAAAAAATAAATATGTAGTAGCGAGAGTAGGGATCATTCCCACGAGGAAAAAAAAATTTATTTGTGTTTTTTAAAAGAAAACTAAAAATAAATAAAAAAGGGTTTTGGATTTTGGAATTAACTAACTAAAATTCAAAGCAAATAAAATAAATTTTATTAACTAGCACGCAAGAATTAAAACTATAACGAAGAAATCAATTAAAACAAGTCTTGGTATCGGTCGACTACACCCTTGAAGTTATTCACTTGATCATCGATTCTCTAAAAATAATTAATTAACATTTGAATATTCATCATTGAAAACTTAATTTCTATCTCACCTTAATTTTAATTAATTAGACACAAGCATTCTAAATTAACACTTACCAATGAATTAACCAAAATACAAGTGATTAAGATTTAAATCCAAGGTAGTATTCAAACTAGTGAAATTGATGAAGCTAAACAACACAAGCACAAGCGGTTGTATTTAATCTAGTCAATTGTTATTTCTACGAATTAACAAATTCACAAGAGAAAAATATTAATCATAGTTTCTTCACAAATTAGATGGATTACACAATTACGGATTTGATATCTAATTTAGCTATAGATTGTATGAAAAATCATCAGGTAATCAATCCAATAATCAAACACACAAGCATGACAATCAATTCCAAACAACTCTTGATATTCAAATAAAAATCAAACAATGAAAATCAAAATCTCACAAGATAAATAAATTTCAAGGATTCGTCTTCCTCTACAAGAACTAAAACCGAGAAGAATTAAAGAAAGAAATTAAATCTAATAACAAGAAAGATAAAACCTAGCCGCCAGATGTATTCTCTTCTCTTAAGCCGTCCAAAAGTTCATTAAATTCGGGTTCTAGATGATATTAAAGTATAGAGTCCTTCCCAAGAATGTTTCCTTTTTAAAATACAATTCCCAAATTTTCCGTCTCGCTTGATCGGTAAAAAGTTACCGATTGAGTGAGAAATTGTAATGGACTGGGCCTCTGCGCTCTACTAAGAGAGGGTTAGCAGAGCACAGAGGCCCAGTCCATTACAGAAACTTTTTGTCAAATATAATTTTTTCCCGCAATCCAGGTCTCGCTCGATCCGTAAAAAATGACGGATCGAGCGAGCAAGTTTCTGTCCAACGCGAAAGTTTTTGAAAAATTTATATCACAAGATCTAGCCATCGGATCGAGCTGAAATTTGGAAAAAACCTTCAAAACATCTTGAACTTTATTTTGATCGATAGTGATTGGATTTGGATCTCTATAAAATTAAAAATAATTTTTTTTTATAATTGATGCTCCGTAATTCATTCTTGCGCAATATCTTTTCCATTTTTTCCTCGCAAATTCATCTGCCTTTTGCTCATTCTCCTTCTTCTCCTAAACCAAACAAAAAACAATAGTTAAAAACTGTACAATGCATTTAATCAATTTTTATTCTCCTAATCATACAAATTAACTCAAATAAATATAAGACAATATCACCACATCAGAGGTACAGACGTATTATCCGAGATACCATGTTGAATATACATGTATTATGTTTGCATTTTTTCTATAGCATTTTTATATGAATTGATATTATGCTGTATACATGAACATGTTGAGCTTTATGCCTTGATTTGCATAGCCGTAGTAGGGGTCACTTAGCCCCGTGTTTTTAGTGGATGGATTCCATGGACTTGGATATATATCCACAGTTTTATGATATGGGAGCCACCTCTTGATGCAACGGCCTAGCGTACTACATGCCATGACGCCTTGACTGATCATTCTTCTGGATAGGTTTTCTAGTACGCGTCATATTTCATGTGCATGCATGGTATATATATATATATATATATTCGTAATTATGTACTGAGCGTTTTATGCTCATGTCCGTAGTATTTTTTGTTGAACACCCTATTCTATGGGGCAGGGCTTAGTTTGGACAGACCCGGAGGTAGCGGTCGTTGAGTTGCAGTGGTTTCGTAATTTTTTTCCGTTCCTTTATCAGGTTGCTAGTTTTGGATTTTAGTTATTTCCATTCGATGGGGTTGTAAAATATTATTCAATTTTATCCCGATTGTTCTCCCGGTAATTTTGTATTTATGGTTTAAGTTTTCGCTGGATTTAATTATTTGCGTTGTAATATTTAATTGCATGCTTAAGACTCTGTTGATAGTTGATTCCGATCTGGGTCACTACTCCTACTACCTCATAATTTAAGGAGATTTCAAATGGAATCATCATCACAACGTGCCTACCTCATTAATGCCATTTTGTGGATTTTGATTCAATCTACAACATGGAGGACCAAGATCTAGTCGGGGTATTCCACCTACTGGAAGATCAGGTCTAAGGAAATTTCTATCTATTGAAAACTTTGAATAATATGAAGAAATACTTCTGTAGTTATACAAAAAATTTTCAATGACGAATGATGGAAAACTGATTATGTGTGTCAAATTTCACCAACTGATCATAACTGAGGATAACTTCTCTACCCTTTTCTGTCTAACTCGAGAAGGACTGACCAGTCTCTCTGATGTACCAACCTCTAATATTTAAGAGACTCGATCTCTGTTCTCTGTCAGTGGTTCTCCTGTCGAGCTATATGAAGCCAAGAAGTAGTTGAAGATCGAATATCAATTCTTGGCTGATATGGTGGCGAAAGGACTGCTAGCCAAAGCTAGTTCTTTTAAGCAATGACAGTTGAAAATTTTCAAGCCATGACTGATATCATTAAAGGAATCTCTATCAATAGGGGACAAACTATCTTCAATATCTTTAAAGCTATGATGTTTCCTGGTAAAAAGTCGTTTGGATTTTCCCTATAGACTAGTACACTTATTGATTATGTTAGAGTCATAGTGCCTGAAGTGAAACAACTACCAAAATCAAAGTTTCTGAATTCTTCCAACATTGTGGCACTGAGAACCAAAAGTCAACCATCTGCTGAGAAGACAGTAGCTGAAACTCCCAAAGTAACCAAGTTTTCAAGAACCACAGATGCCACTAAGAAGATGAGTTTGGTTGCTCATAGGCAAAGAACAAGGAGATGACTGGTTACCTAAGAAAGTGAACATGAAGAAATTGAGGATCTAACTGTTCAACCGTTGAAGAAAAAGCCAATTACTACGAGGATTAATGTTGTGTAATTTTTTGCTCGCAAGTGCACGATGTCAAGTTTTAATAAAAAGTGAGTAGAGTATCGTTTCCACGAGGAGTATGTACTGAAAATTATATCAGTGCTTGTAATGAAAATAAACTAGATCACTTTATTTAGAAAATTCAAAAATTAGGTTTAATAAAACTTAAATATATTGACTACAAAAAACCAACAAGCAAACACACACAATTAAGATATATGAAGGAGAGCAAATTATCTAGTATTTTGATTTCACTTATTTTCGACGATGACTTCTTCTAGCGAATTTATGCTCATGAATTTCACTTATTTAAGCCAAGAACACTTAATTATTTTTGATTCACTTTTCCAAGTAACAAAGAGAATTTATCAATTAAGTTTTGATTTCAATATTCCAATTAAAAATCTATATTTAATGAATTATAAAAAAAATATGTTATTATCTAAGCTATGTTAACGTTATATGCTTCTCGAACTATAAAAATATGCAACAATGTATTTTCCTAAGATCCTACTCAAAATTCCCTCTCCCGATTGCCAGATTTCAAATAAATTTAGCATTCAATCTATGACCAGTAAATTGAAAGGAATTAAAATTCAGAAAACACAATTAAACTTGAGGAATTCAATCACATAAATCAAATAGTCATAGAAATCGTCTCAACTAAGCTACGTCATTCCTCTAGAATCAAAAACTTAGTTCAGGATGCAAAAGAAACAAAAACAAGGCATATTTATGAATCTAGACATCAAAATTTAAAAATAAGAGTGAAAAGAGAGAGAATAGCAAAGCTAAATCCGCGTCTCTGTCCTCAGATTTAGCGTTCTTCGTATTTGCAATCTATCTTTCTTCAAAACCTTGATTCTTTTGTGTCTTTCAGCTCTCATATCTGATTTGTGTTGTGTGTTATGCGGCTGATCGCTTTTTTTTTTTGTAGGTTAAAATATGTATTTTATAAGTTTCGAAGCCCGAACATTAAAGTCCAACACGTACGGTATTTTGAATCTCAAAAATTGTTTTTATTCCGTTTCTGCGCAGGAACAACACCTAGGCGCTTAATATCGTCTCCTAGCGCTGGTTTTACTTGACCAGTGATGCCTAGGCACCACCCTCACGGCTCCTATCTCTTATTGAGGCGCCTAGGCACCACTCCGCACCACCAACTTAGTTTTCCAGCGCTTTAGGCGCCTCTTTCGATGCTTTGGCTATTCCTTTGTGCTCCCAAAATCATTTTTTAATTCTTCTTTAACCTATTTTGGGTCTTCAACGCCTCTCTTTTCATGCAATTCATTATCTTGTCCAATTTTTGCATATCACAAAAACAACAACGAAATGTGTATAATACATCTCGATTCACAACAAAAGTCAAGCTAAATCATAAAAAAATTAAGTGCATAAATTGCACTTATCAAATGCCCCCAAACTTAAATTTTTTCTAGTCCCGAGAAAAACAAAACACATACAAGAAAATAAATCGCATGAAGGCATGATATTTTGTAATACAATAAATCGGCCTCCAAATTTTATATTCCATAATTCAGTCCACATGTCGCCTAATTTGGTCAATAGTTCTCGTGTATGTGTGATTTTCCAATTTCATCTACAAACCTATCTTTCGATAAAATTATGCTATTAGTAAGCTTCATAAATTCATTAACTCCACCCTCAAGTTTCAAAATGCAATCAACCAAGTTCAATATTTATTTGCACAGATCAAAAGGACTTTTTTAGTTATCATTGGTTCAATCAATGTAGGCAGGAAATATTTTATCCAAGAATATATCATGATTAATCAAAGAATCAAGATTATAGCAAAAGGATTGGATTAATTGTCTTTTTATGCTTCGAGTGGGAAGTACGAGTAATATAAAACTTTATTTGTACTGACAGATTTTGCATCCAGCATCCTTCTACTCCATAAATTTTCCTTCTTTATAGCCTTTTATTTGATTGAATTATAATTTCAATCTATTTTTTGAAGGCCTCCCTTCACCCTTTTTTCTCCGCCGTTACCTTTTCTTTGCAACTTTTTATATGCTCGTTTTGTTTTGTACTTTTCATGATTATAGAGTGGCTAAAAAGGCTCAATTGATTCAAAAATTGCCTAAATCACTTTTGTGTCCATAAAAATCTACCTCAGGTTCAAGCGAAAATCACAAGAGTTAAGCATCAATTTTTTTAATTCACATCACAAAATTCAAATAATTGTGTTCTAATTATTAGAAGTATCGAAATTCATGGCATTCGTGCATATGAGTGAGAACTCAAGATAAAAAATGGCTAACACTGAATGTTTTCTCATATCTTTTAGTACAAACGTATTTTCATTATAGGCCAACACATTTACAAAATCATGAATTTAACTCACCAACTTATCAATCAACTTCATCAAAAATCAATCACATCTTAAAATTAACTCATCACATTTTCACATACCCCCAAACTTAAATACGTGCATTGTTCTTCATGTACAGTAATAAATAAAATCAAGGGACACGCACCTCGAGCACCGAGCGTCAGTACTCGGTGCGATCATAATCATCCTCCGGCTTTTCTCCCAATTTTTTTATTGGGCGGGGGTGTAGAACATAGGCGCTAGGAAATGGCGCCTAGGCGTTGCACCTATGAAAAAAGAAATTTTGTAAGTGCCTAGGCGCTTCTCTGCAGCATCTAGGCTTTGCAACTTCGCATCTTGGCCTCATATCAGTGCTTAGGCGTTGGGGCTTCGAATTTTTTACCTACAAAACTCAAAATTATGATTAATATCTAGTTCCTAATGCTCAATAAAAAAACTAAAAGAAAAACAACAAAAATAAAATTATAACAAAATAGAAATAATCAAAATAAAGGATACTAGCTTGGGTTGCCTCCCAAGAAGCACTTAGTTTATAGTTCTAAGCCAGACTATAGCTGGTTCTAGCCCGTTACCGCCACTTTGTTGGAGGTTTTGTTCTTATCTTTCACCCTCCAAACATACTTAACAATCCTCTTGAACTTTCTTTTCTTTTTCTTATTCTTTGCCACTGGCGGATCATGCTTGCTTCGCTCATCCACTTTACTATCAACTCTGCTGCAGCGTTCCTTCGTTTGTGCTTGTTCAATCATGAACACCTTTTCCTTGGATTGATTGCTAGCCTTCTTAAATACAGTAAATGTTACTTTCTCACCTTCAACTCTCATCGTCAACTCTCCTTTCTTGACATCTATCTTGGCTTCAGCAGTAGCCAAGAATGGTCTCCCCAAGATCATTGTCATGTCTTCACCTTCCTCCATATCTAGCACCACAAAATCCACTGGAAAAATAAATTTGTCAATTTTTACCAAAACATCCTCAATGATTCCATGCGGATAGGTGAAGGATTTTTCTGCTAGCTGCAATGCGATTATAGTGAGTTTCACCTCTCCATGTCCTAAGCTCCTGAAAACAGACAAAGACATCAAATTAATGATAGCTCATAAATCACATAGTACTTTCTTGAAATTAAGAAAACCAATAGTTCAAGGAATTGTAAAACTCATTGGATCTTTTAATTTATGTTGCAATTTCTTTTGAAGAAAAGCACTGCACTCTTCAGTCAGATTCACCGTCTCGAACTCTTCCAACTTCCGCTTCCTAGAAATAATCTCTTTCAAGAATTTAGCATAGTTCGACATTTGCTGCAAAACATCGGCGAATGGAATGTTGATGTGAAGTTTCTTAAAAATCTCAAGAAACTTGGCAAACTATTCATCCAACTCATTCTTCTTGAATCTTTGCGGTAAGGGAGCTTCGGCTTCATTGCAGATTTATGTTCGGATGCTTCTTTTGACTCTGTAGGCTTGTTGTCGCTATTATTTCTATCACCAACTTCAGCCTCTTCAACTTTATTCTCCTTCTCAACTTGAGCTTTTAGTTCATCAACTCCAAATTTTTTTCCCGCTTCTATATGTTATGGCTTTGTAGTGCTCTATTGGATTCACCTCAGTGTTACTCGAGAACTGACCTCTATTTTGATCTTTCAGTGAATTTTTCAGTTTTCCAATTTTTGTCTCCATAGATTTCATCGTGGCACTCATATTTCTCATAATCAACTCCAGGTTATCAAGATGAGATTCAGTATTCACCATCCTTTGTCCAGATTCAGCAACAAAAGCCCCTACAAATTCTTCAAAGGATGGTTTCCCTTCTCCCTTATTTGTATTAAATCCCAGAGGGGTACAATACATTCTTGTTATTTTCATAAGAAATTTTTATGATTACGTAAACCAGGATGATAAGCATTTGGAACAGGGATTCCTTGATATCCTACATAGCCTCTGGTATTGATGTATTGGGCCTCGTCAGGAGTGTGTGACTCTTTAATGGTGATCGCCACACCTTCAGAATTCTTTATACTCACCTTGTTCATCACATCTATTTGTGTAATCAATGCTGAGACTTGAGAAGAAAGAGATGTTATAGGATCCACGACATAGACTATGGCTGATTTCTTGACTCCTGCTCATTCAGTAGGTCATTGAAAGCTATTGATCATCATTTGTTCCATCATGACATACGCCTAAGCAAGGTCCCTCGACAATATAGTACCTCCAACATCTGAATCCACAGATATCCTCATGGGTGCATTCAAACCATTGTAAAACAATTCGATTTGAACCCAGTCCTTGTAGTTGTGGTTTGGGCACCTTCTCAGTAAGTCCTTGTACCACTCTCATGCCTCGTACAGCTGTTTCGAATCATGTTGCCTAAATGTGCTGATCTCAATCTTCAAGGTACTTGGCAGGAGGAATATATTTTGCCAGAAAATTCACTGTCATGTTCTCCAAAGTAATTATGGTCCCTACATTAGTGATTGAAGCCAACAACTAGCCTGACCCCTGAGAAAAAACGGAAACAAACGCAGTCTAATAATATCTTCAGAAACACCATTAATTTTTATTGTATCTGTGATCTCTAGGAATGTCCTCATATGCAAATGAGGATTTACAGTGGCGCATCCATTAAACTGGTACTCTTGAACCATGTTGATCAGTGCAGGCTTCAGCTCAAAATTATTTTCATTGATAGTCCCTCGAGCTATGCTAGAATAATGGCCATGAATCACTGGTTTGAAGTGATATCTAATTGACACTAAGGGTGTCGATTGTTCATCTTCGTTGTTCTCAGTAATTGCTTTGATTTCCTCTCTTCTTTTCTTTCTTATTGCTCTTGTGTTTCTTTTGATCTCAGGATCAAAAAGTATAGAATCATATATGTGAGTTCTTCGCATAAAATGCAAATCACAAGAACAAAAACAAATCAGTAACTGAAAAAAAAAACTATAAATTAAAATCTAGACTAATTGGTAACAATAATAATATAAATTCAAATAAAATACTTTCCAACAAGAGCGCCAAAAAATTGTTGCGTAATTTCTTGCTGGCAAGTGCACGATGTCAAATTTTAATAAAAAGTGAGTAGAGTATCGTTCTCACGAGGAGTATGTATTGAAAATTATATTAGTTCTTGTAATTAAAATAGACTAGATAATTTTATTTAGAAAATTCAAATATTAGGTTTATTCAAACTTGAATAAATTGACTAGAAAAAACCAATAAGCAAACACACACAATTATTAATATATATCAAGGAGAGAAAATTATCTATAAATCGTCTCAATTAAGATACGTCATTCTTCTAGAATCAAAAACTTAGTTCATGATGCAAACAAAACAAAAAAAAGAGTATATTTATGAATCTAGACATCAAACTTTAAAAATAAGAGAAAAAAAAGGAAGAATAGAGAAGTCAAATCTACTTCTCTGTCCCCATAATTAGCGTTCTTCGTCTTCGCAATCGATCTTCCTTCCAACTGACAAATTTTCCACCAAAATTCTCTACCTCTTTTATTCACAATAACCATGTGTGTGTGTGTATATATATATTATATATACATTACAGAATATGAATCAAAAAACTTCCTAACTACAAAGATATTACCTAAAGTACATAGGCTAAAACAAGGTAATACATTAAGATATTATGAGAAAATATTCCTCAAAGAATATGTACAATAAATTCCTATTGAAACACAATACTATCGTAGTAACTCCCCTCAAGTTGGAGCGTGAAGATCTCGAACTCCGAACTTGCCAAGCAAAAACTCAAATTTATCTTTCCCCAACGCTTTTGTAAAGATGTCTACCAATTGAACACTGGTGGAAACATATGACAGACAGATCACTCCTTCATTCACCGCATCTCAAACAAGATGACAATCAGCCTCTATATGCTTCGTTCTTTCGTGAAAAACCGGATTTTGAGAAATGTATAGAGCCGACTGACTATCACAATACAATTTGCATACCTTTCAAATGTCGCAAACCCAAGTCACCTAAAAGTTGTTTAAGCCATTTTAACGCATACACCGTTGCCTCCATTGATCGATACTCAGCCTTCGCAGATGATCGAGACACTGTTTGTTGCTTCTTGGTCCTCCACGGCACAGGGGAGCAACCAAGTGACACGAACCGTCTTGTCAAGGAACGCCGCGTAAGTGGAAAAGTAGCCCAATCTGAATCACACCACCCTTCTAGAATCAGGTCACTATCAGCACAAAGCAAAATTCCTTGCCCAGAATTTTCTTCAAATATCTCACAACCATGGGCCGCCTCCCAATGATCACCACGAGGTTGTTGCATAAATTGGGACAAAACATGAACCGAATATGCAAGATCAGGTCTCATCACAGACAGGTAAATCAATCTCCCTACAAGCCATCTATACGGCGTCGGATCCACAAGGAATGCGCCCTTAACAAGGACCAAATTGTGATTTTGTTCCATAGGAAATACCGCAAGCTTTTCTCCCAATAAACTCGTTTCAGAAATTATTTCGAGTGTGTATTTTCTTTGGCAAAGAAAAATTCCTTCTGGATTACGGGCCACCTCTAGCCCTAAGAAGTATTTCAAAACTCCCAAATCCTTCATATGAAAACACCTGCCAAGATAATCTTTAAAGATTGCCAATGAAACCTTATCATTCCCTGAAATAATCAAGTCATCAACGTAGACTAACACGTTGATCTGAGTTCTTCCCTTGCACAACCCAAACAGTGAATAATCTGAATAGGATTGCACAAATCCATAATTCTTTAATGTAGTTGACAGTTTTGCAAACCAACATTGGGGAGCTTGTTTTAAACCATACAAAACTTTTTCAACCTTCAAACCATGTTAGGATTTGTATTTTTGAAACCTGAAGGAAATTTCATTTATACCTCCTCACTTAAGTCACCGTGAAGAAAAGCATTATGCACATCCATTTGATGTACCTCCCAATTTTTAGCAGCAGCAATCGCAAGAAAAACACAAACCGTCACCATTTAGCCACAGGAGAAAACTTCTCGTTATAGTCAATTACTTCCACCTGATGATAGCCAAAGATCACAAGTCTTTCTTTGAGTCTCTCTATGCTATCATCGGACCTATACTTAATTTTATATATCCACTAGCTCCCTAGTGTTTCTTTAGGTGGAAGAGCTTCCATTACCCAAGTCCCATTGTCTTCAAGAGCTCGTATCTCCTTATCCATCGCATCTCGTCATCTCGAGTCTGTCATTGCTTTTTTAAAATTCTTTGGCTCATGTCCCGCTGTAACTGCTGCAAGAAAATTTATATGTCTCACAGAAAAACGTTCACAATTCACAGAATATGTTATAGGACAGTGCGTACCTGAGGAAGATGAAGTAGTAGATGAATTCTCAGATGGACTTATTTTCCGTACAGTATGAGTAATAAAGTCACGATACCATGTTGAAGGAATTCTGGCTCGTTTTCCTTGCCCAAGATCACCGTCAAAGTGCACGCCTTGCCTCGCCAACATATTCTCCAGCCCCTTATCACGCACAGTCTCATTTGCAAGCTGTTGCACGGGCTGCGCCTCATTACCAGACCCTCTCTCAAGGGTGGACGCTGCCTCCAACCCCTCCTCAATGCACCCAGTACACTCATCAGCACCCTCATCCTCAATCCATGCCCCATCATCATTTTGCGGCAGCATAGGAGTCACCACATTCTGTGGTTGGTTTGTCGCAAAAGGAAATTCTTTCTCAAAGAACTTCACATCCCGTGATACAAAGTAATCATGTGTTTTTAAATTGTACAATTTTCAACCTTTCTTCCCAAATGGATAGCCAACAAATATACACTTATGACCAGGGGCGGTCCTAAGAAAAACGAGGCCCTGGGCAAAGTTTAAACTATGAGCCCTTTCGTATTAACTTGAAAATTTATATATATATATATATATAAATTCAAATAACATAATTAAAATAAACCAAAATACATAAATCCATAAAGTACACAAATGAAAGAAGGTTTATATAATTCTTCAAAATAATTTAATCAACAAAAAATATTATTTAAAATTGGTTCTTCTTATGTTATTTGAAACAAAATCATCAATTATGTCGTCATAAGATATATCTTCCAAGATGTTTTTTTTTTTTGTGCAGAGGATCGCCAAATCATTCAGTTTTTCTTGACTCATTGTGGTTCTCAAATAAGATTTCAATAATTTTAACTTGGAAAAATTTTTCTCAACTTATGCTACAGTCACATGAATAGTCAATAAAATTTGATACGCAACCACGATAAGAGGAAAAATATTCATTTTCAGACATGTAATCCTCGAATTTTTAGAATCTATGTGAAATTACATCAAATATTAACATCTTACCTTAAACCAAAATAATGTGAACAAAAACATGAAATCAAAATAAGATTAAACAATATACCAAAATTCGAAAATAAAATAAAATTGAACAAGAGTCTTGTAATTCATATCTTGGATCGTTATGTTGAATGCATTTGTGTATTTTCGTAAATTTTATACTTTTCTATTTTCTGAATTCTTAAACTATTGATAGTCAATTCACGTAATTGCACGCAACCACAAACTAACAAAAAGGCAAAATATTATCAAAACTCTCAAAATTTAAAACTCAAAACTTTTTTTATGTGAATGTATTTTGTGTAAGAGCATAATATATAATATTTATATATAAATAAATAAATAAATAAATATATATATAATAATAATTTTTAAAAAAAAATTTGGGGCCCCACACATGCCCTGGCTTCCCCGGGCCAGGGCCGCCCCTGCATATGACTCGTACTTTAAAATTTATCACCTTTGTGTCGTTGATTATGAGCATAGAAAATTCAACCAAACACACAAATAGCAGCATAAGAAGGCACTTTTCCAAACAACATTTCATAAGGAGATTTATTCTTAAGTAAAATAGATGGTGTCATATTAATCAAGTGACATGCTGCCAAGACACATTCTCCCCAAAATTTTATTAGTAAGTTTCCTTGAAATCTCAAAGCTCTAGCCATATTTAAAATGTGTTGATATTTTCTCTCAACCCTCCCATTTTGTTGTGGAGTCTCAACACAAAAAATAATCTCATTACTGTGAAAATAATCATGCAAACACTTAAATTCTGTCCCACTGTCACGTCTCACATGTTTTACGACTTGTTCAAATTGACGTTCAACCATAGCGACAAAATCAAGAAACATAGACTCAACTTCCATTTTATTGTGCAGTTAATATACCCAAACTCCTCTGGAAAAATCATCTAATATTTTCAAAAAAATATGTAGCCCCACACGAAGAATGAGTTTTGTAAGCTCCCACAAATCCAAATGAACAAGTTCAAAAATTCTACTAGCTTTATTCGTACTAATTAGAAAACTAGATCTAGGTTGCTTTGCACGCGGACACACATCACAAGCTTTATTATTGTTCCTACAACTTCTCACCACCGGAATCAGCTTCAAGATTTTCTCAGATGGAAAACCCAGTCGTTGATGCCACAATTCAAATGACGAATTACCATACAATGTCAACACCTTCGCTTGAGGCACATCACATAAAAAATAAAGTCCATCCAATCTTTTACCCGCTCTAGTCACCTTCCTCGTTGGTTGGTCCTGTATAACACAAATATTATTAGTGAATTGTATAACGCAATTTGATTCATCAATTAATTGAGTCACATAAATTAAATTGCAAGTTAATTGTGGGACATAAAGCACATTGTCAAGCTTCAAGTCTCCTGGTAGCACGACACTCCCCTCTTGGTTCGCTTCTGCCATGTTACCATCCGGCAATCCCATCGGGTAGTATTTCCCCTTCTCACATTACGCAAAACAAAAAAGTTGCACGTCACATGGTTCGACGCTCCGGTATCAATAATCCAATTAAAATTACTGTTCTTGCCATGGATTCAATCGTTTGGGTTTGCCAAATTAAAAAATTCAAGAAGTTGCTGCAGTTGCATTGCTGAGACACCTGCAAGACCTGCAGCTTCGGTCACACCCATTGCCCCTGCGAGGTTCCTGCCTGCTGCCCAGATGGAATTTAAGCCCCGACAGTTTTATTTGCACGGACAGGCAGTGCACCATGCCCTCTGCCACGACTAGATCCTGCACGCCCACTTCCTCTTCCTGTCTGTCCTCCACCACGACCTAGTCCCCTTCCGTCGCGAGGTCGGTCCCCCCACCATTGGGGGAACCCGTGTATTTGAAAACAAGAGGATTTGTCGTGTCTTTCTGTAACGCCTAGAAATTCTTTTACGTAAGCTCGCATGCATAATTAGGGGATTAATTGTTTTAAAAATAAATTAAAGGGGTTAAATGATATTTTTATGTGAATTATGTGGCATGTTTATGTGTTTTAAATTTAATTATAACATTTAACCTAAATATTTTGAGAGTTATGAATTTCAAGGAAAAGTCGAATTACGAGCGCGTAGACGGAACCGTGGACGGACGAAGTAAAAGTTTTTATCGAAATTTATGTGTAAGGTTTTCTAGAGTCCAAAATAATTATTTTGAGACTTAATTTATAGGAAAGTTTGGGTTTTATATATATATATATATATATATATATATATATATATATATATATATATATATATATATATATATATATATATAATTAAAAGCCCATTTTTCATGACATTTTAAGGGCTTTTAGGGTACTTTTAAAAATAGGCATCTATTTATTATGAAAATTGGGGATATTTTAATGTCAAAAGTTAGTGTTAGTATTGGGCTAGTGATTTTAATCCTTATTAACTAATTTATTTGGAATCCCAAAGCCCATTACTTACACAAACAAATACTTAGAACTAATTTCATTTCCCCTTCATCCTCATGTTTTCGAAATCTTGGAGAGAAATTTTCGGGGTGTGGCCGCCCCTCTGACACACTTGCACACACCAAACAAAATCTTGGAGGAAATTCTTGAGGATTAGAGTCCCGCGCCGCAAGCTACGCACTTGTATTAGATTTTCTTGAGCTAAGGCATGTTGTATTCATATTTTTTCACCCATTTAAATCTTATATACTTTGTTTTTTTTATGAAAAAAATTGTGGTTGCATTTGAATGTGGATTATAACTCAAGATTTCATGGTTCATGCATCATTTCATGATTTGCAATGGATGGCTCGATTCTTGTTCGATTTCTGGTCATGGCTGGTTTGAGAAAGGGTTGATCCATGGTTCAGTGGTTGGGTTAGGTCCATTAGGGTCAGGGTTCAAGGGGGCGTGGTCTGGTGGTGGCTGGGTTATGGTCTGGACGGTCGCATGGGCATGTAACCCATGGCCGTGCGCAGAGCTTGCGGAAGAACAGCCATGGTCGAGCCATGCATTGCATGGTTCAGGCCATGGCTTGGTCTGGGAAGTTCCGACAGGACCTTAGGGATCCGGCCAGTGGTGACCGGAGCATGGTGGCCGAAGGGTTAAAGTGCGGGTTGCGCAGGTTGAAGATGGAATGGGTCAGGGTTAGATGGTTTGGGCAGGGCTCGGGCAAGGGCGTTCGGGTCGGGTTAGGTTGTTAATTGGGTCATGTCATATGGTTTTGGGTCTGAGTTATTTTATTTCAGGCTTGGGTAATTTATAGAAGACTAAGTGTTTGAAGTAAAATGTTAATGGGCTTTAGTGATTAAATTATTTTGTTGGGCTTAAGTTATTAATTTTAGTGAGCCATTAGCTTGTCATGGGTCTTGTGACCCATGAGAGCTATCGGGCTTGTTTTATATTGGGCTAAGTTGTTATGGATCAGTCTAGGTTAATGAGCTTAAGTTAAGGGGGCAGCTACTCGAACGAGTCCATAGAAAATAAAATAGTTCGTAAATATATATTTAATATAAATATATGTATATTTTTATATAAGTATGATTTTTGTGGAAAATAAGTTAAATATATATTTACGGGAAAATTTTAAGGAAAATGATATTTTTAAGGTCATGATTCATGCATTTATTTTATGAAAAATTAAGGGCATGTAAAGAAAATATTTTTGGGGCGTTGATGTGATTGTGGCAACTATGGGTTTGGAAGTCGGGATATCGGGCCCGATGATCTTTTATCTTATGTTTATGAGCTTACGGATCCACGTTTTAAGGTTTGGTGAAGTGGCAGCATAGAGGCGTAGGGGATCCACGCGGTGTTAAGGTTTTGTGAACCTCGCTTTCGCGTACATTGGTTTTATAGATTGATCAATCTCTTATGTTAATGGTCACACATCACTTATATGACTCACATTGATTATTTTACAATTATGACATGACGTATTTATTTTACGTATTAAGATTAAGATTATGATTATGTTTATGTTTACGACTCAGCATTATGCAAATGTTTTACGAGCATGCATAAGATACCTCATGATATTTTTAAGTGATGCGTTCTTGCATGTGATTTTATTATATGATATTTGTTATTACTGGGGAGAGCACGCTGAGCCTCTAAGCTCATTATATTTAAATGGCGTGCAAGTGAGTTTGATGCTAGTTTTGAGGATGTGGTCCCTACTGGTGATGAGAACATCTGAGCATCCGTGGCAGCTAGCAACCGTGACCATTGCCAGTTTATGATGGGATTTTTATGAATTATGTTATTTCTGCAAATGATTACTGTTTTTCATTGTTTTACATGGTTTTGAAATTTTAGACGCTTGCATGGGATTTGTCGTTGAACTATGATTTCTGTTATGAAACTGTCATGCATGGGATTTTTAGTTATGTTTGAGTATTTAAATTAATTGCATTCAAACGACTATTTATTGTATAATATTTTATGAAAAACTATTTTAATTATAGATACATATATGTAGTTTCACTATTTCAAAAAACAATTTATAAAGTAAGGGTCGTCTCACCTTCTCTATGAAAATGATTGCAAAATTTGTCAGTATTATCCACAAGACGAGACTTATTATGCGGGTTAGGCTGAATTGCGAAGGCCGTGATACTAAATCGTGCATCCTTGGATGAGAAAAACTCTCCGCCACGCAAACGTTCTGCTTGAATCACATGTTGATACGCTATGTCAAGCGTTGGAAATGACTCTTGTCCAAGCAGATTTGTTCGAATTGAAGCATACACTCCATCGAGGCCGATAAGAAAGTGATGTAGATAGTCCTATGCTCTCAATATTTCTACCTGTGTGACGATGTTACATATGAAACTTCCACACTTACAAACCGGCACTTTCATATACGTGATCAGTTCATCCCAGAGTTTTGACAAACGACCAAAATAGATTTCCACGGTCTTGATTTTTCTTTGATTTCACTCCCCTAGGGACGCTTTTAATTGGCATATTCGAGTGCCGCTAACCACACAAAACTTGTTCATAGGATTGTTACACAAAAGATCATCATACTCACCGAGTGTCGACCAAACTGATGGCTCAATGGTATTGGTCAGCCACGACATCAACATTAAATGCACAGCTGTACAATCCTCTAGTTTCTCCTCTGTTGTCGGCTTCGGAACCATCCCTTCCACAAAGCCAAATTTCCTCTTCGCCTTTAACAAGGTTCGGATTGCCCTCGCCCATTCATCGTAGTTCTCACCATGTAATTGAATCGGGGTAATGATGTTTCCCGGACCGTCACTCGATCCAAGATGATACGTCATATCCACCCTTTTGTCACCATCTCCTTTCTTTTCTCCCTTTTCTTCACACATGATCTCTCGTAGAGGCTAAAGTGCTGGAAAAAAAAAATTGTGTGTGCCCTAGTGTCTCCCTTGGTGCTCTGATACCATGACAAGTTTTCCACCAAAATTCTCTACCTATTTTATTCACAATAACCATGTATATATTACAGAATCTGAATCAGAAAACTTCCTAACTACAAAGATATATTTCCCTAAAGTACAAAGGCTAAACATTAAGATATACTGAGAAAATATTCCTCAAAGAATATGCACAGTAAATTCCTATTGAAACACAATACTATCATAATAAAAACCCTTGCTTATTTTGTGCCGTTAAGCATTAAAATATACAATTTGTGTTGTGTGTTATTCGAATGATCTCTTTTTATGTAGGTTAGAAAATGTCTTTTATATGTCTCGAAGCTTGACCATTAAAGCCCAACAAGTCCGGTCTTTTGAATCTCAAAAACTCTTTTTTTTTCTTTTTGTTTCTGAGCAAGAACAGTGCCTAGGCACTGGTTTTTACTTGACCAATGGCGCCTAGGAGCCTAGGCGCCACCCTTACAGCTCCCATATTTTATTGAGGCATCTAGGCGCCTCATAGAGGCGCCTAGGCACCACTCCGCACCACCAATTTAGTTTTCTGGTGCTTTAGGCACCACTTTCGGTGCTTAGACTCTTCCTTTGTGCTCCCAAAATCATGTTATAATTCTTCTTTAACCGTCTTTGTGTCCTCAACACCTCTCTTTTAATGCAATTCATATATCTTGTCAACTTTCAGCATATCACAAAAATAACAGCGAAATATGATAATACCTCTTGATTCATAACAAATTTCAAGCTAAATCATATAACAATTAAGTACATAAATTACACTTATCAACTAAGCCTGTGGTTGAACCCTTCAATTTGATTCTAACCTGAAATGAATTGGTAGTTGTTGAGCCAAATTATGATTCTCCGCCAACTAAATCAATCATTGTTCCACCCATTTATGAGGATGCTGAGCCTATCTCTAAAAAGAATCCAAAGGGATGAGTAGTTGCCACCAAAGCCCCATTTCAACCAGTCGATCCACCAGTTATTCTACCAGCTCCATGTCCAACTGACCAATTCACCAGAGATACTATTGGATATAATCTGTCAAGGCTGGATCTCTTAGTCAACCAAGACACTAGAAGACTGTCTGCAGTTCAAATGTTGATTGATCTAGCCATAACAAGTAAATGAGCATGCATAGATTCACCTCGAAAACTTTGATTAATGGCAAAACTTCAGAACTGAATTTTTTGCCAGAAAGTTCAAGAACCCATCCAGGTTAAAGAAATTCATTGCTTTGGAAAATATGGTACTGACTGAGGTACAGTCAGAAAAAGATCAGTCTTGCGTTAGAAGGCCGTTAATAATTCAGCAATCAGATGAAGGTCAAACTCACTCAGATTTGTCGAGAGTTGCGAGATAGCTATGATCCAAATAGCCCAACTGCCTTCGATGATAGAGGATTCTTTGCTCAACTGAACTTGGGATTTTCTCACACTTCAAATGCGAATCAGGTTCTAGGAACAAGATCAAGAGTTGTACACTCCAGTGCTGCATCACCGTTCTAAGAAACAAGCGAATCCCGATCAAGTCCTCACCTCACAAGATCATGAAACTTCCGAGCACTCAACTAACCTAGTTGAGGATTTGAACATATCAATGAAAACTGCTCTCGTTCAGGATAATGAGACAAAAAAATTTCCAAATGGCACAACTGAGGAACCAAATCTGGTTGAACCAGTCTCCATGTTTGATCCTAAACAACAGATGACTCACGCGGAAGAACTAGTTTCAAATATTAACATTGATTCAGTCTTGAAAGTAATCACCACAAAAATTGAACACAATGTGACAGTTGAGATCGGTCAAGCATTTGAGATTGAAATAGAAGATATACCCTCTATCTTCAAGGAACGAGCATGTGAGACCTCGGTTCTAAACAACTAATCTCGGATTACACAATAATTAAGCATTCAAAATCCAAGACTAAAAGCAAAGCAATTTTTTTTTTTTTTGAAATAGTTCCTCGCTTGATCGGTAAGATCTAACCGATCGAGCGAGAAACTTAGCAAAAGTTACTGCACGAGAAAACATCCAGCTCCGCTCGATCGGTAAGATCCAACCGATCGAGCGGCCACCAAAACTGCAAAACAAAAACTCATCATAAGACCTCCGCTCGATCGGTTAAATCTCACCGATCGAGCGGTGATAGTTCTGAAGCAAAAACAACAGAAAACTTGCTAGAAACTTAAGTCCAATACATTCACAATACAATCATGCATTACAATCACAAATTTTCCAATTAATACATGAAGTTCTGGAGTTGATCAACTATGCACAAGGCTAGAACATGCAACCAAAAAGCTCGCATAATTGATACAACATAAACAATGAAGTTTGAGATCTAAACATGTCCTAACATAGACTAGGTAGACATGCTGACACGACTTCTAAACCAAGTCCCACTACTAGCTCTCCCTCTTGTTGCTAACCAGGTCTTCGCTGACTTGGTCCTGCCCCTCCTGTTGCCAAGTACACATACAAAACAAAGCAACAACCGGATAACTCCGGTGAGAATGATATTTCCAGTAAAAGCAACATAACAAGCAATACATGTAATATAATAACAACGTGCTTTCAAGACAACATAATCAAATCAATGGATGATATGCATGTCTTTAAAATAGGGATATCAATTCTGATAAACAAGGGATTGCTGATGTGCTTTTGGGATCCCGAGGATGAGATCACGTAACTACTCACCGACTCTCCCAATCGAGGTGGTGCTACGTATCCCACTCCCCTAGACTTTGGTACGACTATAAGGAGTATGCTGACTCTAGGTGAACCTCTACACCCAGGCCACTCACAGTATAGCCCCCAAAACGTCTAAACAAAAAGGGTTGTTCTGCCCGCTGAAATCAAAGTTGGCTCAAGATGAATGCATAAGAAAACATAAAACATAAGACACATAACAAGAGCTCAATCAATCAACAAAATACGAGTTCCTCATGCTAGAACAAGTATTGATGAAAGTATGTGATTTTAAGGGAAACTCGAGAACCAACTGTCCCGAGTATGCTATCCCGCTACGATGACTACTTTTACCTTTCAATGCAGTAGATCCAACTCTGGAAACGCTAAAATAAAAGGTTTAATAAAAAACTAAACAATCCAACAACAACAACAACAACGGCTCAAGGTAATCTCTTTACCGATCTTCGTCCAACTCTTGACGATCAACAGCTGTTAACCCCGGGCTTGACAACTCCAAACGAAACTGTTCAGATACAAAAAGATGATCAACAACGACGATCAATTCACAAGTCAAAGATCAACAACTCAAAACGGTTCAAATCTCCAAAAACTCAAATCGGCGGCATAACGGCTATAAACTAAACAAACCAAAAATGCAGACAGCAGTTCAATATCGATATCAACTCGTATCAATGCTAATACAACAATAACAAGGCAATTCCAACAAATCTCAAAACCTCATTTTCAAAAATGGCTTACAAAAATCATAACAATTCCGAACGTCGCTCTTTTTCAAAAACGACAGATAATGAACTATCAGAACTCTGCCAAGAACAACATACTCGAATCTCGAACGATTCTAACAACATCCGAAAAATAGAATGTATCTGATCGTAGAAAACTTACGATATAACGGAGCTCTCGTTGCAGTGATCGCTAATCTGCCTTCAGAAATAAATTCTAACGGCCGGATCGAGCTCGGACTAAAATCAGAAAGCTTGGAAGCTCAAAGGGGCTGCTTCAATGGTGGGCAACGAGTTGGAGGAGGAGGAAGAATGACCAAGTCAAACCATGAGTAGATAATATATAAAATCCACTATTTGCGTTTTAGTCCCTGAAATTTCCAAAATTTTCAAAATAAACCCTGATCAAAATCATGTTGGCTCTTGAACTCTGGAAACTCTGATTATCTCAAATAAGCTCAATTAAGATAAAAACGGGGCGTTACAGAGCACCTATTTTTCAGATGTCTACAGAACAAGAAGAAAGTTCCAAAGAATTGATTGATCTGACAAACAATTTACATCAGTCAAGCATTGAGCACCAGACTTATTTGTTGAAAGATTTTGATACTGAAAAAATTGAGAAGTTGGAATCTAAAACTAAGGCATATTTTAGTTCCAAAGAAGTTGAACACATGGAAGTGGAAATTCCAAAATAACCAAATATAACTATTGAACAAATCATAGTATCTGAAATACAGGGAGATGATCAAGACAAGTTTGTACCGAAAGATTTTGAGATCGTACATAGATTCACTGAAACTACAAATGAAAATACTTCTATGGAAATGGATGCGAAGGAAAAAGTTGCAGCCGAACAAGAATTGTCACTGCTGAAAAGAACAGCTAAAGAAAAATTCTTAGCATGTCTTCAGTCTTTGTATGCGAGAGTGTTTTTACTCATCAAGCCACTGTTCCAGAAAATGAGAAACACCAAGAACAGGCAATTGAGAAAAAATATATATATACTGCGAATGATATAGAAGATCAGGACAACCTTCACCACACAGAGAATGAACATCAATCGACTGGCCCAAAAGTTGAAAAATTGTCGGTTGAAGTAGAAAATGATGATTCAATATTGCAGAGGGGAAAGAAGATAAGAGCTGGGAATGCTAGACCCTCAGGTATATATAAAAATCAATCTGATGAAGAGCAACCCTAGGACACTTATTCTCCAGATCTGGATGCTATCTTTGTAGTGACCCGCAATTAATCGAGGTAATTAAGGTAATTAATTACTAAAATGTACCTAAATAGTCCAAGGTAGACCGGACGGTCCGAAGAGGAGTTCGGAGGATCCGAAGTGGATCGGAAGCTCCGAAGTCAGGATCGAAAGCTCCGATCGAGATCGGAAGCTCCGTCGGCGAGATTGGAAGCTCCGATCGGACTCAGTGTACACGTCATCGCTTACATCAGCAAGATGACATCTTGGCTGACGTAATATTGGGCGATCGGAAGCTCCGAAGTGGGGTTCGAAGGCTTCGAACTTTGTCTATAAATAGGGGATCCGAAATTCATTTTTCTTCGCACCAATTCCTCTCTTCTCTCTGATTCCTAAGTCTTCTAACTCAGATCTAGGGAGATCTAGGCGTCCTATCGGTAATCCGGAAGTGGCTTATTGATCTAGGCGTCGTCGCGGAGCTATGGCCTAGTTTTGAGGCTATCGACAGCAAAGGGCTAACGACGGACGCAGGTATAGCTTTGGCATCCTAAAAATATTTAGGAGTATGCTTTAGCTTAGTTAAGGCTTTTAGAGCTTTATTGTTGATGCATGGATATTTGCATTGTAGTAGCAGTATACTGGACTAGTAGGCTTGGAGTATAGGCCAGCGGAGCTAGGTTTGTCCAGCAGTGTTAGAGGTACGTAAGTACTGACCGAGATAGCTGGCATGATATATTTTCATGTATGTTGCATGAGCATGTGCTATATTTTTATCATGTTTTATCGCCTTAGCACATGCATGATTTTACGTATGACTGCATCCAGAGAGATGTGAGTCATTGACAGTCTCCATAGGGAACTATGATCTCATTTTGGACTCGAGTCAGGTATGAAAGTTTCCATATGGGGCTTGTATCCTGTTTTGGATTTGGGTCAGGATGGGGTTGGCTCAGCCCTGATATGGAGTATACGAGTACCCCGCGGAGTTGCTCTCTAGCCGGTACTGTATATTCTCGGCGCCATGAGCAAGTGTTTTCACTTGAGTTTTAAAGCATCCATGTGCGCATATTTGTATTTATATCATTGCTTCATATTGAGCGTTCTAGCTCACGCCCCTGTGTTTGGGTATTCGTTGTGTACCTTGTGGCGGGGCAGGTTTGAGGCTGGACGGTCCAGGCGGCTCTCAGCAGGATTGAGCTTGGGAGGATGTGAGGTTGTAGAGGGTACGGATTTAGTTATCCTGAACCTTCGATTTGGTTGTATAACAGTACTTATACACTTGTGATATCGTTGGTTGTATTCTGCCGATTGGATTTGTTGTATTTTAATTATCCGCACTTTACGCTTTAAGCTTTTATTGCATGCGCTTTTACTGTAACTCTGATTAGGTAGTGGATCCGGGTTGGGTCACTAAATTTTTGGTATCAGAGCATGCATTGCACTGGGAATATCGTAAAGAGGATTAAGTAATTATCTGTTCTTATGCAACTGATGGCAGATTATGATGAGAGCCACGATAGCAGAGGCGGCGGTCGTTGGGGCGATCCAGTTGATCGTAGACGTCGTCGTGGTCAGCCAAAGGAGCGCAAGCGAGTGAGTATGCGCAGATTCAAGGAGGTTAGCCCGAAGCCTTTGACTGGAGGTGAGACAGCTGAAGAGGCGGAGGATTGGCTTGAGAGGATGGAGCAGTGCTTCCAGGAGTTCTTTTGCACGGCTGAGGATAGGATGGAGATTCTTGCCTTTATTCTTGAGGGCAGAGCGAGGAAGTGGTGGAGATCTACTTCCGCACCGTTCATAGCAGCTAGAGGTGCTGCTACTTGGGTTGAGTTTCGTACTGTTTATCAGAGACTGTATTTTCCTCCAACTCTTCGTCAGGCGAAAGCCAGTGAGTTGTTGAGTTTGCGATAGGGGACGATGACGATCGAGGAGTACCAGCAGAAGTTCTTTGATCTGCTACCTTTTTGTCCTCATGTTGCTGATAGTTCTATGGCGAAGTTTGATCATTTCCTTCAAGGGTTGAACCCTAATATTCATCGGATGGTTGTTGTGGGCGGCGATGGGACTTACAAGGATTTGGTGGACCGTTGTCGCCAGGCCGAGGACAGTATTCAGAAGAACAGGGGACTTTACTCTTCTTCTTCCAGGTCAGCGAGTGCTAGTGCTTTGGGCCCTAGGGGGCAGTCCTTCAAGAAGCCAGGAGGTACTTCTTCTTCTTCCTCTGGATCTGGTGGAGTGCGTAACTTTGGTGGTCAAAGGCCGAATCATTGTCGTCAGTGCAGACGCAGACATCCGCCAGGGCAGTGCAGTCGATCGACCAGTGCATGTTTCCAGTGTGGCCAGGAGGGTCACATGAAGAGAGATTGTCCTATGCTGATTGGGGCAGTGAGTGGTTCCGGAGGTTCTCAGGCATCTGTTCAGCCACCTCAATACCAGCAGCCACCTTTCCAGCAGCAGTATTCACAGCAGCGCCAGCAGCCGTAGCAGTCTCAGAGACAGCCTACTCAGACTCCTTCTCGGGGTCATTCTTCTTTGAGGCCACGTGCCCAGGGTCAGGTCTTTGCGCTTAATCAGGAACAGGCAGAAGCTGACAGTGATCGGATGATCGCACGTACCTATAGTTTGTGTGGTTTTCCTGCATTTGTTTTGATTGATACCGGTGCATCGCATTCTTTTGTCTCAGCACGTTTTGCTAAGAAGTATAGATTGTCGTTTATTCCTTTAGACGTGTTGCTAGTGGTTTCTACTCCTATGGAGAGCGAGGTTTCAGCCAAGCGTCTAGTGTGGGTTGTGTTTTGGATTTCGAGGGACATCAGCTTAGTGCTAACCAGATGATTCTAGCAATAGATGATTTCAATTGCATCATTGGGATAGATGTCTTAACTACCTACCGAGCGATAGTGGATTGCTATCAGAGGTTTGTTCAGTTTCGTCCAGAGGATGAAGAGTCATGGTATTTCTATGGTGAGGGAGCGCGACCCCCGATGCCACTGGTTTCAGCTCTGAAGGCCCGGCGTGCTTTAGAGTCTGGCGGGGAAGGCTACCTTATCTACGCCATTGACGCATCCTTAGGAGAGCCAGATATCCGAGAGATACCAGTGGTTTGTGACTTTCCAGATGTATTTCCGGAGGAGATTCCAGGTTTTCCACCAGTAAGGGAGATTGAGTTTGGCATTGAGTTAGTGCCAGGGACTGCACCGATTTCCAGAACTCCTTACCGATTGGCACCATCAGAAATGAAAGAGCTGCAGAAGCAATTGCAAGATCTTCTTGATAAGGGTTATATTCGACCTAGTGTTTTTCCATGGGGAGCCCCAGTACTGTTTGTCAAGAAGAAGGATGGGTCGATGCGGTTGTGTATTGACTACCGTCAATTGAATCAGGTGACAGTGAAGAATAAGTTTCCTCTTCCGTGGATAGATGATCTCTTTGATCAGTTGCAGGGTACTTCTGTCTATTCAAAGATTGATCTTTGGTCTGGGTATCATCAGTTGCGAGTTCGACAGGAGGGTGTTCCTAAGACAGCATTTCGTACGCGGTATGGACACTATGAGTTTCTAATGATGCCGTTTGGTCTGAAGAATGCTCCAGCTGTTTTTATGGATCTGATGAACAGAGTTTTCCGCGATTTTTGGATAAGTTCGTGGTGGTGTTCATCGATGACATTTTGGTGTATTCTCGCAGCATGGATCAGCATGCATACCATCTCTATACTGTACTGCAGGTCTTGAGGGAGAGACAGTTGTATGCGAAGCTGAGTAAGTGTGACTTCTGGATTGAACGAGTTGTGTTCCTTGGTCATGTCATTTCTCAGGAGGGCGTATCTGTTGATCCTAGCAAGACAGAGGCTATTTTGAATTGGTCACGTCCGACTACAGCTTCTGAGATTCGTAGTTTCCTTGGTTTATCAGGATACTATCGTCGTTTTGTGGAGAATTTCTTCAAATAGCTAAGCCTTTGACTCAGTTGACGAAGAAAGACGTTTCTTTCGTTTGGTCTGATGCTTGTGAAGACAGTTTTTGTGAGTTGAGATGTCGTCTGACGACAGTTCCAGTTCTTGCTTTACCGCCTGGATCAGGTGGTTTTGTAGTCTTCACTGATGCTTATCTCCAGGGTTTGGGATGTGTGTTGACTCAGAATGGCCACGTGATCACTTATGCCTCCAGACAGCTGAAGAATCACAAGGAGAACTATCCCGTATATGATTTAGATCTTGCAGCCATTGTCTTTGCTCTTAAGATATGGCGTCACTATTTGTACGGAGAACGATTTGAGATCTTCACCGATCATAAGAGTTTGAAGTATCTGTTCACTCAGGTTGAGTTGAACATGTGGCAGCGCCGTTGGATGGATCTGTTGAAGGATTACGATTGTGAGATCAAGTACCATCCAGGTTCTTCAAATCCTGTTGCTGATGCTCTTAGTCGCAAAGTCTATGCGAGTTCCATTCGTACCAATTCGGTACGGAAGGCAGTGGAAGAGTGTTGTTCTTCAGGATTCACATTCCGTCATAAGAAAGAACAGTAAGTGATTCGTGTTTCTTCTTTGTTTGCAGATCCAGCGTTGTATCGACGAATCCGGGAAGCTCAGAATTCTGATCTGAAGACGCAGAAGTTAACCCGTTTGGCTGAGGGTGATAATACTTCTGGTTTCCATTTGCAGGGAGACGGTCTGTTGTGTCATTCTGGTCGAGTTGTGGTACCCGAGGATTCTACTTTGAGGGATGAGATCTTATCGCAAGCTCACCGCAGTCGATTCTCTGTACATCCAGGCAACATGAAGATGTATAAGGATCTTCGCACTCGATTTTGGTGGAAAGGGATGAAGCGCAGTGTCTATCAGTTTGTGTCCCGATGCCTTGTGTGTCAGCAAGTCAAGGCAGAGTTTAGACGACCCGGAGAGTTACTTCACAGCTTAGAGATTCCTGAATGGAAGTGGGAGCATGTGACGATGGACTTTGTCACCCACTTGCCTATGTCTTCCAGGAATTGTGATGCTATTTGGGTTGTCATGGATCGGTTGTCGAAGTCAGCGCATTTTCTTCCCTATAACCGCGATTACACCTTTGATAGGATGACACAATTGTATGTGCGGGAGATTTTTCGATTGCATGGGATTCCGTTGAGCATTGTCAGCGATAGAGATTCGAGGTTCACCTCGAGATTTTGGGATAGTTTCCAGCGAGCCCTTGGTACTACTTTGAGCTTGAGTACGACTTATCATCCAGAGACGGACGGACAGTCGAAGCGTACTATTCGCACTCTAGAGGATATGCTTCGCGCGGCGGTGATGGATTTTGGTCCAGCGTGGCATGATCATTTACCCTTGGTGGAGTTCGTCTACAACAATAGTTTCCATCGCAGCATTGGCATGGCACCATTTGAGGCTCTTTATGGACGTCGTTGTCGTACACCTTTGTTTTGGGACGAGGTTGGCGAGTGTCAGGTTGCGGGTCCTCAGATGATTCAGCAAATGATTAGTGCAGTAGAGTTGATCCGACGCAGAATTAAGGCGGCCCAGGATCGACAGGATAGCTACGCGAACACTCACCGGAGGTCGTTACACTTCGAGGTGGGAGAGCATGTTTTCTTGCGTGTGTCACCTTTCCGGAAGGTGATGAGGTTTGGTCGCAAGGGTAAGCTAACACCTAGATTTATTGGTCCTTTCGAGATTCTTGAGAAGGTTGGGGATGTGGCTTATCGTCTGGCCTTGCCACCTGATCTTTCGGAGATCCACAATGTGTTCCACGTGTCCTTGTTTAGGCATTATGTGGCGGACGAGTCGCATATTTTGCATCCAACCGAGATAAAGGTAGATCGGGATATATCGTATGTGGAGAAACCCCTGCGGATTCTTGGCAGGAAGGACAAAGTACTTCGTAACAAGCGTATACCGTTGGTGATGGTACAGTGGCAACGCAGAGGGATAGAGGAAGCTACTTGGGAGTTGGAGAGCCGGATGTTAGCCGAGCACCCCGAGTTATTTTGAGATTTTGTATTTCATTATATCAAGCTGTACTTGTTCAGTTGTGATAAGATTATTTGGTTGGCTATTCCTATTTTTCTCTAAGACTTAAATTTCGAGGACGAAATTTCTTAAGTGGGGGAGAATGTACTGACCCGCAAATAATCGAGGTAATTAAGTTAATTAATTACTAAAATGTACCTAAATAGTCCAAGGTAGACCGGACGGTCCGAAGAGGATTTCGGAGGATCCGAAGTGGATCGAAAGCTTCGAAGTCAGGATCGGAAGCTCCGATCGAGATCGGAAGCTCTGTCGGCGAGATCGGAAGCTCCGATTGGACTCAGTGTACATGTCATCGCTTACATCAGCAAGGTGACATCATGGCTGACATAATATCGGGCGATCGGAAGCTCCTAAGAGGGGTTCATAGGTTCCGATCGTGATCGGAGGGTCCGAACCGGGTTCGGAGGCTCCAAACTGTGTCTATAAATAGGGGATCCGAAATTTATTTTTCTTCGCACCAATTCCTCTCTTGTCTCTGATTCCTAAGCCTTCTAACTCAGATCTAGGGAGATCTAGGCGTCCTATCGGTAATCCAAAAGTGGCTTAGTAATCTAGGCGTCGTCGCGGAGCTATGGCCTAGTTTTGAGGCTATCGATAGCAAAGGGCTAACGACGGACGCAGGTATAGCTTTGGCATCCTAAAAATATTTAGGAGTATGCTTTAGCTTAGTTAAGGCTTTTAGAGCTTTATTGTTGATGCATGGATATTTGCATTGTAGTAGCAGTAGACTGGACTAGTAGGCTTGGAGTATAGGCCAGTGGAGCTAGGTTTGTCCAGCAGTGTTAGAGGTACGTAAGTACTGACCGAGATAGCCGACATGATATATTTGCATGTATGTTGCATGAGTATGTGCTATATTTTTATCATGTTTTATCGCCTTAGCACATGCATGATTTTACGTATGACTGCATCCAGAGAGATGTGAGTCATTGACAGTCTCCATAGGGAACTATGATCTCATTTTGGACTCGAGTCAGGTATAAAAGTTTCCATATGGGGCTTGTATCCTATTTTGGATTCGGGTCAGTATGGGGTTGGCTCAGCCCTGATATGGAGTATACGAGTACCCCGCGGAGTCTCTCTCTAGCTGGTAATGTATATTCTCGGCGCCATGAGAAAGTGTTTTCACTTGAGTTTTAAATCATCTGTGTGCGCATATTTGTATTTATATCATTGCTTCGTATTGAGCGTTCTAGCTCACGCCCCTGTGTTTGGGTATTCGTTGTGTACCTTGTGGCAGGGCAGGTTTGAGGCTGGACGGTCCAGGCGGCTCTCAGCAGGATTGAGCTTGGGAGGGTGTGAGGTTGTAGAGGGTAGGGATTTAATTACCCTGAACCTTCTATTTGGTTGTATAACAGTACTTATACACTTGTGATATCGTCGGTTGTATTCTGCTGATTGGATTTGTTGTATTTTAATTATCCGCACTTTACGCTTTAAGCTTTTATTGCGTGCTCTTTTACTGTAACTCTGATTAGGTAGTGGATCCGGGTTGGGTCACTACAATCTTGGACACTATTGAAGTCACTCTTTCAGTTATGACTACAAATGTGTCGATTATGAGGACAGAACAGTCACAAAACAATCTTCATGTTGGTAGTTTGAGAGATTTCTTGACTGCAGAGGTGAAGAAACTGCAAATACAGATGACAAGATTGTGCAAAGCCATGGATATTGCAAATGCAGTAGTCTCTTCAGTTACTCAAATGCTTGAATCTCATAAGAAAACTAACCACAAAATTTACATTGTAAAGACCAAAATTTTAAGGTTATTATTTATTTAATTATTAGTCTAATTATGTTTTGTGATAATTAGTTTATATTATGTTTTGAGATAATATTTAGATTTTATTGGGTTTCTTGATATCTTGATAATGATATATTATTAAGATAGGTGATCAAGATTTAGATGTAGTCAAATCTTGGGAGATAGATTTCTATTCAAACTTTGAAAGTCATAATCCTAGTCTATCATTAATTCTTATGTGTGCCTATAAATACCGACCAAAACCTCATAGAATATGCATTCTGAAGTCTGCAAATTTTTCTTCTCATATTTTCGCAGATTGAAATCTTCGACTACGCTTTCTCTCTCTTTTTTTTTATTTTTGAGATAAAGTGCCCAAGTTGTGTCAAAGCAAACTTTGGGAATTGTAGTAGAAATAGAAAAGTAAGGCACAAAAATTGTGTCAGGAATATCTGAAATCAATAGCAAAAGAAATTTGGGTCAAAGAATTGGTCAATTCTTCTCTAGTGCACGTGGAAGTAGCCTAATAGTTGGAAAGAATCATATTCAAGCAAGGTTCAAGGAAATCTGATTTTTTCAAGAAATCCAAGTCTGAATTTCTTCCATTTTTGCTTCTACGTTTTGGTCCAAAGCTTTACGTGTTCAAGTTATTGATTCGCAAGTATATTCTGTAAGTGGTCTTATGTTTTAAAATATTATCTATGATTTAAAATTTCGATCGTTCATGATATTCTTTGGAATTTTGCTATGTAATTCTTATATATTCATGATGATTTTGTTAAAAGAATGTTTGACACTGTTATGACTCAAATTAATAGTGGAAATGAAATTTCCGAACCATGTTATGATATGGCCCTGATGCGGTGGGTAATAATAACCGTTCTATGAACTCACCCCTTAGAGGGATTACATATAGGGGACTGATCAATTAGCCACGAATAATAAAAAAAATTTCAGTGTTTGGCCAAAATATGTAAATCATGTTTATTTTGTTATGATGATGATGTTTATGCTATGTTATGCTTTGTTGGGACATGAAAGAAATGTTTGTGTTATGGAATATATTACAAGTTTTGAGATAAATATATATGTGTATATTTGATATGATCGGCCCCCACTTGCTGAGTGTTTTCCAAAACACTCACCCCCCCTTACGTTTTCCCTCCCAGATGATGAAGATGATGATGTAGAAGAACGTGAACAGGATATGTTTTGGGGATGGTGATAGAAGAATTTAAGAGTTTATTTTGTTATTTTATTTTTGGGATTGATACATTAATATTTTGTTATTTAAGTTTATATTCGCTTCCGAAATTATTTATTAGTTTTGGATTATCGAGTTGTAAAGACAATATTTTTGAAGCTTTTATTTATGAGAAAAGACTGGTTTGCATATATACTGTACTACAAGGTTTGTTGTTTTATAATTTGTGTGAATTTGAAACAACGCCGGTGACACGACTCGATCTCGGGGAGTGACATTTTAGTGGTATCAGAGCCCGTCAGGTTAATAAATCCGGATGGGATTCCGTACCGAAAAATTTGACGTTGTCAAATTTTGATCGAAGCCCAATGTATCCTAAGCCTTTCCATTTGTACTATAGGAAATGGCCGGAGCACACCCTAGAAACACTCGCAACAACAACAACAACAACAACAACAACAACAACAACAACAACCAAGGGTATAATGCGAATCCACCTCCAAAAGTCAACCTTAGTAGAGAAGAACTTGCGGCTATTGCAGCAATAGTGGCAACAACTATCCAAGGGATGGAAAACACAAACGAAAATGGAAATGGCAATCCGCAACCTCCAAAACCTGTCCAGAATGGAGTCAAATTCCATTATGAGTCCCTCCTTAAGAATCGAACCGAAATGTTCAAGGGAGATGCCGACCCAGAAGTAGGACGAAACTGGATGAATAAGATGGAGTATCAACTGCATTTACTGGAGGTCCCTGAGGCACTTAAAGTTGATGTGATGATTCTTTTCCTCGAAGACAAAGCAAGGAAATCATGGGAATTCCGCACCGCGTTTTTGAAGCAGTACTTTCCAGCTGAAGTTAAAGTACAGAAGTTGAGCGATTTTGAGAATCTCACGCAAACACCGCACATGACAGTGGTGGAATACACTTCCAAGTTCAATGAGCTTGGTTCTTATGCCCCAACAATTATGGGAGATGATGATCTGAAGTTGCCCTGTTTCAAGAAGGGGTTGAACAGCCGTATACAGTCGGAATTAGCAGTTTATCAGCTGCAAACTTTGCAGATTTTATGGGAGCGGCTGTAACGCCCTGTTTTTATCTTAAATGAGTTTATTTGAGTTAATCGGAGATTACAGAGTTCACGAGCCGACTCGATTTTGATCAGGGTCTATTTTTCAAAAATTGGATTTTTCAGGGACTAAAACGCAAATAGTGGATTTGTTATATTATCTACACTTAGAAAGATTTGACTTAGTCTCCTTTGCATTATCTTCATCTCCTCCATCGGTTCTCCACCATTGAAGATGCCTCCTTAGGCTTTCAAGCTTTCAAAATCCAGTCCGAACTCGATCCGTCCGTTGGAAATTAATTCTGAAGGCAGATTAGTTATCACAGCAGTGAGAGCTCCGTTATACCGTAAGTATTTCTCCGATCAGATATGTTTTGATTTTTGGAGGTTGTTAGAATCGATTTAGATTCTAGTATGTTGTTCTTGGCGGAGTTCTGATCGTTTATTATCTGTCGGTTTTGAAATAGAGCGACGTTCGGAATTGTTATGATTTTTGGAAGCTATTTTCGAAAATGTGAGTTTTGAGATGTGTTGGGTTTGCCTTGTTGTTGTTGTATTAGCATTGAGTTAAGTTGATATCGGTATTGAACTGCTGTCTGCGTTGCCGGTTTGTTCAGTTTATAGCCGTTATGCCGTCGGTTTGAGTTTTGGGGATTTTGAACCGTTTTTGAGTTGTTGGAACTTGGCTTATAAGTTGATCTTGGTTATTGATCATTCATTTGTCTCCGTACAGATTCGTTTGGAGGTATCAAGCCCAGAGTTAGCAGCTGGTTGATCGTTTCCAAGATTTGAACAAAGAACGGTATAGAGCATTCCTTGAACCGTTGCCTTGTTGTTGTTAGATTGTATAGTTGTTGATACAGTCTCTTTTGTAGCGTATCCAGAGTTGGAAGCTACTGCATTGAAAGGTAAAAGCAGTCATCGTAGCGGGATAGCATACCCGGGACTGTGGTTCTCGAGTTTTCCCCTTTGAAATCACATACTTGCATTTACACTTGTTCTAGCATGAGGAACTTGTGTCTTGTTTGATTGTATTGGCTTTTGTTAAATGTCTTATGTGTTATGTTTTTGTTATGCATTCATCTTGAGCCAATCTTGTTTTCAGCGGGCAGAACCGCCCTTTTTGTTTAGACGTTTGGGAACTATGATTGAGTGGCCTAGGTCGTAGTCGTTTCGCCTAGTGCTATCATACTCATTATAGTTGCTCAAAGTATAGAGGAGTGAGATACGTGGCACCACCTCGATTGGGAGAGTCGGTGAGTTATTACGTGATCTTATCCTCGGGATCCCAAAAGCACAGCAGCAATCCCTCGTTTATCAGATTGATATCCCGGTTTAAAATACATGCATTCATTATGTTATTATTGATTTCTTTGTTGTATTGAAAGCATGTTGATTGTTGTATTAATTGTTATGTTGCTTTTACTAGGAATGTCGTTTTCACCGGTTATCCGGCTGTTGCTTTGTTTTGTATGTGTACTTGGCAACAGGTGGGGTAGGATCAAGTCAGAAGAGGCATGGTTAGCTCCGAGAGAAAGTTGTAGCAGTGAGACTCGATTTAGAAGTCGTGTCAGCATGTCTAGTGTTGTTAGAACATGTTTAGATAACGAACTTCATTATTATGTTGTATTCTCATGCAAGCTTTGCCGTGTTGTTATCGTGGCATGTTCTATTTTGGAGTAGTTGTTAAACTCTAGAACTTCATGTATTAATCGGAGGAACTGCATTTATAATGTATGTGTTGATTTGGATTTCATTGGAATAGTTTTAGATGGAATTGCAAAGCATGTTTTTTGTTGTTCTGTTTCTGCTGTAGGGGCACCCGAGCTGCAATTTTTAGCAGCCCGAGCGCACCCCACTCTGAGAACTCAGTAGCGCCTCTATCCAGGGCGCGCTCGAGCGGCGGTTTTTGGCCGCCCGAGCGCGGCCCTCTTTAAAAAAAAAAAAAAAAATTCCTTTGATTTGCTTTTAGTTCTTAGATCTTGGATGCTTATTTATTGTTTACTCCTTAATTAGATGTTTAGAACCGAGGTCTCACATTAAGTGGTATCAGAGCGTTAAGATTCTTGGTTGAACTAGAGTGAGCGGGTAGATCGAGTCTACGTGTATTGGCTCCTCGCATGTGTTTGAATTATTTTAACTGTGTACTTAATTCCATGCAAGCATGCTTTATTATTGAGAATTATTGAATTACATGGTTATGTGATTTAATTTATAAAGCATGATCTACTTGAGATATAACTGTTTCTGTTATCGACTGGTATCCTGTATTCCAAGCGGTTGTAAGGGCACTGATTGTAGCGATTGAGATATCTCGTGTCCTAACCTTTGATTATCATATGGGTCCTCGTCGAGTGATAAACAGAAACGCACCGCCAGTCATTCCTACGACTGAGCAAGCTAGCACTGAAGTTGATCAGTTGGATGCTTCAGCGACTCCTATGGAAACCTTGCTGAAGAGGTTTCAGTCGTTCAATCCACCGTTGTTGATGGGTTCAGAAAATCCAGTTGACTGCGAGAGTTGTTTGGATGATATGGATCAGTTGTTTCATTCCATTGACTACACAGATGACCGTCGAATCAGGTTAGTAATTCATCAGCTGCGTGGTGGTACTAAGAGCTGGTGGATAATGACAAAGAAAGCATTTGAGAGTAGAGGTACAGAGGTTACTTGGACTCTTTTTAAATTTGAGTTTTATAAGCGGTTTTTTCCTATCTCGTATCGCAAAGATAAGGGAGCAGAGTTTACTAATCTAAGGCAAAGGAATCTGAACATTGAAGAGTACGTGGCTAAGTTCGATAGTCTGTTGCGTTTTGCACCGCTAATTTCCGGAGATGAAGAAGCAAAGGCAGATCAGTTTATAAACGGGTTGAACCCCGATGTCTTCATGTTGGTTAACACCAACAGGCCTAGCAACTTTGCGGATGCCATGAATCACGCAAAGGGAGCATAAGCAGGCTTGTGGAGGCAAAGAGGTAATCAGGGGGCACCTCAGCAGCAGAGGCAGTATCAGAACCAACCATCTCAGTACCAGAATCAGCCACCTCAACATCAGAACCAGCAGCAGAGGTATGAAGGTGGTAGCAGTGGGGGAAACAGAAAAGATCAGTACAAGGCAAGAGGTAAACAGTTCAAAAGGCAGGGGAACAGTTCGTCTAGTTCCAGTGGTTCCCGACAGTTTGGTTCAGGGCAGAGTTCTGGATCATCAACCTTGTACTGCAACAAGTGTGGAGGAAGACACTCACCGGATCAGTGTGTGGGAGTCTTCGGTAATTGTAACACCTGTCAGCAACCGGGACACTTCTCTAAGGTGTGCCCTCAGCGTAACAAATACAGAGCTCAGAGTGGGAGTTCGTCTAGACCTGCAGTTCAGCCGGAGAGGCAGTCGTCTGCAGTGCACTCTTTCCAGCCTCAGCAGCAGAACAAACAGGGAGGTAATTCTAGTGCGAACCAGCCTCCGAGACAGCAGGCACGAGTTTTTGCCTTGACAGAGGATCAGGCTCAGGCGGCACCTGATGATGTTATAGCAGGTAACTGTTCGATTTTTGGTCATTCTGCTCATGTTTTGATAGATACAGGTGCTTCCCATTCCTTTATCTCTGAGAAATTTGTATTATTGCATGCTTTGCCAACTGAATTGTTGCCTACAGTAGTAGCTGTTACTTCACCTTTGGGTGGAGGAATTGTTTCTGTCAGATTATTCAGGAACAGTGAGCTCTGTTTTGAGGGAAATTTTCTAGAATTCGACTGTATTGTGCTTGGACTGTCAGATTTTGATTGTATTGTCGGTATAGATGCTTTAACCAAGTACAGGGCAATAGTCGATTGGTTTCAGAAAGTTGTCAGGTTCAGACGTGAAATGGCAGACGAGTGGAAATTCTTTGGTAAGGGTTCTCGATCTAGAATTCCTTTGATTTCAGTGTTATCTATGACTCGTTTTCTACAGAGAGGTGCAGAAGGATTTTTGGTGTATGCAGTTGATGTACTGAAATCTAGCCCAGCTTTGGTCGATATACCAGTGGTTAGAGATTTTGCGGATGTGTTTCCGGAAGATGTTCCTGGATTGCCGCCTATTCGAGAAGTTGAATTCAGCATTGACTTAGTGCCAGGTACTCAACCTATTTCAAAAGCTCCTTATCGTATGGCACTTGTTGAATTGAGAGAATTGAAAGAACAGCTTGAAGATTTGATTGCCAAGGGATATATCAGACCCAGTGTATCGCCTTGGGGTGCTCCTGTTCTATTTGTACGGAAGAAGGATGGTTCTATGCGACTCTGTATCGACTACCGCCAATTGAATCAGGCTACAGTCAAGAACAGGTATCCTTTACCCAGAATAGATGACCTTTTTGATCAACTACAGGGTTCTTCTGTCTATTCTAAGATTGATCTGAGGTCAGGCTACCATCAGCTGAGAGTGCGAGAGGAAGATGTTCCTAAGACCGCATTCAGAACGAGGTATGGTCATTTCGAGTTTATAGTCATGCCGTTCGGATTGACTAACGCTCCAGCGGTTTTTATGGGTTTGATGAACCGTATCTTTCAGCGTTATTTAGATGAGTTTGTCATTATTTTCATCGATGATATTCTTATCTACTCTAAGAACCGTACTGACCTTGCAGAGCACTTGAGGACAGTATTGCAGATTTTACGAGTTGAACAGTTGTTTGCCAAGTTGTCTAAGTGTGAATTCTGGTTGGATCGAGTTGTATTTCTCGGTCATATTATTTCTGAAGATGGGATTTCTGTCGATCCCAGCAAGATCGAAGCGGTTATGAATTGGCCTAGACCGACATCAGTACCTGAGATCCGAAGCTTCATGGGTTTAGCCGGTTACTACCGTCGTTTCATCGAGGGTTTCTCGTCTATTGCCAAGCCTATTACCCAGCTGACTCAGAAGAATGCGCCTTTTGTCTGGACTGCAGATTGTGAGGCTAGTTTTGTTGAGTTGAAAAAGAAACTGACCAGTGCTCCGATTTTTTCTATTCCAAAAGGTACTGGGGGTTTCACAGTCTATTGTGATGCTTCTAACCAAGGCTTGGGTTGTGTTCTTATGCAGCATAAGCATGTGATAGCGTATGCATCTAGGCAACTGAAACCGCATGAGACTCGTTATCCGGTTCATGATCTGGAACTAGCTGCGATTGTATTTGCTTTGAAGATCTGGCGTCACTATCTTTATGGTGAGTCTTTCGAGATCTTTTCTGACCATAAGAGCCTTAAATATTTGTTTTCCCAGGCAGAGCTGAATATGAGACAGAGAAGATGGTTAGATCTGTTGAAGGATTTCGACTGTGAAATCAAGTATTATCCCGGGAAGTAAAATGAAGTTGCAGATGCGTTGAGCCGAAAGCTGTGTGTTTTATCTCTTTCTACTATCGGTGTTTCTCAGTTGATCGATGATTGTTGCACTTCTGGTTTAGAGTTTGAAACAGATAGGAAGACTATCAGAGTGTTTGCTATTCAAGTCGAGCCGGAGTTGTTTGTTGCGATCAGAGAAGCACAGAAGTCTGAGCCGAGCATTCAGGTTTCAGTAGAGAAAGTCAGACCTGGGCATCAGTCAGAATTCCAGGTTAGAGATGACGTCTTGTTTGTGAATAACCGTATTGTTGTGCCTGATATTTCGGAGTTAAGACAGCGTATTCTCCGAGAGGCTCATTGCAGTCGGTTCAGTGTTCATCCTGGAGGTCGTAAGATGTACAACAATCTGAAGAGTCAGTTCTGGTGGAAGAGAATGAAGGGCGATGTTGCGAGATTTGTATCTCGGTGTTTGAACTGTCAGCAAGTGAAAGTAGAACGGAAGCGACCAGGAGGACTGTTGCACAGTCTATCTGTTCCTGAATGGAAATGGGATCACATTTCTATGGATTTCATCACGAAGCTACCACGATCCGTTCGAGGATGCGATGCCATTTGGGTAGTGATCGACCGATTGACAAAGTCTGCGTGTTTTATTCCATACAGGATGACGTATCGTCATGATCAGATGGCTGAGTTGTACGTTAGCAATGTTGTGAGATTGCATGGTGTGCCGAAGTCGATCGTTTCAGACAGAGATCCTAGATTCACTTCTCACTTTTGGCACAGTCTTCAGGGGGCACTTGGTACTCGATTGCATCTGAGTACAGCTTATCATCCTCAGACCGATGGACAGTCAGAGCGGACTATCCAGACGTTAGAGGATATGCTGCGAGCGGTAGTGCTAGACTTTGGCACTAGTTGGCAGGATTCTTTGCCCCTTGTCGAATTCTCTTTCAACAACAGCTTCCAAGCAAGTATCGGTATGGCGCCTTTTGAGGCATTGTATGGTAAGAAATGCCGATCTCCGTTGTTTTGGGATGATTTGTCAGAGTCACCAGATTTGGGACCGGATATGCTTAGAGATATGGCAGAGCAGGTTAAGATCATTCAGACCAGAATGAAGACAGCTCAAGATAGACAGACAAAGTATGCGAATGTCTGACGTCGACCTCTGAGTTTTGAGCAGGGAGACCGTGTTTTCCTTAAGATTTCTCCGTTCAGAGGCACCGTCAGATTCGGTAAGAGAGGAAAGTTATCTCCGAGATTCATCGGGCCGTACGAGATTCTCGAGAAGATAGGCAATCTTGCCTACAGACTTGCACTTCCTCCGTATTTATCTGGTATTCACGACGTTTTTCACGTCTCTATGCTGCGAAAGTATCATCCAGATCCTACTCACATCCTTCAGCCTGACGAAGCCAAGTTAGACGAGACTCTGAGCTATTTTGAACGACCGATTCAGATCCTTGATCGGAAAGAGAAGCAACTCATAACCAAGTCGATTTCATTAGTGAAAGTAAAGTGGACCCATCACGGAGTCGAGGAAGCGATTTGGGAGACAGAGTCTGACATGAGACAGCATTTCCCAGAGTTATTCAGTTGACGTGAGTTCTTCTTACTGTCTTTATTTATTTATTCTATCTTATGAGTTGTGGTTCTCATTGATTTCGAGGACGAAATCTCTTCTTAGTGGGGGAGAATTGTAACGCCCTGTTTTTATCTTAAATGAGTTTATTTGAGTTAATCGGAGATTACAGATTTCACGAGCCGACTCGATTTTGATCAGGTTCTATTTTGCAAAAATTGGATTTTTCAGGGACTAAAACGCAAATAGTGGATTTGTTATATTATCTACACTTAGAAAGGATTTGACTTAGTCTCCTTTGCATTATGTTCATCTCCTCCGTCGGTTCTCCACCATTGAAGACGCCTCCTTAGGCTTTCAAGCTTTCAAAATCCAGTCCGAACTCGATCCGTCCGTTGGAAATTAATTCTGAAGGCAGATTAGTGATCACAGCAGTGAGAGCTCCGTTATACCGTAAGTATTTCTCCGATCAGATATGTTTTGATTTTTGGAGGTTGTTAGAATCGATTGAGATTCTAGTATGTTGTTCTTGGCGGAGTTCTGATCGTTTATTATCTGTCGGTTTTGAAATAGAGCGACGTTCGGAATTGTTATGATTTTTGGAAGCAATTTTCAAAAATGTGAGTTTTGAGATGTGTTGGGTTTGCCTTGTTGTTGTTGTATTAGCATTGAGTTGAGTTCATATCGGTATTGAACTGTTGTCTGCGTTGCCGGTTTGTTCAGTTTATAGCCGTTATGCCGTCGGTTTGAGTTTTGGGGATTTTGAACCGTTTTTGAGTTGTTGGAACTTGGCTTATAAGTTGATCTTGGTTATTGATCATTCATTTGTCTCCGTACAGATTCGTTTGGAGGTATCAAGCCCAGAGTTAGCAGCTGGTTGATCGTTTCCAAGATTTGAACAAAGAACGGTATAGAGCATTCCTTGAACCGTTGCCTTGTTGTTGTTAGATTGTATAGTTGTTGATACAGTCTCTTTTGTAGCGTATCCAGAGTTGGAAGCTACTGCATTGAAAGGTAAAAGCAGTCATCGTAGCGAGATAGCATACTCGGGACTGTGGTTCTCGAGTTTTCCCCTTTGAAATCACATACTTGCATTTACACTTGTTCTAGCATGAGGAACTTGTGTCTTGTTTGATTGTATTGGCTTTTGTTAAATGGCTTATGTGTTATGTTTTTGTTATGCATTCATCTTGAGCCAATCTTGTTTTCAGCAGGCAGAACCGCCCTTTTTGTTTAGACGTTTGGGAACTATGATTCAGTGGCCTAGGTCGTAGTCGTTTCGCCTAGTGCTAGCATACTCATTATAGTTGCTCAAAGTATAGAGGAGTGAGATACGTGGCACCACCTCAATTGGGAGAGTCGGTGAGTTATTACGTGATCTTATCCTCGGGATCCCAAAAGCACAGCAGCAATCCCTCGTTTATCAGATTGATATCCCGGTTTAAAAGACATGCATTCATTATGTTATTATTGATTTCTTTGTTGTATTGAAAGCATGTTGATTGTTGTATTAATTGTTATGTTGCTTTTACTGGGAATGTCGTTTCACCGGTTATCCGGCTGTTGCTTTGTTTTGTATGTGTACTTGGAAACAGGTGGGGCAGGATCAAGTCAGAAGAGGCATGGTTAGCTCCGAGAGAAAGTTGTAGCAGTGAGACTCGATTTAGAAGTCGTGTCAGCATGTCTAGTGTTGTTAGAACATGTTTAGATAACAAACTTCATTATTATGTTGTATTGTCATGCAAGCTTTGCCGTGTTGTTATCGTGGCATGTTCTATTTTGGAGTAGTTGTTAAACTCTAGAACTTCATGTATTAATCGGAGGAACTGCATTTATAATGTATGTGTTGATTTGGATTTCATTGGAATAGTTTTAGATGGAATTGCAAAGCATGTTTTCTGCTATTATGTATCTGCTGTAGGGGCGCCCGAGCTGCAATTTTTAGCAGCCCGAGTGCACCCCACTCTTAGAACTCAATAGCGCCTCTGTCCAGGGCGCGCTCGAGCGGCGGTTTTTGGCCGCCCGAGCGCGGCCCTCTTTAAAAAAAAAAAAAAAAAAAATTCCTTTGCTTTGCTTTTAGTTCTTAGATCTTGGATGCTTATTTATTGTTTACTCCTTAATTAGATGTTTAGAACCGAGGTCTCACATTAAGTTGTATCAGAGCGTTAAGATTCTTGGTTGAACTAGAGTGAGCGGGTAGATCGAATCTGCGTGTATTGGCTCCTCGCATGTGTTTGAATTATTTTAACTGTGTACTTAATTCCATGCGAGCATGCTTTATTATTGAGAATTATTGAATTACATGGTTATGTGATTTAATTTATAAAGCATGATCTACTTGAGATATAACTGTTTCTGTTATCGACTGGTATCCTATATTCCAAGCGGTTGTAAGGGCACTGATTGTAGCAATTGAGATATCTCGTGTCCTAACCTTTGATTATCAGATGGGTCCTCGTCGAGTGATAAACAGAACCACACCGCCAGTCATTCCTACGAATGAGCAAGCTAGCAATGAAGTTGATCAGTTGGATGCTTCAGCGACTCCTATGGAAACCTTGCTGAAGAGGTTTTAGTCGTTCAATCCGCCGTTGTTGATGGGTTCAGAAAATCCAGTTGACTGCGAGAGTTGGTTGGATGATATGGATCAGTTGTTTGATTCCATTGACTACACAGATGACCGCCGAATCAGGTTAGTAATTCATCAGCTGCGTGGTGGTGCTAAGAGCTGGTGGATCATGACAAAGAAAGCATTTTAGAGTAGAGGTACAAAGGTTACTTGGACTCTTTTTAAATCTGAGTTTTATAAGCGGTTTTTCCCTATCTCGTATCGCAAAGATAAGGGAGCAGAGTTTGCCAATCTGAGGCAAGGGAATCTGAACATTGAAGAGTACGTGGCTAAGTTCGATATTGTGTTGCGTTTTGCACCGCTAATTGTCGGAGATGAAGAAGCAAAGGCAGATCAGTTTATAAACGGGTTGAACCCCGATGTCTTCACGTTGGTTAACACCAACAGGCCTAGCAACTTTGCGGATGCCATGAATCACGCAAAGGGAGCAGAAGCAGGCTTGTGGAGGCAAAGAGGTAATCAGGGGGCACCTCAGCAGCAGAGGCAGTATCAAAACCAACCATCTCAGTACCAGAATCAGCCACCTCAACATCAGAACCAGCAGCAGAGGTATGAAGGTGGTAGCAGTGGGGGAAACAGAAAAGATCAATACAAGGCAAGAGGTAAACAGTTCAAAAGGCAGGGGAACAGTTCGTCTAGTTCCAGTGGTTCCCGACAGTTTGGTTCAGGGCAGAGTTCTGGATCATCAACCTTGTACTGCAGCAAGTGTGGAGGAAGACACTCACCGGATCAGTGTGTGGGAGTCTTCGGTAATTGTAACACCTATCAGCAACCGGGACACTTCTCTAAGGTGTGCCCTCAGCGTAACAAATACAGAGCTCAGAGTGGGAGTTCGTCTAGACCTGCAGTTCAGCCGGAGAGGCAGTTGTCTGCAGTGCACTCTTTCCAGCCTCAGCAGCAGAACAAACAGGGAGGTAATTCTAGTGCGAACCAGCCTCCAAGACAGCAGGCACGAGTTTTTGCCTTGACAGAGGATCAGGCTCAGGCGGCACCTGATGATGTTATAGCAGGTAACTGTTCGATTTTTGGTCATTCTGCTCATGTTTTGATAACTACAGGTGCTTCCCATTCCTTTATCTCTGAGAAATTTGTATTATTGCATGCTTTGCCAACTGAATTGTTGCCTACAGTAGTAGCTGTTACTTCACCTTTGGGTGGAGGAATTGTTTCTGTCAGATTAGTCAGGAACAGTGAGCTCTGTTTTGAGGGAAATTTTCTAGAATTCGACTGTATTGTGCTTGGACTGTCAGATTTTGATTGTATTGTCGGTATAGATGCTTTAACCAAGTACATGGCAACAGTCGATTGTTTTCAGAAAGTTGTCAGGTTCAGACGTGAAATGGCAGACGAGTGGAAATTCTTTGGTAAGGGTTCTCGATCTAGAATTCCTTTGATTTCAGTGTTATCTATGACTCGTTTGCTACAGAGAGGTGCAGAAGGATTTTTGGTGTATGCAGTTGATGTACTGAAATCTAGCCCAACTTTGGTCGATATACCAGTGGTTAGAGATTTTGCGGATGTGTTTCCGGAAGATGTTCCTGGATTGCCGCCTATTCGAGAAGTTGAATTCAGCATTGACTTAGTGCCAGGTACTCAACCTATTTCAAAAGCTCCTTATCGTATGGCACTTGTTGAATTGAGAGAATTGAAAGAACAGCTTGAAGATTTGATTGCCAAGGGATATATCAGACCCAGTGTATCGCCTTGGGGTGCTATTGTTCTGTTTGTACGGAAGAAGGATGGTTCTATGCGACTCTGTATCGACTACCGCCAATTGAATCAGGCTACAGTCAAGAACAGGTATCCTTTACCCAGAATAGATGACTTTTTGATCAACTGCAGGGTTCTTCTGTCTATTCTAAGATTGATCTTAGGTCAGGCAACCATCAGCTGAGAGTGCGAGAGGAAGATGTTCCTAAGACCGCATTCAGAACGAGGTATGGTCATTTCGAGTTTATAGTCATGCCGTTCGGATTGACTAACGCTCCAGCGGTTTTTATGGGTTTGATGAACCGTATCTTTCAGCATTATTTAGATGAGTTCGTCATTATTTTCATCGATGATATTCTTATCTACTCGAAGAACCGTACTGACCATGCAGAGCACTTGAGGACAGTATTGCAGATTTTACGAGTTGAACAGTTGTTTGCCAAGTTGTCTAAGTGTGAATTCTGGTTGGATCGAGTTGTATTTCTCGATCATATTATTTCTGAAGATGGGATTTCTGTCGATCCCAGCAAGATCGAAGCGGTTATGAATTGGCCTTGACCAACATCAGTACCTGAGATCCGAAGCTTCATGGGTTTAGCCGGTTACTACCATCGTTTCATCGAGGGTTTCTCGTCTATTGCCAAGCCTATTACCCAGCTGACTCAGAAGAATGCGCCTTTTGTCTGGACTGCAGATTGTGAGGCTAGTTTTGTTGAGTTGAAAAAGAAACTGACCAGTGCTCCGATTCTTTCTATTCCAAAAGGTACTGGGGGTTTCACAGTCTATTGTGATGCTTCTAACCGAGTCTTGGGTTGTGTTCTTATGCAGCATAAGCATGTGATAGCGTATGCATCGAGGCAACTGAAACCGCATGAGACTCGTTATCCGGTTCATGATCTGGAACTAGCTACGATTGTATTTGCTTTGAAGATCTGGCGTCACTATCTTTATGGTGAGTCTCTCGAGATCTTTTCTGACCATAAGAGCCTTAAATATTTGTTTTCCCAAGCAAAGCTGAATATAAGACAGAGAATATGGTTAGATCTGTTGAAGGATTTTGACTGTGAAATCAAGTATTATCCCAGGAAGTCAAATGCAGTTGCAGATGCGTTGAGCCGAAAGCTGTGTGCTTTATCTCTTTCTACTATCGGTGTTTCTCAGTTGATCGATGATTGTTGCACTTCTGGTTTAGAGTTTGAAACAGATAGGAAGATTATCAGAGTGTTTGCTATTCAAGTCGAGCCGGAGTTGTTTGTTGCGATCAGAGAAGCACAGAAGTCTGTGCCGAGCATTCAGGTTTCAGTAGAGAAAGTCAGATCTGGGCATCAGTCAGAATTCCAGGTTAGAGATGACGTCTTGTTTGTGAATAACCGTATTGTTGTGCCTGATATTTCGGAGTTGAGACAGCGTATTCTCTGAGAGGCTCATTGCAGTCGGTTCAGTGTTCATCCTGGAGGTCATAATATGTACAACGATCTGAAGAGTCAGTTCTGTGGAAGAGAATGAAGGGCGATGTTGCGAGATTTGTATCTCGGTGTTTGAACTGTCAGCAAGTGAAAGCAGAACGGAAGCGACCAGGAGGTCTGTTGCACAGTCTATCTGTTCCTGAATGGAAATGGGATCACATTTCTATGGATTTCGTCACGAAGCTACCACGATCCGTTCGAGGATGCGATGCCATTTGGGTAGTGATCGACCGATTGACGAAGTCTGCGTATTTTATTCCATACAGGATGACGTATCGTCATGATCAGATGGCTGAGTTGTATGTTAGCAATGTTGTGAGATTGCATGGTGTGCCGAAGTCGATCATTTCAGACAGAGATCCTAGATTCACTTCTCACTTTTGGCACAGTCTTCAGGGGGCACTTGGTACTCGATTGCATCTGAGTACAGCTTATCATCCTCAGACCTATGGACAGTCAGAGCAGACTATCCAGACGTTAGAGGATATGCTGCGAGTGGTAGTGCTAGACTTTGGCACTAGTTGGCAGGATTCTTTGCCCCTTGTCGAATTCTCTTACAACAACAGCTTCCAAGAAAGTATCGGTATGGCGCCTTTTGAGGCATTGTATGGTAAGAAATGCCGATCTCCGTTGTTTTGGGATGATTTATCAGAGTCACCAGATTTGGGACCGGATATGCTTAGAGATATGGCAGAGCAGATTAAGATCATTCAGACCAGAATGAAGACAGCTCAAGATAGACAGGCAAAGTATGCAAATGTCAGACGTCGACCTCTGAGTTTTGAGCAGGGAGACCGTGTTTTCCTTAAGATTTCTCCGTTCAGAGGCACCGTCAGATTCGGTAAGAGAGGAAAGTTATCTCCGAGATTCATCGGGCCGTACGAGATTCTCGAGAAGATAGGCGATCTTGCCTACAAACTTGCACTTCCTCCGTCTTTATCTGGTATTCATGACTTTTTTCACGTCTCTATGCTGCGAAAGTATCATCCAGATCCTACTCACATCCTTCAGCCTGACGAAGCCGAGTTAGACGAGACTCTGAGCTATTTTGAACGACCGATTCAGATCCTTGATCGGAAAGAGAAGCAACTCAGAACCAAGTCGATTTCATTAGTGAAAGTACAATGGAGCCGTCACGGAGTCGAGGAAGCGACTTGGGAGACAGAGTCTGACATGAGACAGCGTTTCCCAGAGTTATTCAGTTGACGTGAGTTCTTCTTACTGTCTTTAGTTCTTTATTCTATCTTATGAGTTGTGGTTCTCATTGATTTCGAGGACGAAATCTCTTCTTAGTGGGGGAGAATTTTAACGCCCTGTTTTTATCTTAAATGAGTTTATTTGAGTTAATCGGAGATTACAGAGTTCACGAGCCGACTCGATTTTGATCAGGGTCTATTTTTCAAAAATTGGATTTTTCAGGGACTAAAACGCAAATAGTGGATTTGTTATATTATCTACACTTAGAAAGGATTTAACTTAGTCTTCTTTGCATTATCTTCATCTCCTCCATCGGTTCTCCACCATTGAAGACGCCTCCATAGGCTTTCAAGCTTTCAAAATCCAGTCCGAACTCGATCTGTCCGTTGGAAATTAATTCTGAAGGTAGATTAGTGATCACAGCAGTGAGAGCTCCGTTATACCGTAAGTATTTCTCCGATCAGATATGTTTTGATTTTCAGAGGTTATTAGAATCGATTTAGATTCTAGTATGTTGTTCTTGGCGGAGTTCTGATCGTTTATTATCTGTCGGTTTTGAAATAGAGCGATGTTCGTAATTGTTATGATTTTTGGAAGCTATTTTCGAAAATGTGAGTTTTGAGATGTGTTGGGTTTTCCTTGTTGTTGTTGTATTAGCATTCAGTTGAGTTGATATCGGTATTGAACTGCTGTTTGCGTTGCCGGTTTGTTCAGTTTATAGCCGTTATGCCGTCGGTTTGAGTTTTGGAGATTTTGAACCATTTTTGAGTTGTTGGAACTTGGTTTATAAGTTGATCTTGGTTATTGATCATTCATTTGTCTCCGTACAGATTCGTTTGGAGGTATCAAGCCCAGAGTTAGCAGCTGGTTGATCGTTTCCGAGATTTGAACAAAGAACGGTATAGAGCATTCCTTGAACTGTTGCCTTGTTGTTGTTAGATTGTATAGTTGTTGATACAGTCTCTTTTGTAGCGTATCCAGAGTTGGAAGCTACTGCATTGAAAGGTAAAAGTAGTCATCGTAGCGGGATAGCATACTCGGGACTGTGGTTCTCGAGTTTTCCCCTTTGAAATCACATACTTGCATTTACACTTGTTCTAGCATGAGGAACTTGTGTCTTGTTTGATTGTATTGGATTTTGTTAAATGGCTTATGTGTTATGTTTTTGTTATGCATTCATTTTGAGCCAATCTTGTTTTCAGCGGGCAGAACCGCCCTTTTTGTTTAGACGTTTGGGAACTATGATTGAGTGGCCTAGGTCGTAGTCGTTTCGCCTAGTGCTAGCATACTCATTATAGTTGCTCAAAGTCTAGAGGAGTGAGATACGTGGCACCACCTCGATTGGGAGAGTCGGTGAGTTGTTACGTGATCTTATCCTCGGGATCCCAAAAGCACAGAAGCAATCCCTCGTTTATCAGATTGATATCCCGGTTTAAAAGACATGCATTCATTATGTTATTATTGATTTCTTTGTTGTATTGAAAGCATGTTGATTGTTGTATTAATTGTTATGTTGCTTTTACTGGGAATGTCGTTTTCACCGGTTATCCGGCTGTTGCTTTGTTTTGTATGTGTACTTGGCAACAGGTGGGGCAGGATCAAGTCAGAAGAGGCATGGTTAGCTCCGAGAGAAAGTTGTAGCAGTGAGACTCGGTTTAGAAGTCGTGTCGGCATGTCTACCTAGTGTTGTTAGAACATGTTTAGATAACGAACTTCATTATTATGTTGTATTGTCATGCAAGCTTTGCCGTGTTGTTATCGTGGCATGTTCTATTTTGGAGTAGTTGTTAAACTCTAGAACTTCATGTATTAATCGGAGGAACTGCATTTATAATGTATGTGTTGATTTGGATTTCATTGGAATAGTTTTAGATGGAATTGCAAAGCATGTTTTCTGCTGTTCTGTTTCTGCTGTAGGGGGCGCCCAAGCTGCAATTTTTAGCAGCCCGAGCGCACCCCACTCAGTAGCGCCTCTGTCCAGGGCGCGCTCGAGCGGCGGTTTTTGGCCGCCCGAGCGCGGCCCTCTTTAAAAAAAAAAAAAAAATTTCCTTTGCTTTGCTTTTAGTTCTTAGATCTTGGATGCTTATTTATTGTTTACTCCTTAATTAGATGTTTAGAACCGAGGTCTCACAGCGGCCATCCGAGCTGAATCGGATATCAAGCATCGTGAAAGTGACTTCCTGAACAAACGACCACTGACCAACCAAGCTTCTCAAAACTATCATAATTCCAAGCGCCGGAACCTGACTGGCGGATCTTCCAAGGGAAATTTTTCTGTTCCTAGTCGACCAGCGGTTAAAGCATCTCCTGTCTGCAACTTCCGTCACGAAGGAGAATGTCATCGAAAAACTGGCGCTTGTTTTAACTGTGGAAAAATGGGACACCGTGTGGCTGATTGTCCTTAACCCATGAAGCCAAAGACAGGACCAAATGCTAGTACTGTGCAGGCCCAACCAAAGGAGTTTGCTATCACATAAGAAGAAGCAGAAGAGGTGAATGAATTCTTGGCAGGTACCATTCTAATCAATACTAAGCCTGCATATGTTTTATTTGATTGTGGTGCCACTCATTCGTTTATATCTAAGAGGTTTGCTAAAAAGTTAGGACTTATCTCTGAGAAACTAACTGAACCTCTGAGAGCAGCTACCCCTACTAGCAAGATAATCGAGACACTCAAGGTACATAGAACATGTAGGATATGCTTACGTGATCAAACTTTTAATGTTGAATTGGTGGAACTCAACATGGTAGAATTTGACATCATCCTTGGGATGGATTGATTATCTAGAATCCATGTAGTGGTTAACTGTTGGGATAAGAATGTCAAACTTCGGACCCCAAACCACGAAGAAATTACATTCCAAGGTAAGACCAAGTCGAGGAAACCCCTCTTGTCGGCTTCCCAAGCTTGGAAGGCGATGAAGAATGGCAAAGAAGTTTATCTGGCTATGGTAAACGAGGTGAAGGAATAAATGGAGCTCAAAATAGAAGACATTCCAATTGTTCGAGAGTTTTCGGATGTCTTTCTAGAAGAACTGCCCGTAATGGTTCCTGATTGAGAAATTGAATTTGAGATTCAGTTAGAACCGGGTGCTGCCCCGATTTCCAAAGCTCCATATCGAATGGCACAAGAAAAACTCAAGGAATTAAAGGAGAAATTTCAAGATTTGCTGGACAAAAAACAAGTTAGACCGAGTACATCCCCATGGGGAGCCCCAGTCTTATTTGTTAAGAAAAAGGATGGAAGAATGAGGATGTGTATAGACTACAGAGAGCTCAACAAGATCACAATCAAGAACAAGTATCCTCTTCCAAGGATAGATGACCTGTTTGATCAACTAAAATGAGCTATTGTTTTCTCCAAACTGGATCTGCGGTCGGGTTATCATCAGTTGAAGTTCAAGGCAGAGGATATTCCAAAGACGGCTTTCCGAACAAGATATGGACATTACGAATTTTTAGTAATGCCGTTCGGCTTGAAAAATGCTCCAACAGCATTTATGGACTTCATGAATCGAGTTTTCAAACCATTTCTGGATATGTTTGTGGTGGTTTTTATTGATGACAGCCTTTTTTACTCACCTAACGACGAGGATCACAAAGAGCACCTCCGTGTTACACTGCAAACTTTGAGGGAGAAGAAACTTTATGCCAAATTCAAGAAATGTGAATTTTGGCTGAAGAGTGTGGCATTATTGGGACATATAATTTCAGCGGACGGAGTCTCAGTAGATCCCAAGAAATTTTAAGCAATAACAGACTGGCCCAGACCCAAGACAGTGACTGAAGTTCGAAGCTTCCTGGGGTTAGCTGACTATTACCGAAAATTCGTTGAAGAATTTTCCTCAATAGCTATTCCTCATACGAAACTCACTCAAAAGAATGCAAAGTTTGATTGGAGTGAAGACTGTGAAAGGAGTTTTGAAACCTTGAAGGAAACGTTAGCATCCACCCCGGTACTAGTGCTACCTGAGGAATGAAAGAGTTTTGCCATCTACAGTGATGCATCGAAAGAAGTCTTAGGATGCGTGCTGATGCAAGAAGGGAAAGTGATCGCCTACGCTTCTAGACAACTGAAACCTTATGAGAAAAAATATCCCACTCATGATCTTGAATTAGCAGCGGTAGTTTACGCAATGAAAATTTGGAGACACTACCTTTATGGTGTCAAGTGTGAAATTTTTACTGATCATCAAAGTCTCAAATATTTATTCACGCAAAAGGAGCTGAACATGAGACAAAGAAGATGTATCGAAATTTTGAAATATTACGATCTAATCATAAGTTACCATCCCGGTAAGGCCAATAAAGTGACCGACGCCTTGAGTCGAAAGAACATGAGTCAAAAGTTCCTAGCTTCATTATCATCCCAACCGTGTCTCCGAGAAACAGTCAAATTGAGTCAAGACCAAGATCCATCATTTGCCAAGTTCAAAGAGCAAATCAAAGAAGACAAGTTACCAGAATTTCAAGTGGATGAAAAAGGAGTTATTTGGATGAACGGACGTCTGTGGGTACCGGACACTGGTGATCTTTGAAAGGAATTTATGTCCGAAGCGCACAAGTCAAAGTTTTCAGTTCATCCGGGGAGTACAAAGATGTATTGGGATCTGAAGGGGAATTTCTGGTGGAATGGAATAAAAAGAGATGTAGCGGAATTTGTCTCTTAGTGTCAAGTATGCCAACAATTCAAAGCTAAACATCAACGACCTGGAGGCCTACTTCAACATTTACAAATCCCGGAAAGGAAATAAGTGTATTTCTATGGATTTTGTAGTGGGACTTTCGGAATCAAAGCAGAGACATGATGGTATATGGGTAATCGTGGATAAACTCACAAATTATGCGCATTTTCTACCTATACTCATGAATTATAGTTTGGAAAAATTGGCTACACTATATATGGATAATATAGTGCGACTACATGGGGTTCCTGTAAGTATCCTGTCTGACAGAGATCCGAGATTCGTATCGCGTTTTTGGAAGAGCTTTCAACAAGCTATGGGGACCAAAGTTACTCTCAATACGGCGTATCACCCTCAAACTGATGGCCAAACTGACAGGACAATCCAAACTCTTGAATAAATTATACGGGCATGTGCTTTGGATTTTAGTAGAAATCGGAACGAAAATTTGTCGTTAATTGAGTTCTCTTATAACAATAGCTACCATAGTAGTATTGGAATGGCTCCGTATGAAGCACTGTATGGGATAAAATGTCGTTCGCCCTTATATTGGGATGATGTGGGAGATAAAGCTATCATCGGACCCGAAATTATTCAAGAGACAGTGGGAAAAGTTGCAGTCATCAAGGAGAAACTTAAAGCTGCTCAAGATTGCCAGAAAAGTTGGGCAGACTTGAAAAGGAAACCTTTGGAATTTGAGGTTGGCGAAAAAGCTTATGTCAAACTATCACCTATGAAAGGAGTCATACATTTTTGCAAGCTAGAAAATTAAACCCGAGATATGTGGGACCATTTGAGATTCTCAAAAAAGTGGAAACATTGGCATATCGACTAGCTTTACCACCTGCTATGTCAAGGGTCCACAATGTGTTTCATGTATCACAACTAAGAAAGTATGTTCCCAACCCAAGTCATATTTTGGAAGCTGAACCATTAGTGACTGATGGAAACTTGAATGAAGAACTGAAGTATGAGGAAGTTCATATTCAAATAGTGGATACCATGGATCGAGTCCTTAGGCGAAGGACTATCCCTTACGTCAAAGTGCAATGGTCAAATCACACTGAAAGTGAAGCTACATGAGAGTTGGAGGAGAAGATCCGAGAGAAGTATCCATAGTACTTATTCAAAGAACAATCTGATTCAAGTTTCGATGACGAAACTTCCAATAAGGAGGGGGGATGTGAAGACCGGAATTTTAAGGTTACTATTTATTTAATTATTAGTCTAATTATGTTTTGTGATAATTAGTGTATATTATGTTTTGAGATAATATTTAGATTTTATTTGGTTTCTTGATATCTTGATAATGATATATTATTAAGATAGGTTATCAAGATTTAGATGTAGTCAAATCTTGGAAGATAGATTTTTATTCAAAATTTGAAAGTCATAATCCTAGTCTATCATTAATTTTTTTGTGTGCCTATAAATACCGACCCACACCTAATAGAATATGCATTCTGAAGTCTGCAAATTTTCCTTCTCATATTTTTGCAGATTGAAATCTTCGACTACTCTCTCTCTGCTTTTTTATTTTTGAGATATAGTTCCCAATTTGTGTGAGAGCAAACTTTGGTAATTTTGAGTAGAAATAGAAAATTAAGGCACGAAAGTCGTGTCAAGAATTTCTAAAATAAATAGCAAAAGTGTAACACCCCATTTTTATCTTAAATGAGTTTATTTGAGTTAATCGGAGATTACAGAGTTCAAGAGCCGACTTGATTTTGATCAGGGTCCTTTTTGCAAAATTTGGATTTTTCAGGGACTAAAACGCAAATAGTGGATTTTATATATTATCTACGCTTTGCTTTGACCTCTCATTCTTCCATCTCCTTCCCCTTGAACGCCTCCTCCATTGAAGATGCCCCATTGAGCTTTCAAGATTTCTGATTTTAGTCCAAGCTCGATCCGGCCGTTAGAAATTATTTTTGAAGGCAGTTTAGCGATCACTGCAGCGAGAGCTCCGTTATATCGTAAGTATTTCTCCGATCAGAAACGTTTTGTTTTTTGGATGTTGTTAGAATCGATTTAGATTCGAGTATGTTGTTCTTATCGGAGTTCTGATCGTTTATTATCTGTCGGTTTCGAAATAGAGCGACGTTCGGATTCGTTATGAACTTTGGAAGCCATTTTTGAAATTTTGGATTTTTAGATGTGTTGGGTTTGCCTTGTTTTGGTTGTATTGGCTTTGATATGAGTTGATATCGATATTGAACTGTTGTCTGCGTTGCCAGTTTGTTCAGTTATAGTCGTTATGCCGCCGGCTTGAGTTTTTGGGTTTTCGAATCATTTTTGGAATTTTTGAATCTTTGGCTTGTGAGTGATCATTGTAGTTGATCATCTGTTGTCTTCCTACAGATTCTTTGGAGTTTTTCTAGCCCTGTGTTAACATTATTTGGTCGTCGAGATTTGGACGAAGAACGGTAAAGAGAATTACCTTGAACCGTAGTTGTTGTTTAGATTGTTTAGTCTTTGATACAATCTTTTGTTGTAGCTTATCCGGAGTTGGATCTACGGCATTGAAAGGTAAAAACAGTCATCGTTAGCTGGATAGCATACTCGGGACATTTGGTTCTCGAGTTTCTCTTTCAAATCACATATTGCATCAATAATTTTTCTAGCATGTTGAAATCGTATTTTGTTGATTAGTTGAGTTTTATTATGAGGCTTATGTTATGCTTTTGGTTATGCATTCATCTTGAGCCAACTTTGATTTCAGCGGGCAGAACCGCCCTTTTTGTTTAGACGTTTGGGAACTATGATTGAGTGGTCTTGGTCGTAGTCGTTTTGCCTAGTGCTAGCATACTTATTATAGTTGCTCAAAGTCTAGGGGAGTGGGATACGTGGAACCACCTTGATTGGGAGAGTCGGTGAGTCGTTACGTGATCTCATCCTCGGGATCCCATAAGCACAGCAGCAATCCCTCGTTTATCAGATTTGATATCCCGATTTAAAGACATGTATTTCATTACGTTGATATTGATTACGTGTTGTCTGGAAAGCATGTTTACTGATTTCATTACTTGTTATATTGCTTTTACTGGGAGTATCTTTCTCATCGGTTTATCCGTCTGTTGCTTTGTTTTGTATGTGTACTTGGCAACAGGTGGGGCAGGATCAAGTCAGAGAAGACCTGCTTAACAACAAGAGGGAGAGCTAGTGGTAGGACTCGGTCTAGGAGTCGTGTCAGCATGTCTACCTAGTTTATGTTAGAACATGTTTAGATATCGAAATTCGTTGTTATGTTGTATTGATTATGCAAGCTTTTGTTTAAAGGTTGTCATTGCATATTCTATAATTTTAAGCGGTTGAACAACCCTAGAACTTTATGTATTAATTGGAGAAAGTTTGATTGCAATGCATGGTTATGAATTGAATGTTTAGGGTTGAGTTTCAGCTAGAATTCTGCTGTTTTTCTACTCTGTTCTGTCACCGCTCGATCGGCAAGATTCTACCGATCGAGCGATGGCAATTTTTTCCTTTCTCTGTTTTTGCATTTTGTTGGTCGCTCGATCGGTAAGATCTTACCAATCGAGCGGAGATGGTTTTACCCAAACATATTGTGAGGAATTTTTGGCTCGCTCGATCGGTAAGATCTTACCGATCGAGCGGAGCACTATTCATTTAAAAAAAAAATTTATTGCTTATAATCTTAGATGTTGAATGCATAATTGTTGTTTAATCCCAAGATTAGTTGTTTAGAACCGAGGTCTCACATTAAGTGGTATCAGAGCGTTAAGATTCTTGGTTGAACTAGAGTGAGCGGGGTAGATCGAGTCTGCGTGTATTGGCTCCTTGCATGTGTTTGAATTATTTAACTGTGTACTTAATTCCATGCGAGCATGCTCTATTGTTTGAGAATTATTTCAATTACGTGGTTATGTGATTTAAATAATAAAGCATGATCTACTTGAGTATATCTGTTTCTATTATCGACTGGTATCCGGTATTCCAAGCGGTTGTAAGGGCACCGATCGTAGCAATTGAGATATATCGTGTCCTAACCTTTGATTATCAGATGGGTCCTTGTCGAGTGATAAACAGAAACCCACCGCCAGTTATTCCTGCGACTGAGCAAGCTAGTACTGAAGTTGATCAGTTGGATGCTACAGCAACTCCTATGGAAACCTTGCTGAAGAGGTTTCAGTCTTTTAATCCGCCTTTGTTGATGGGTACTGATAATCCAGTTGACTGCGAGAGTTGGTTGGATGACATTGATCAGCTGTTCGATTCCCTGGATTATACAGATGACCGCCGAAACAGGTTAGTCATTCATCTGCTGCGTGGTGTTGCCAAGAACTGGTGGATCACGACCAAGAGATCCATGGAGAACAGAGGTACAGTTGTTGATTGGTCTCTTTTCAAAATTGAGTTTTATAAGCGGTTTTTCCCTGTTTCGTACCGAAAGGACAAGAGAGCCGAGTTTGCCAATCTGAGGCAAGGGAATCTAAACATTGAGGAGTTCGTAGCCAAGTTTGACAGCTTGTTGCATTTTTCCCCGCACATTGCCGACAGTGAAGAAGCCAAAGCTGATCAGTTTATCAACGGCTTGAATCCCGACATCTTCACGTTGGTGAACACCGCTAGGCCAGATAACTTTGCGGATGCCATGAATCACGCAAAGGGAGCGGAAGCAGGCTTGTGGAGGCAAAGAGGTAATCAGATGGTGTCTCAGCAGCAGAGACAGTTTTAGAACAAACCATCTCAGCATCAGAATCAGCCACCTCAGTTTCAGAACCAACAGCAGAGGTAAGAAGGTGGAAACAGTGGGGGAAACAGAAAGGATCAGTATAAATCAAGAGGGAAACAGTTCAAGAGGCAGGGGAACAGTTCATCTAGTTCCAGTGGTTCCCGACAGTTTAGTTCAGGACAGATTTCTGGATCTTCATCCATGTACTGCAGCAAGTGTGGGGGAAGACACTCACCGGATCAGTGTGTGGGAGTCTTCGGGAACTGCAACACCTGTCATCAACCGGGACACTTCTCTAAGGTGTGCCCTTAGCGTAACAGAGATCGAGCTCAGAGTGGAAGTTCATCTCGACCTACAGCTCAACCTGAGAGACAGTCTTCTGCAATGCACTCTTTCCAGCCCCAGCAGCAGAACAGACAGGGATGTAACTCTAGTGCGAACCAGCCTCCGAGACAGCAGGCACGTGTCTTTGCACTGACAGAGGATCAGGCTCAGGCAGCACCAGACGACGTTATAGCAGGTAACTGTTCGATTTTCGGTTATTCTGCTCATGTCTTGATAGATACAGGTGCTTCCCATTCCTTTATCTCTGAGAAATTTGTGTTATTTCATGCCTTGCCTACTGAGTTGTTGCCTACTGTAGTAGCTGTTACTTCACCTTTGGGTGGAGGAATTGTTACTGTCAGATTAGTCAGGAACTGTGAACTCTGTTTTGAGGGAAATTTGTTAGATTTTGATTGTATTGTACTTGGACTATCAGATTTTGATTGTATTGTCGGTATAGATGCTTTAACCAAGTACAGGGCAACACTCGATTGTTTTCAGAAAGTTGTCAGGTTCAGACCTGAAATGGCAGACGAGTGGAAATTCTTTGGTAAGGATTTTCGATCTAGAATTCCTTTGATTTCAGTGTTATCTATGACTCGTTTGTTACAGAGAGGTGCAGAGGGATTTTTGGTTTATGCCGTTGATGTACTGAAATCTAGCCCAGCTTTGGTAGATTTACCAGTGGTTAGAAATTTTGCTGATGTGTTTCCGGAAGATGTTCCTGGATTGCCACCTATTCGAGAGATCGAATTCAGCATCGATTTGGTACCAGGTACTCAACCTATTTCCAAAGCTCCTTATCGTATGGCATCTATTGAACTGAGAGAGTTGAAGGAGCAGCTTGAGGACTTGATTTCCAAGGGATACATCAGACCTAGTGTATCGCCTTGGGGTGCTCCTGTTCTATTTGTTTGGAAGAAGGATGGTTCTATGCGGCTATGTATTGACTACCGCCAATTGAATCAAGCTACAGTTAAGAACAGGTATCCTTTACCCAGAATAGATGACCTTTTTGATCAACTGCAGGGTTCTTCTGTCTATTGAAAGATTGATCTGAGGTCAGGATATCACCAGTTGCGAGTGCGAGAGGAAGATGTTCCTAAGACTGCATTCAGAACGAGGTATGGTCATTTTGAGTTTATAGTCATGCAGTTCGGTTTGACTAATGCTCCAGCGGTTTTTATGGATTTGATGAACCGTATTTTTCACCGCTATTTAGATGAGTTTATCATTATCTTTATCGATGATATTCTTATCTATTCGAAGAACCGTACTGACCATGCAGAGCACTTGAGGACCGTATTGTAGATTTTGCGAGTTGAGCAGTTGTTTGCCAAGTTGTCTAAGTGTGAATTCTGGTTAGATCGGGTTGTCTTCCTCGGTCATATCATTTCAGGTGAAGGATTTCTGTCGATCCCAGCAAGATTGAAGCGGTTATGAATTGGCCTAGATCGACATCAGTACCTGAGATCCGAAGCTTCATGGGTTTAGCTGGTTATTACCTCCGATTCATCGAGGGTTTCTCGTCTATCTCCAAGCCGATTACCCAGCTGACACAGAAGAATGCACCTTTTGTCTGGACTGCAGATTGTGAGGCTAGATTTATTGATCTGAAGAGGAGACTGACCAGTGCTCCAATTCTTTCTATTCTGAAAGGTACTGGGGGTTTCACAGTCTATTGTGATGCTTCTAATCGAGGCTTGGGTTGTGTTCTTATGCAGCATAAGCATGTGATAGCGTATGCATCGAGGCAGCTGAAACCGCACGAGACTCGTTATCCGGTTCATGATCTTGAACTAGCTGCGATCGTCTTTGCTCTGAAGATCTGGCGTCACTATCTTTATGGTGAATCTTTTGAGATCTTTTCTGACCATAAGAGCCTTAAGTATTTATTTTCACAGGCAGAGTTGAATATGAGACAGAGAAGATGGTTAGATTTTTTGAAGGATTTCGACTGTGAGATCAAGTATTACCCCGGAAAGTCGAATGTAGTTGCAGATGCCTTGAGCCGAAAGCTTTGTTCTCTATCTCTTTCGACTATCGGTGTTTCTCAGTTGATCGATGATTGTTGCACTTCTGGTTTAGAGTTTGAAACAGATAGGAAGACTATCAGAGTGTTTGCTATTCAAGCCGAGCCGGAGTTGTTTGTTGCGATCAGAGAAGCACAGAAGTCTGAGCCGAGCATTCTGGTTTCAGTAGAGAAAGTCCGATCTGGGCATCAGTTTGAATTCTAGGTTAGAGACGATGTTTTGTTTGTGAATAACCGTATTTTTGTGTCGGATATTTCGGAGTTGAGACAGCGTATTCTCCGAGAGGCTCATTGCAGTCGGTTCAGTGTTCATCCTGGAAGTTGTAAGATGTATAGCGATCTGAAGAATCAGTTCTGGTGGAAGAAATGAAGAGCGATGTTGCGAGGTTTGTATCTCGATATTTGAACTGTCAGCAAGTGAAAGCAGAGCGGAAGCGACCAGGAGGTATGTTGCATAGTCTATCTGTTCCTGAATGGAAATATGATCACATTTCTATGGATTTCGTCACGAAGCTACCACGATCTGTTCGTGGATGCGATGCTATTTGGGTAGTGATCGACCGATTGACGAAATCTGCTTGTTTTATTTCGTACAGGATGACGTATCGTCATGATCAGATGACTAAGTTATATGTTAGCAATGTTGTGAGATTGCATGGGGTGCCGAAGTTGATCGTTTCAGACCGAGACCCTAGATTCACTTCGTACTTTTGGCATAGTCTGCAGGAGGCACTTGGTACTAGATTGCATCTGAGTACAACTTATCATCCTCAGATAGATGGACAGTCAGAGCGGACTATACAGACGTTAGAGGATATGCTGCGAGCGGTAGTTCTAGACTTTGGCACTAGTTGGCAAGATTCTTTGCCTCTTGTCGAGTTTTCTTACAACAACAGCTTCCAAGAGAGTATCGGTATGGCGCCTTTTGAGGCATTGTACGGTAAGAAATGCCGATCTCCGTTGTTTTGGGATGATTTTGTCCAAGTCACCTGATTTGGGACTGGATATGCTTCGAGATATGGCAGAGAAAGTTAAGATCATTCAGTCGAGAATGAGGTCAGCTCAAGATAGACAGGCGAAGTATGCGAATGTCAGACGTATACCTCTGAGTTTCGAGTAGGGAGACCGTGTATTCCTTAAGATTTATCCTTTCAGAGGTACTGTCAGATTTGGTAAGAGAAGGAAGTTATCTCCGAGATTCATCGGGCCGTATGAGATTCTCGAGAAAATAGGCGATCTTGCCTACAAACTTGCACTCCCTCCGTCTTTATCTGGTATTCACGACGTTTTTCACGTCTCTATGCTGCGGAAGTATCATCCAGATCCTTCTCATATTCTTCAGCCTGATGAAGCCGAGTTAGACGAGACTCTAAGCTACTTTGAGCGACCGATTCAGATCCTTGATCAGAAGGAGAAGCAACTAAGAACTAAGTTGATTCCATTGGAGAAAGTGCAGTGGAGCCATCATGGCATCGAGGAAGCGATTTGGGAGATAGAATCTGGAATGAGACAGCGATTTCCGGAGTTATTCGGATGACGTGAGTTCTTCTTACTGTCTTTAGTTCTTTATTCTATCTTATGAGTTGTGGTTCTCGTTGATTTCGAGGACGAAATCTCTTCTTAGTGGGAGAGAATTGTAACGCTCCGTTTTTATCTTAAATGAGTTTATTTGAGTTAATCGGAGGTTACAGAGTTCAAGAGCAGACTTGATTTTGATCAGGGTCCTTTTTGCAAAATTTGAAATTTTCAGGGACTAAAACGCAAATAGTGGATTTTATATATTATCTACACTTTGCTTTGACCTCTCATTCTTCTATCTCCTTCCCCTTGCACGCCTCCTCCATTGAAGACACCCCATTGAGCTTTCAAGCTTTCTGATTTCAGTCCAAGCTCGATCCGGCCGTTAGAAATTATTTCTGAAGGCAGTTTAGCGATCACTGCAGCGAGAGCTCCGTTATATCGTAAGTATTTCTCCGATCAAAAACTTTTTGTTTTTCGGATGTTGTTAGAATCGATTTAGATTCAAGTATGTTGTTCTTAGCGGAGTTCTGATTGTTTATTATCTGTCGATTTCGAAATAGAGCGACGTTCGGATTCGTTATGATTTTTGGAAGCCATTTTCGAAAATTTGGATTTTTAGATGTGTTGGGTTTGCCTTGTTTTGGTTGTATTGGCTTTGATATGAGTTGATATCAATATTGAACTGCTGTCTGCGTTGCCGGTTTGTTCAGTTATAGCCGTTATGCCGCCGGCTTGAGTTTTTGGGTTTTTGAATCGTTTTTGGAATTGTTGAAGCTTTGGCTTGTGAGTGATCGTTGTAGTTGATCATCTCTTGTCTTCGTACAGATTCGTTGGAGTTTGTCGAGCCCTGTGTTAGCAGCATTTGGTCGTCGAGATTTGGACGAAGAACGGTAAAGAGAATTACCTTGAACCGTAGTTGTTGTTTAGATTGTTTAGTCTTTGATACAATCTTTTGTTGTAGCTTATCCGGGGATTGATCTACGGCATTGAAAGGTAAAAGCAGTCATCGTTAGCGGGATAGCATACTCGTGACAGTTGGTTCTCGAGTTTCCCTTTCAAATCACATATTGCATCAATACTTGTTCTAGCATGTTGAACTCGTATTTTGTTGATTAGTTGAGTTTTGTTATGAGGCTTATGTTATGTTTTTGGTTATGCATTCATCTTGAGCCAACTTTGATTTCAGCGGGCAGAACCGCCCTTTTTGTTTAGACGTTTGGGAACTATGATTGAGTGGCCTAGGTCATAGTCGTTTCGCCTAGTGCTAGCATACTCATTATAGTTGCTCAAATTCTAGGGGAGTGGGATACGTGGCACCACCTCGATTGGGAGAGTCGGTGAGTCGTTACGTGATCTCATCCTCGGGATCCCATAAGCACAGCAGCAATCCCTCGTTTATCAAATTTGATATCCCGATTTAAAGACATGCATTTCATTACGTTGATATTGATTACGTGTTGTCTGGAAAGCATGTTTACTGATTTCATTACTTGTTATGTTGCTTTTACTGGGAGTATTTTCTCACCGGTTTATCCGGCTGTTGCTTTGTTTTGTATGCGTACTTGGCAACAGGTGGGGCAGGATCAAGTCAGCGAAGACCTGCTTAGCAACAAGAGGGAGAGCTAGTAGTGGGACTCGGTCTAGGAGTCTTGTCATCATGTCTACCTAGTTTATGTTAGAACATGTTTAGATATCGAACTTCGTTGTTATGTTGTATTGATTATGTGAGCTTTTGTTTAAAGGTTGTCATTGCATATTCTATACTTTTGAGCGGTTGAACAACCCTAGAACTTTATGTATTAATTGGAGAAAGTTTGATTGCAATGCATGGTTATGAATTGAATGTTTAGGGTTGAGTTTCAGCTAGAATTCTGCTGTTTTTCTACTCTGTTCTGTCACCGCTCGATCGGCAAGATGTTACCGATCGAGCGATGGCAATTTTTTCCTTTCTGTGTTTTTGCATTTTGTTGGTCGCTCGATCGGTAAGATCTTACCGATCGAGCGGAGCTGGTTTTACCCGGACAGATTGTGAGGAATTTTTGGCTCGCTCGATCGGTAAGATCTTACCGATCGAGCGGAGCACTATTCATTTAAAAAAAAATTATTGCTTATAATCTTGGATCTTGAATGCATAATTGTTGTTTAATCCCGAAATTAGTTGTTTAAAACCTAGGTCTCACAAAAAGAAAGTTGGGTCAAAGAATTGGTCAATTCTTCTCTAGTGCACGTGGAAGTAGCCTAATAGTTGAAAATAATCATATTAAAGAAAGGTCAAGGAAATCTGATTTGTTCGAGAAATCCAAGTCTGAATTTCTTCCAGTTTTGCTTTTATGTTTCGGTCCAAAGCTGTACCTGTTCAAGTTACTGATTTGCAAGTATATTCTGTAAGTGGGCTTATGTTTTAAAATATTATGTATGATTTAAAATTTCGATCGTTCATGGTATTCTTTGGAATTTTGCTATGTAATTCTTATATATTCATGATGATTTTGTTAAAAGAATGTTTGACACTGTTATGACTCAAATTAAGAGTGGAAATGAAATTTCCGAACCATGTTATGATATGGCCCTGATGCGGTGGGTAATAATAACTGTTCCATGACCTCTCCCCTTAGAGGGATTATATATTGGGGACTGATCAATTAGCCACGAATAATGAGAAAAATTTCAGTGTCTGGCCAAAATATGTAAATCATGTTTATTTTGTTATGATGATGATGTTTATGCTATGTTATGCTTTGTTGGGACATGAAATAAATGTTTTTGTTATGGAATATATTACAAGTTTTGAGATAAATATATATGTATATATTTGATATGATCGATCGGCCCCCACTTGTTTATGTTTCCCAAAACACTCACCCTCTTTAATTTTCCCTCCCAGATGATGAAGATGATAATGTAGAAGAACGTGAACATGATATGTTTTGGGGATGGTGATAGAAGAATTTTAAGAGTTTATTTTGTTATTTTATTTTGGGATTGATACATTAATATTTTGTTATTTAAGTTTATAGTCGCTTCTGCAATTATTTATTAGTTTTTGGATTATCGAGTTGTAAAGACAATATTTTTGGAGCTTTTATTTATGAGAAAAGACTGGTTTGCATATAATGTACTACGAGGCTTGTTGTTTTATAATTTGTGTGAATTTGAAACAACGCCGGTGGCACGACTCGATCTCGGGACGTGACAGACTCTTTATCGATTGATATTCGTTCTCTCAAAGAAACAATGGCAGGCAGCTACCTTCAGCCGTCGGCACAAATTGCATAAGTTTCCAGCTTAGTCCAACATTTTATGTAAAATCAAGTTGAATGTACGCAATCGAGAACAGGCCATCAGGGTAATGAGACCAGAGGATCCAAAAGATCAAGTCATCAGGGCCATCGTTCTACGAGAAACTACCCAAAATAGACGAATGCTTTCTTATATTATCTACATTTATCAGTCGTTCTCTTGTGTATCTATGTCTTTCAGAAATTTCAATGGAATTCATCTTATCCACACTCTTCAGTTTTGTTTGACAAAAAAAAAGGGAAAAAGATGGTTGAAAATAGAAAACAGAGACGATAATTCAGTAAATAGACAACAGATATAATAAATTAAGTCAGTAATATATAAAGACTATCAAACAGTCACTTAAAGCTAAGTTTTGTCAAACACCACTAATGGAAAATTTGTTGGAGATAAAATTTAAGTTTTGGTGTTTAACAACTAAAGGCAAAATAAGACGACTGATAAACATTATCTCAACTGAACAAAGTTGGAGAACTGAATAGTTACTCAACTGAATTAAATCAATCGAGGCTAAGAACTAGTCTTATGACATAATAGATATCTCAATGACTAAAGTCCAATGATAGATTCGCGACTGAATTCACTAGAGTATTTGAAGACTGAACTAAAAGAAGACGGAATGATTATCACAATCAGTTAAGGGTATTTGACTGAAGATTAGAAGACTAAATAGCTTTCAAGGAATTTTCAAGAAAGTCAGTTATAATCAATCGATATTCCCTAAACTATCAGAATCAAATTCTTTTGAATTACTACCATTTCAGGAAAAAAAGACAAAACACTCAAACAAGACGCTGGAGCATTAGTAGTGCGCACGAGTGTACTATTTTTAGAATTTTACCCACAAGACTTACAAATCAATCAACGGGAAATAAAATGTGAAAACGACTACATTTGTACATAATTTTGACAATTGCACATTGATGGTTATAAATTGAGATGAAGATCAGTCAAGAAACTGTCTCGAACACATTGCATTAAACAAGCCATTATCATCAAGATTTCAGTCGAGTCATCAAATTCTCAAAGTCTACACAATTAAGCAGTATACTTATTCAAGTTAGATATTTGATCATTGAGGATCACATTTGTGCTAGAATATTCAAGTATTTCATACACCTTTGTAATATCAATCGAGGACTGAATTTGTATTGAATCTAGGAGTTTCAGCTTAAGGTAGTGTTAATTCCTTACTGAATTGGGTTGTACAGAGTTGTATCATTCAAACCTTCTAGTGAAAATCCTTCCAAGTGGAAGAAGGGATGACGTAGGAGTTTCAGTCTCCGAACATCCACAAACAACTTTTGTGTTCTTATTTTTCTGTCGAATCTTTATACCTTTTGTTTTTTCTGTTAATTGTTGATCTTATTTCGCACATTTCATTTGTTAGTTATGTTGGAGAACGGTGTTCAGATCAATCAGAATTGATACCCGGTGCAGCGGAAGTTTAAAAATTTTATATGGAACGATTCCATAATGGGTATCAAAACTTTACGATTAAATTGTGTGTGTAAAAATTAAATAACAATTATAAATTTTTACCTCCAATCTCGAATCGAGATTATGGACACCAACAGATTACTCTGCTCTTGTTGTATATCCCTGGAACTGATGGACGAACTATTCTTCAATTAGGTCCACGAACAGAGATTTAATCCCTCTGATAGATTGCACTAGAAAATCTATCGAAAGTTTCTACGAAGAGAATTAACGAATTTGATCCGTTAAACCAGACTGCAAATTCAAAATTCATAGGCTGGAATTTTCGACAGACAGAGGGAGGGGACGGCGGCCACACTTAAGAAAAACCAGGGTTTTCGAAAATTATTTTGTGACCTCTGTTGTGTAATTTCTGTACTGCAATAACTTATTTATAATGTGGGCTACTAACAGCTTAGGGCCCATTAGTCATAAGTTCAAGCCTGACAAGCAAAGCCCGCATGTTCAGAAATTAATATAAAATTCATCGTGACTCAGATTGGTAAACCAATTTCACCAATGTTCACAGAAACCATTTCTGCATCTTTTAGAGTCAAGATAAATTTTCTGAATCCAAATTCAGTGATTTCCAAAAATGCCCATTCCTATGTCATTTTAGGAAATCTTACTCCTCTACTCTTAAATAAGTACAGTACTAGCATATAGAGTCTCAATGATGTTTCAAGTAGTAAGGACTAATGGTGTACAACCAAAACCGCGGACTTTATCCACTCGATAAGTGATAACCACTTGGAAAGTCCGGATAGGGTAGTTCGATCATTCATCGTATGAATATCCATTTGCATGCTTTGAAGATCTCTATGTTCCATACCAATGAAACATGGTACTCGGCATCGCAAATGCTAGTCTCAATCTCGAGCGATCCTTATCCTTATTAACGGACGGCTCAATCGACTAGGAACTGTTTAGAATATACAGTGACTATAAGATGTGTTTCATGATAGTCATCCCCATGCACTACCACATCTTACATACACTATAGTATATTCAAGGTCTTTATCAAAACAACAATAGTATATCACAATATAACAATATGAAGAAAGATAAAGTCATTGCCATTAATAAAAGTGTAAATTATATTAAACAAAAGATTGTTTATACAAAGAGTCATCAAAGCCCTTAGCCACAAGTTGGCTCACCGGGCACCCACTCTTTCAATCTCCCACTTGCCCTAAAGCCAACTAGTCATACTACGTAGACCCATTGTTTCGCGATGTTTGTCAAATAATGGTCCTGGCAAGGGCTTAGTAAGTGGATCAGCGATATTGTCTGCAGAGGCCACTCTTTCGACAGTGATGTCTCCTCTTTCCACGATCTCCCGGATGATGTGGTATTTCCTCAGTACGTGTTTGGATCTTTGATGAGACCTTGGTTCCTTTGCCTGAGCAATGGCACCCGTGTTGTCACAGTACACCGGGACTGGACCAACAACTTCAGGAATGACGCCCAACTCTTGGACGAAATTCCTCATTCAAACGGCCTCTTTAGCAGCAGCTGATGCTGCAATGTATTCTGCCTCAGTGGTGGAATCCGCTGTGGTGTCCTGCTTGGAACTCTTCCAAGAGACAGCACCGCCATTGAACATGAACACAAATCCAGAGGTTGACTTCGAGTCATCCACGTCACTTTGGAAGCTAGAGTCGGTATAGCCTTCCAATTTCAGTTCTCTTCCTCCATATACCATGAACATATTCTTAGTCCTTCGTAAGTACTTAAGAATGTCCTTCACGACTTTCCAATGCATTTGACCGGGATTAGCTTGATATCTGCTCGTGACACTCAAAGCAAATGCTACATCCGGTCTGGTAGATATCATCCCATACATGATACTACCTATGGCTGACGCATATGGTACATGTGTCATTTTCTCTATCTCTTCATCACTCTTGGGACACATAGACTTGGATAGAGAAACTCCATGACACATAGGTAGATGTCCTCTCTTGGACCCATCCATTGAAAATATTTTCAATATGGTTTCGATGTAAGTAGCTTGAGTAAGTCCTATCATTCTCTTAGATCTATCTCTATAGATCTGTATCCCTAGAATATAGGATGCCTCACCCAAATCCTTCATTGAGAATCTACCTGATAACCATATCTTTGTTGACTGCAACATCCCTACATCATTCCCAATGAGTAGGATGTCATCAACATAAAGTACTAAGAATGTCACAGCATCCTTAATTACTTTCTTGTACACGCATGGTTCCTCCGGGTTCTTGATGAAACCAAAATCCTTTATTGTTTCATCAAATTTCTGATTCCAACTTCTTGATGCTTGTTTGAGACCATAGATCGATCTCTGAAGCTTGCATACCTTATGCTCGCTTCCCATGGATGTGTATCCCTCAGGCTGCATCATATAGATCTCTTCCTTAATGTTTCCATTAAGAAATGCAGTCTTCACATCCATTTGTCATATCTCATAGTCATACCAAGCAGCTATGGCAATAAGGATTCTTATGGACTTGAACATTGCAACTGGTGAAAAGGTTTCATCATAGTCAACTCCTTGTCTTTGAGTATAACCTTTCGCCACCAATCGCGCCTTGTAGGTCAATACCTTACCATCAGGCTCAAGCTTTCTCTTGTAGATCCATTTACACCCTATTGGAACAATTCCATCGGGAGGATCTACTAAAGACCAAACTTGGTTTGTATGCATCGAATCTATTTCCGACTGCATAGCTTCAAGCCATAAATTTGAATCCGCATCAGAAATTGCTTCCTTGAAGTTTCTTGGATCACATCCAACATCGGGTTCATCTTGATCCCCTTCAAGAAGAAGACCATATCGAATAGGAGGTCTAGAAGTCCTCTCGGATCTTCTAAGTATAGGCGTGTCCATCAATGGTTCCTGAGGTGTAGGATCATTATTTTGTATTTCGGGTTCTTCTCGAATTTCTTCGAGTTCCATCATCTTGCCTTTCTTATCCAATAAGAACTCCTTCTCCAAGAAGGTGGCATTCCTTGAAACAAACACCTTTGTTTCAGCAGGATGATAGAAATAATATCCGATTGAATTCTTCGGATACCCTACAAAATAACATAAGGTGGATCGACTATCCAACTTATCTCCCACTGTCTGCTTCACGTAAGCAGGACATCCCCAAATCATCAATGAATACTTAGGAGCTTTGCCATTCCATAACTCGTATGGTGTTTTGTCCACTGCTTTAGTGTGGACGTTGTTCAACAACAACACCGCCGTTTCAAGTGTGTAGCCCCAAAACGAAGGTGAAAGCTTAGTGAAGCTCATCATGGATCGAACCATGTCCAACAAAGTTCGATTACGACGCTCCGATACACCATTTAGCTGAGGTGTCATAGGAGGAGTCCACTGAGAGAGAATCCCATTCTCTTTCAGATAGTCCAAAAACTCGGTACTTAAGTATTCTCCACCTCGATCCGATCGAAGTGCTTTAATACTTTTACCTAGCTTGTTTTCTACTTCAGCCTTGAATTCTTTGAACTTTTCAAATGCTTCAGACTTATATTTCATTAAATATAAATACCCATACCTTGAATAATCATCAGTAAAGGTAATGAAGTAGGTGTGGCCATATTGAGTACCAATTCTAAATGGACCACAAACGTCTGTATGGATCAAATCCAACAGATTTTGACTACGCTCAGGTTTCCCCTTAAAAGGAGATTTAGTCATTTTTCCTTTCAGGCAGGACTCACAAGTAGGTAGAAATTTAATATCAGACATATCAAACATGCCCTCTCCCACTAGCTTGTTCATCATCCTTGAGGAAATATGACCTAGCCTAGCATGCCAAAGGTTTGCCGGGTTTTGACTATCGATTTTCCTTTTGTTCGTTGTTACCGGTTTATCAACATAATTTATTGGAACGTCTTTTAATTTTAAGTTATATAGATCGTTTTCAAGTTGTCCATTTCCAATCAAACATTCATTCTTGTAAATATTGCAAATCTCATTCACAAAATTGCAAGAAAAACCATATCTATCAAGCATAGAAACAGAAATAATGTTTTTAATCAAATCTTGAACAAATAAAACATCTCTCAAAAGTAACTTAAAATCGGTTTGCAAAATTAAACAAATATTTCCCATAGCTATGGATTTAACTCTGGAACCATTCCCGAGCCTTGACTGGGTCTCACCCATCCTTAGCCTATTACTTCTTGTCATCATTTGCAACTCATTGCAAATATGAGATCTACATCTGGTATCCAATACCCAAGAAGTAGTATTAAGAAAAACATTTATTTCAATGTAAAACATACCCTTTGCAGTTCGCAACTGCTCGAGGTATTCCTTGCAGTTACGTTTCCAATGACCGGGTTTCTTGCAGTGATGGAAAACTTGTTTAGACTTGTCCAATTTTGCATGTAACATTTGGCCTTGAGATCATGGTCCAACCATTTCTCTAGTTCGGCCAACCTTTCGGCAGTTACATCAGCCGGGGCTGTTTTCGGAGAAGCCTTTTCTAACACTTAGAAAATCTTTTCCGAACTTAGGACAATCTTAACTTATGGAATCATTCTGTATTGTTTGCGCCAATAAGTTTGTTTTGTTGGAGAATTGAAACATGTGGATTACGAAGATTCATCATAATGATATACTGAGATGAAACAGACAATTATCGATGTTTGTTTAATTAATTTACTAAGACATAAAATATGACAAAATTTATTTTATGAATCTCACTCCCACTATTTTAACGATTTCACTACCCTCTAGTGAAAACGGGAAACTGTTTTCCTTAGTGGGAACATGGAGTCCAATTGACAAATTATGGTCCCGAATAATATCAGCCAACCATAATTTTCAAAAGGTAGAGCCCAATTGCTTCCAAAGCAACCTCCACGTTTTTACCTCATGTCCAATAAAGGCCCAATAATATGACGCCGTTTATTGTGACATGTCAAGATGACCCATCAATATTAAGTTGTGATGGACGGTCGCCATGTGGATCCCCCAATAATATGAGCCGATCCCATGGGAGTTCCACCTAACTTACAACATGTGTCGATCCAATGTACAGCTTTCCGACGAACGGGCCCCCCCAATAATATGAGCCGGACCGTATCCGCGGGTAGCATCTCATACATTGATCGTTGATGGAAGATAGGAACATTTAAACAATATTTAAATTTCCTTTATTTATCTTGATATCAATTTTAAATCATATTTAAAATGAGGGATTTTAATTTTGAAAATTTGTCTCATCATTTTAAAATTTGTATGCTTGCGGGATTCATACAATTTAGTCTAAAACATGCATACAACGATAATATCATATATTCTATAGGATGATCGATTCCATTTCTAATCGACCCGTGGTTGCCAATCACGAGTCTAAGTCCAATCCTAGGTAATATGCAGGTATGCAATGCAATCCTATTACATTGAGCTTCCAATTTACATTTCTTCTGTCTTTATTGTCTGCTGGGCCCACCTTCGTCTTCAAATCTTTATCTCCCACTAAGTCTAATGTATTTACAATAAATAACCAAGACAAGTAGGGGATACATTTTAAGGGGTGGGAACGGGCCATAAACCAGGCCCACTTTTATTACATATGACAATTCATATTGGGCCATAAACCAGGCCCAATAATAAATCCAACAACAATAAAAACAAATGTAAATTCCTAACATACACCTACAAAATTGGTCATGGCAATCGATCATCCTTATCCAATAATATTTAATTCAAAATTAATTTATTGGATAACATGCAATGGCAATTAAATTTAAAAGGATAAAATCATATTCCATATATAAAATCTTATTTTACATACAAAATCATATTTTATCTTTTTATCAAATAAAATCATATTTTACATATAAAATCCAATTTTATACATAAAATCATATTTAACTCAATATTTCCATAAGATCATATCTTATCATCAATTGTACCAAAAATAATTAATTTCATAAAATCTGATTTAACGGATAAAATCTATAAATTTTCCAAAAATTCAAATTTATCCAAAAATCAATTTTAAAATTTTCGGACTCGAACAATTCGATCCGACGCCTCGTGGACCAATCAAAAACAATTTTCGATCGGACCAAAAATAGAATTTTAACATATTAAAATTTTAATTTAAAAAATAAAAATTAATTTTCGCGGGCCGTGGTTCTTACAATAATTTCCGACTTGCCCATCGATGGTGTAGGATCAGGGATACAGCTAGCCGTGGGCTCACAACTCCTTGTGACTCGGAACAATAATTTCCGACTTGCCCATCGAATCATGGTAAGAGCGCCTAGCAACATCGCCCCATTATTCCCTAGGTATCACTGATAGTGCCTGCAAGAACCAATAGATTTTGGTTAGCGTACAGTACGGTCCCTTCATCCATATATCCCGATCGAATCAACAACCATTGGTAAATCGAGAGTCGTTCGAGATTCGATAACTATGCAATACATCTTGAAGATCAAATAGTGACATCGCATGTGCTACTAAGAAACCATTTCTTAAAACACATCATGTACTCTGGCCAGATATTCGTCACACTAATATCTCCTCAGATTGCATAGGATATCCACACTATCAAGTATGTGGTGAATCCTTGACAACAAAGCATCGACTCCTATATGTATCGTAACTGTACCCAATCCCGACACCTGATGACCCCAATAGAGTCGGTAAACGAGTCAAAGTACAGTACTAGCATATAGACTCTCAATGATGTTTCAAGTAGTAAGGACTAATGGTGTACAACCAAAACCGCGGACTTTATCCACTCGATAAGTGATAACCACTTGGAAAGTCCGGATAGGGTAGTTCGATCATTCATCGTATGAATATCCATTTGCATGTTTTGAACATCTCTATGTTCCATACCAATGAAACGTGGTACTCGGCATCGCAAATGCTAGTCTCAATCTCGAGCGATCCTTATCCTTATTAACGGACGGCTTAATCGACTAGGAACTGTTTAGAATATACAGTGACTATAAGATGTGTTTCATGATAGTCATCCCCATGCACTACCACATCTTACATACACTATAGTATATTCAAGGTCTTTATCAAAACAACAATAGTATATCACAATATAACAATATGAAGAAAGATAAAGTCATTGCCATTAATAAAAGTGTAAATTATATTAAACAAAAGATTGTTTATACAAAGAGTCATCAAAGCCCTTAGCCACAAGTTGGCTCACCGGGCACCCACTCTTTCAAGTTACTTAACAAGACAGTCAAGAAAGAAACAAATTGTTCAGGTGTAACCACGACTAAACCAAGTCTTTATTTCAAAGAAAAGTGCAACTGGTGTAATCACCCCCCTCTACATGCACTTCCCGATCAAACAAGTTTGTAGAGATTATTTAGTGTTTAGTTTGTCTCTTTTTTGACAACTACGCAAGAATCACAACCAAGAGTCGAAAAGCATAAAGATGATGAACAACGAATGTACAGTGGTTCAGAGAAAATGTCCTACATCCACTTGACCTTTCTTCGAGGTCTTTTCCACTATTACCATAACTGACTAACAGAGTACAAGAATGGTTTCACTCACAACCACCTCATGATACAATCCAGAAGACAAGATCACACAGAAAAATTGATGAATAATGAATTCAATGCTATCAATATACCTTCTTTCCGAATAATATTTTGAATAAATGTTCTTCGTGTGCCACCGAATTCAGTATCTTTGGTTATAGCCAGTTGTAGTCGGTTTCTTGAGTTCTTCGTCTTCTACATCAACTCCTATAAATTCTTGTACGCCCCTCAAGTGATCATTCCAGACTATAAGTGAAACATACCTATAAAAGTTTAATATTAATATTCAACATGACACGGTCCAAGAAATATCAATATGTGAATAGTATTTGTTATTTTAACTAGTAATTCATACATGTGAAAATTCGCATGCATAAATAGTATATATTGCATCTAAAATTAATAAACATTTTTTTATTTTTTTAAGTTGAAAGATGGTAGTTATAAGTACTAAAGGATTTTTTTGTCCATCCATTAATTTAACCAAGTTGTTTATTCTAAGGGGTTCATATATTATTATATTGTATGGTTCATATATTATTATATTATATAGATATTCAAAATAGTATAATAAATTAATCTACTAACGTTTGAGGAGGCACAATAAAACCAATCATCTCACACTATAGGCGACGAATCGATCACATATGTAAAAAGAAAATCATGGGTTAATTACATCAACACCCCCTGTGAATTAAAAAAAAAAAAAAAGCAAAAAACACTCTATCTAAAATTAATAGCATGTTAGACCATATGTTTTAAAAAATTTAGCATAAAAACCTTTATGATAGGGTATAAATGTGCTCGAGTTTGTATAACATAGAGGTGAAATGTGCTATATTTTAAAAAACTGAAGGATCCATTAGTCTATTAATATTTCTTAAGGGGTTTTATGTCTTTTAGACTTTTCAAATGGTAGATTAATGCAATTATCCCCGAAAATCATATATCTAACAATTTGTTTCATTATAATTTTTCCTTCAAACATTTATTAAATAAGGACAAATTTGATACTCTTGGTACAACACAATTGAACCTTTGATCGTCTCTTTCTCTTGTACAACCAAGGGAAGAGAATGGCCGTTCTTTTCGAAGATCCTTGAGGGGGAAATTCCCTCGCTCAGTTTGGATCTGGTTTGTAGTACAAGCCTATTCACTGTTCACTAACTTACCAAAATGTGAAGTTCTCATACCAGCTGCCGAGACTGGAACCTCCATGAGTTGGTCGGAGAAGCCACGGTTTCGTCAGTAACGTTATAAGGGCATCCACAATGGAGCTGCCATTGTGCTGAGTTGGAATAAATTAAAGAGCTCCTCCCATAGTGGGAAGAGCTCTTAAAATGTCAGAGCAAAGGGCGTTTTTCTCTTTTTAAAAAAAAAAATTATTTAAATATATATAAAGATAATCATTATTATAATCATTATTATATATATTATATAGGGTTAAATGCATACGGACCCTTTGTGAAAGTTCTAATTGGCTTAAAAACTCTTATATAAAATAAATAGTCTAATATATCCATGTAATTTTAAAACTTTTGCACACGTGCCCCTTTCTCTATTTTAAATAGATTTAATTAGCAAATGACTTTTATACCCTCCACATAAATTAACCTTATAAACCCACATTTTAAAACTTTTGCAGCCACTTCCATTACCATGGCTTCCACTTTGCTTGTGAGATAGCAAAGAGCTTTGTTTCCTCTCTTCTTTCGCAGCAACCCAACCTCTGCCGCCCCAATTTTTTCTCCCACCGGCGACTCTTTTCAATCTTACCACTGCTCTTAATTTCGTTATACCATCGAAAGTTCATGCCCTTTTCATATCACCTCATTCTCATACATTTCTTCCTCTGTGTCATCCATTTTCAAAACAAACAAAACAAATTGATGTCCAAATTAAACTATACTCGTGCAAGTCCCAACTGTGCACCTTGTAATAAATAATAAATGCATGCATCAAATAATGACACAAATTAAAGCAGCTACAATAATATAATATAAGCATTGTAAAAGCTTATATTCTTCATAAATCAAGAACAGGCTGTTGGGTACCAGTATATATATGGTAGTATGCAAGGATTTCAATGAAATAATTATGAAATGTTGTCGGAAGCTTTAGATTTAATATGAACACTGAGCAAGAAATATGCGAAATAAAGAAACAAAGAAGGAATGGAGGAAATGAATTTTTATTCTACATGATGATGTTCTTCATCAGTGTGTTACCTTTTATAGGCAACTTGAACCATTACAATTGAAAGATGAATATATCAAATTCAATACGTATGCTAAGAATTAAATGAAAGGAGACAAACCATCAGTAGACATGTGCATGTGTCTTTCTTCCTACAAACTATGACTTAACAAATACATTGAATGTGAGTTAACTAGTCACACATGCATGCCTACCAAATATGACCACATTTACAATCAATAATATTCAAAAGATGACAACATTTAATAATATTTTACAAATTAATAATATTTGACACAAGCTTGCAGCTAGCAAACCAGATCAGTCATGTATATAGCCACTGAAGCAATCTCTCTTAAATTACAATTATTGGATTCTTTTGTCACCAGATCTCCAAGAAACACACAGCCCACTGTGGAAGAAATCATGGAAACCGAGTTGTAAAAAGCTTGATTCCAGGGCTGCAACAAAATGCATCATTCAAACTTCTGAATCCGTGCTTCTCATGAATAAAAAATTTGTAGCTTTTGTTCATGAACTGAACGATTCTCAGAAACCAAGAAGAAGCGAAGATTTCGTGCGGCGAACATGACTCCTAACTCCTGTAGGGTTCTTGGAAAGGGCTGTTGTGGTTTATGGAGACTGCACTTCTGTTATTTACGAGGAGAGAACTTATGCATGGTCTGAAACTCATGCCAGATGTGTGAGATTGGCTTCTTCGATCGTGTCGTTGGCATAAAGAAAAGCGAAGTGGTTTCTGTATCCCTGTCATGCGTTAGCTCCATTTTGCGGGAGCCATTCTCAATAATGTTAATCTTCCGTTAGATGCAAAAACGTACGATCTCCAATCTGCTTCAGCACGCGAGTCTAAGAAAATACAAGAATATTTTTCAGACACACATCGTGGGATTCTCGTACCTCCCAAAAATGTTTAAGGGAAAATTGATTCGAATTAGAGGCAAAACCCTAAACCAACGAATTCAACAGGAAAGAAGAACGAAGAATAAATTTAGGGCCTAATAAATTTAGAGTAACACTCCTGTGAGACGGTCTCATCTGTGAGACGGTCTCATCCGTGAGACGGTCTCATCCGTGAGACGGGTCAACCCTACCCATATTAATAATAATAAGTAATAATTTTGGCATAAATTGTAATATTTTTTAATGGATAATCCATACAAAAGACCCGTCTCATAAAAATGACCCTTGAGACCGTCTCATAGGAGTTTTTGCCATAAATTTATTATGAAATGAAAGGGTAATTTCGTCAGGTTAGGTGCAAAAACAGGAAAAAAACGATGAACAATTGCATTTGTTGTGCGTGCACTCAAAACATGTGTCAGAGGGGGGCGTGTGCAAAAGTTTTGAAATTACGTGGATATATTAGACTATTTATTTTTTATAGGGTGTTTTAAGCCAATTAAAAGTTTCACATAGGGTTCATATGCATTTTGCCCATATTATATATACATATATACACTTTTCTTTTGTCCTCTACCGTTTCTTTCTTTTTTTTTTTAGGGGTTACTTTCTTTCTTTTTTATGTTTTTAATTATTTTTTTATTATTTAATATTATATTATATATTAAAAAAACTTTGAAATTGAATTAAAATTATATTTATTTTTTTTGAAATATATTTATAAAAATTATATTTATGTTCTTTAATGATAAAAAATACACAATTTCATTAATAAAATTAAACTATTTATATAAATTATGTATATATAAATATATAAAATAAATTGATACTTCAGATATTTGAATTGAGTGTGGGATCCATAAAAAAATTGTTTACGTTTTTTGTTATGACGATGACGTAGCAGAGTGAGAAGCACGAAAAAGCTCTCGAGTAGCTCTTACTACTGTGGATGCCCTAAGTTATTAGGAGAGTCTGGCAATGACCAAGCAACCTCTACTTTTCTTTTTCTTTTTTTCACCTAAATGATGTTCATGGTACTATTTCAAAATTCCCAGAGGGTTACAAGTTGCAACACACATGAATTAAATAAATAATATCACCCAATTGGTTAATTTAACACTGAGAGCAACAAAAAACTGTATGAAGGTGGAATTTCATTCATGCGGTTATAGAGGGATACATAGTTCATAACAAACCAAGAATTGATTCCACGATACAGAAAATGTGAACTGTAAACTGCAATTGGACACAAAATGCAATTGCACGCGAGATGCTGAAGAACAAAATGCGACCTATCATCAAATGATATGTTTCAACCCCACAAACCGACCTGTTACACCCAACACACGACGTCTGCTGGTCATGTTTATGTTTCCTTTAGATCAGCCTCCTCTCTGTCACTCTTAAGAGCCTTCAGTTTTCTGTAACCTTTGTCGGTACCAAATATCCTGGAAAAAACACTTGCTATGAGAACCAGCACTCTTCTTTACTGCCAATCACAGCGTTTCATCCAATCAACAAGCTATGAGATAATCACTAGAATTAAGAAATACACTGAGGCATGACATGCATGGCCTGCCTCGCAGACACAGACTACATCACTTATCACTATGCTAATGAATGTAAATAATGCTCGAGTTACGCTGCTTGTGGTTTTGTTGTTCCAAGTGAAACTCAAAGAATACGGTTACAACGAGGAAAGGTTGAAATGTCTTTTATTCTGCTAAATACAAGTATACAACTCATAAAAAACTTTTCAACAATGCGAAAGGTGTTAGTAATAGTAGGTGATTCAATATTCCTTCATTATCTAAAAGATGAAACAGATTGTGGCTCAGAAAAATCATATATAGTTGAAAACTGCAAGTTAGAAAGGAGTGGACTAAAGATCTCACCAGTCCATGTAAACAAAAGTTGATGAATAGTTGCCACTCTTAGTGTACAGCAATCGATGATGATAGTCGTGAAAATCGGCACTGTCAATCCATAGCAGAAATTTCAGATGAAAAGTGATTAATTTAATAAATATTGTGCAACAGTCGAACAAAAGATAAACGAGTACAAAGTACAGACCCCCCATATAAAGGCAAGAAGTTAGAGAGACTCCATGGAAAATGGTACCCACAATGCGCCTCAACCGTCTCAAGGACTCGGAGCACCATCCATAACCAAAGAGTAATCAGATGAGGACCAGTTATGGCAGGACCAACTATCGTTGCAAACCCAAGAAACAAAATCTCAGCTGGGTGAGCATATTCAGAAGTCAATCCAAATGGCGTCGCATATCTGTAATATTAATCATATTCATGATTGCACATAACAAGAGAATGATTTTATCATTATCAATGAAACAGATATGGCTTTCTTGAGAACTTGATGTTTACTTACTCATGATGAACACTGTGGACATGCTTGTAAAGCCATTTTGTATGTAAAATCCTGTGCCCCCAGTAGAAAACAAAATCCTCCAGGATGAAGTAAAACAATATCTGAGTTGAGACGACTTTCCTGCAGAAATTTCACTTTTTATTCTAAACATCACCGGGAAAATGCTTTATTACAACTGAAAGACACTTTACGAAATTCATTATTACATACTGCAGTAAAACCACAGAACAAAGGACTACAACTTACAATCATTATTGTAATTTTTCAAATATTTTGAGAAACTGATCATGAATTAGCCAAACACTTTTTTTTTCTTGAAAGAAAAGAACTTGATATGCTCCAGAATAACATATCTTTACAAAATCAAGATCTTTCGATGATTTTGATTGTCTTAACAACTAGAGGACAATCTAAAATTATAGGAAACAAAAATAACTGTGTTGGCTAGAAATGCAATTTATCCTGAGATTTGAAACATTTCAAGAGTAAAAAGAATCACATACAATATCAATCCATATAAACTTCATCTTAAGAAATAAAGAACACAAATGTACCAGGAGGGAAGTGGTAATGAGCTTCGCATTCCCATGAATCTGAATACAGGATAGGATAGGATCATAACAGGTAGATTGACACAAAAATGATACAGCAATAGCTTAGTGATACATTTCTCTTGAGCTGCAGGGGTATTATTTTTAGTCTGCGGTAACAGAAAAGCCAAGAATCATTATGATAAGTATGAGTCAAGTCAATTTTATGCGCTAGTTACAATCCGCAGTGAAATATTTGTACCACTATCTTGAGCACATAAGTTAAAGGAACTCCAAGTCTCACAAATCAGCATGTTTATTCGCTTGAAGGCAGATGGGTTATCAAATATCATTTTAAGTAAAAATCTTTGCATTGGTCAAGCCTTTTTCCAAATATTATTCACTGCCATCATGACGTCTTTTATTTGATATTCAAGCTTCCATCCTCAACACCGGATTAGGATATATAACTTGAAAATAAAAAATTGAGAGGTCACGAAAGGTCAAACATGTGAACAATAATTTTTGTTTCTCTAGCATTCAGCCATAAGTAGATCAAGAAACAATAGAGAGCCACCAATTGTCGAGGCAAGAACTAACATCTGAACTTGTCAACACTTTATTAAATGTGTATCTTAACCTATAAATTACAAAGTTGTCCTTCGAGAAGAAAGTTAACCAAATGAATAAAAACAATTTGGTTAAACTAAGAAACTACCTATACACGATCAACATCTATATCAGTATAACTAAGTCACTCACGGGCGAAAATTGAAATAAATAATAGAATGTTTCCTGCTTTGGGTCAAACCGCAACAGTATTTTGAATGCTGCATACTTAGAGTGAGAATGAAGATTCCAAAAATGCTGAAATTCATAGTTCTTGCAACAAATATGATATTAGCGGTAGATATTAGAGACTTGGAAAAGGTGCATAACAACAAACAGTACAGCATCTATATACAATAATGTGACGAACAAATAAATATTTAGTTCATTTTTTAAAATATTTATCCTACCGTGCCTATGATGATAAGAAACTGAGTAAGTAAAGTGAAACCTGAATTTTGTACTTGCTTAGCCATCCAGCTCTTTCAAAAAATATGAATGGAAGTCCGGACAAGAAAAAGACACTTTCATGAAGAAAGAAGCTTCCAAGGCACGCCAGTTGAAAGTCATTAAAATGAGTAATGAGATACTGCAACAACAAAATATTAGATGCATATTACAATGAAGCAACACAAAATTTTCAAATAGATATTCAAAGATTGTTATCAGAGAACAAACACCAATTGTTCATAAAGTAAATTCAAAGACTTAGGCCTCTAAAAGAAAACATAAATTTACCTTTTTCTTCACAAAAGATGAGAAAAAAGTTTTCAAACCACCAATAAATATGGAATATGTACCAATACAAGGTCTCCAATATAGAACCCTGCCTAGCTTCTAGTGAGCACAAACAAGATAGGAAATTAACATGCCTTTCACGAAAACAGAATTGGCACAAAAAATATGACAGGTAAAGCCATAAAAGGCGCCTACTTGCATTCTAAAGATTAGTCCATGATGAAAGAAGTACCTAAGGAATGTGATCAAGCGGCTCACACCAATCACTAGAAACCAAATATTCTCCAAATTCTATGTAATAAAGATGCCTTAATCCCTCCACTAATAATAAAAGTCCTCAGCAAAATGATAGTGCCTTTATCTTTACAGAAAATATGAAATACAGCAAATAGCGCTCCTTATTGATGGCATTGAATACCTCGCATACGTACCAGGCATGAAAACAACATTTTAACAAGTTTATGGAAACAACAGAGCTAAAGACAAGCAAGTACAATCAACATATTCTTGGGAAAAAAAATATCCGCTTCCGCAGGATTTGATGCAGACGGATATATAAAATGAAAGCTCAAAATAGATTAAAAGGACAAACAATCAATCACAAATTTCCTTTGTAAGACAAACAAGGCTCAAAGCTTTGTGAGAAGAAAACTAGAAATCGATTACATTAGAGCCACAAACACTCAATCCAACCCCACCGCCACACACTTGATTACATGTAGACGTATTGCCATCCTTTCAATCAAACAAGAAGATGACACATGAAAACAATTAGCTCAAATCTAATTAGCATCCAACTCATCCGTCATTCGCAATACGCATGTAAAATGAAAGCACACGGGCTGTTCGATACTACCATCTTCTCCTCAACCCAAAAAAAATGGCTCCAAATTCAAAACAAAACAAAACAAAACAAAAACAAAAAGATGACGCAACAAAAATCGCAAACAGCAATGCATCAACCCTACAACCAGAGGAACCCAAAAAAAAAAAAGAAAAAAAAGGCTAAAATTCAAGAGAAAAACATAAAATCAATCAAATGTAGAAATCTGAAAAGAGAAAAAGAGAAGTTACCGTCCAAGCAGACTCGACGATCGAAGCCATCGGAGAAGAAGTGAGTGAAATGTTGGCAGAAAATGAAGGTAGTGAAAATAGGGAGGAGACAGACTGTCAGGGGAATCTCAGCTCGTGGCCTGCTCTCTGTGTATCCTCCCACTACTTTCCCATTTATTTATTTACACATTTTTTCATATTTTTAATAAATAAAAATAAATAATCTTGTCTATTTTTATTTTTCGAGTATTAATATTAATTTGTTTATGTATATGGCTTACGTGAAGTAATTTTTTTATTTTTATTTTTTAAAAACAAATACGTGTTACTATGGGAAACAATAGAGTTTACGAGAAAGGGGTTCAAGATGAAGCTCCAACGAGGATGGCAAAATGTTTAGTAAATAATACGAGCCTCATAGTACATTTCAAATAAATATAGCTATGATCACACACGTATCATGAGAGTGTTCAAGTTGATTAAATAGTTAAACATTTGATCAATTTTTTGATTTTTCCTGTCAATATTTTTTTGGATTAAACAGTCACACATGGATTGTTCAGCGAGGTTTAATTGACTAGCCTGATTTGCAAGTTATTGCGATTGAGACAACCCTTGAATTTTATTTTTTTTTTTGAAATAGTGATACTACATATATGCCCATACATCTATGTATTTATACTTAAAATAGTTTTTTCATAAAATATTTTACAATAAATAGTCGTTGGCATGCAATTAATTTAAATACTCAAATATAACAAAAAATCTCATGCATGACAGTTTCATAACGGAAATCATAGTTTAACGACAAATCTCATGCAAACGTCTAAAATCTCAAAACCAAGTAAAACAGTGACAAGTAGTAATCATGTGCGAAAATAACATAACACATAAAAATCCAATAATAAAACTGACAATGGTCACGGGTGCTAGCTGCCACGGATGCTCAGACGTCCTCACCGCCAGTAGAGATCACATCCTCAAAACTAGCATCAAACTCACTTGCACACCATTTAAATCTAATGAGCCTAGAGGCTAAGCATGCTCTACCCAGTAATAACAAATACCATATAATAAAATCGCATGCAAGCACGTATCACTTAAAAATATCATGAGGTATCTTATGCATGAATGCTCGTAAAAACATTTGCATAATGCTGAGTCGTAAACATAAACATAAACATAATCATAATCTTAATCTTAATCTTAATACGTAACATAAATACGACATGTCATAATCGTAAAATCATCAGTGTGAGTCATATCAGTGATGTGTGACCATTAACATAAACGATTGATCAATCTATAAAACCAACGTACGCGACGGCGAGGTTCACCCAACCTTAAACCAGGGATTCCCTTCGCCTCTATGATGCCAGTTCACTCAACCTTAAACCGGGGATCCATACGCTCATAAACATAAGTGGTGCAGACTTCTCCTTGCCCACTGATGTTTTGATATGTATTATGGACTCCTGTAGTTTTTTATGTTTTATGTTTTATGTTTTGATGTAATTTTGCAACCTTTGGAGAGGTTTTGGTCTAGTCCCCCTTTTTTTTCTGGTGTTCTGCTAGTTTGTGTTTATAAAATAAGTGGCTATGCCACCTTTCTTTTTTTAAAAAAAAAACATAAGTGGAGAGGTCATCGGGCCCGGTATCCCGACTTCCAAACCCATAAGTTGCCACAATCACATTAACTTTCCAAAAATATTTTCTTTACATGCCCTTAATCTTTCATAAAATAAATGCATGAATCATGAGCTTAAAGATATCATTTTCCTTAAAATTTGCCCGTAAATATATATTTAACTTGTTTTCCATAAAAATCATACTTATATAAAAATATAAACATATACATATATATATATATATATATATATAATATATATATTTACGGACCATTTACTAGCCACAGACTCATTCGAGTAGCTGCCTCTTAACGTAAGCCCATAACATAGATTGGCCCATTAACACTTAAACTGGCTCAATAATACTTAGCCCAACATAGCCGATAGCTCTCATGGATCACAAGGCTCATGACAAGCTAATGGAATAACTAAAATTACTAACTTAAGCCCAACAGAACAACTTAGTCACTCGACCCATTAATATTTTAATTCAAACACTCAGGCTCCCCCAGAACCTGGAAGTGAACCTGGGGTCTCGATCGCTAACTATGCTCACAGGCACTCCGTACAATCGAACAATCTTCTGGATGTACAAACGAGTCATCCTATCAAAACTGTAGTCCCGGTTATAAGGAATGAAATGTGCTGACTTGGTGAGTCGGTCCACCATAACCCAGATAGCATCACAATTCCTCGAGGACACCGGTAAATGGGTCATGAAGTCCATCGTGATCAACTCTCATTTTCACTCAAGAACAGTTAAACTGTGAAGCAACCCTCCAGGTCGTCGGTGCTCTGCCTTGACATGCTGACACACCAAACACCTCGAAACATACTGATACACACTTCTATTCATTCCCTTCCACCAGAACCTAGTACGCAAATCTTTGTACATCTTGTTGCTTCCTGGATGAATACTCAACTTAGAAGATGGACTTGAGATAGAATCTCCTCCCTCAAAGTATAATCCTTCGGAACAACAATATGGCCAGAAAAACAAAGAAAACCATCTGACTTATAGTGGAATTCGGACGTACTATCATCTCTGGCTAAACAAACCAAACGCTGGGTCTTCGGGTCAGACATATGAGCATATCGAATCCGAGAATACAAAGCTGGCTCAGATAAAATTGTAAACATCTGGATACTCTGCATACCTTTCTTATGCTTGAAGTTATACCCTGAAGAACAACAATCTTCAATGATACTGGTTACAGAACCAGTCTGGAGTGCAAACACTTGCACCTTGCGACTCAAAGCATCAGCAGTGAGATTAGCAGCTCCTGGATTGTATTTAGTTTCACAATCATAATCCTTCAGCAAATCCATCCAACGTCTCTGGCTCATGTTCAACTCTGCCTGAGTAAACAAATACTTGAGATTCTTGTGATCTATGAAGATCTCGAATCTCTCGCCATAGAGATAATGACGTCATATCTTCAATGCAAATACAATAGCTGCTAACTCAAGATCATGCACTGGATAATTGTTATCGTGAACTTTCAACTGTCTAGAGGCATATGCAATCACATTCCTGTTCTGAGTCAGGACACATTCTAGTCCCTGAAATGAAGCATCAGTGTACACTACATACCCTCCTGATTCAGACGGTAAGGCCAACACAGGCGCAGAAGTCAACCGTATACAAAGCTCACAGAAGATCTCTTCACATTCTGAGGACCATTCAAAATTTACGTCCTTCCTAGTAAGTTGTGTCAAAAGTCGAGTTAGCTGCGAGAAATTGGCGATAAAGCGACGATAATATCCTGCTAGACCCAGGAAACTACGGATCTCAGCTATCTTCGTCGGACGCGACCAATTAATTACAGCCTCAATCTTGCTCGGATCCACAAAAACTCCATCCCTGGATATAATGTGGCCAAGAAATACTACCCGATCCAGCCAGAACTCACACTTACTTAGCTTAGCAAACAACTGTCTTTCCCTCAAAGTCTGAAACACAAGCCTCAGGTGATATGTGTGTTCATTCATATCATGTGAATATACTAAGATATCGTCAATGAACACGACGACAAACTTGTCCAGAAATTCTCGAAATACTCGATTCATCAGATCCATGAATACAGCCGGTGCTTTAGTCAACCCAAATGGCATTACTAGGAACTCATAATGCCCATACCTTGTCCTAAAAGATGTCTTGGATATATCTTGATCTCTGAGTCGCATCTGGTGATATCCAGATCTCAAATCAATCTTTGAGTAAACCGAAGTACCATGCAACTGATCAAACAAATCATCTATACGAGGCAAAAGATACTTATTCTTGATTGTCACCATGTTCAACTAGCGATAGTCAATGCACAACCGCATAGACTCATCCTTATTTTTCACGAACAGAACAGGCGCTCCCCAAGGAGAAACACTAGGACGAATGTAACCTTTGTCCAAAAGGTCCTAAAGCTGCTGCTGCAACTCACGCATCTCTGACGGAGCCAGAAGATACGGTGCTCGAGAAATAGGCGAAGTTCCTGACATCAACTCTATGCCGAACTCAACTTCGCGCACTAGAGGAAAACCTGGAATCTCATCTGGAAACACATTTGGAAATTCATTCACAATTGGTAAAGCTTCTATACCAACACTTCCAGTGGATGTACAAACTGTATAGTTGAGGTCGCCTTCCCTGCCAGACTCTAGAGCTCGACAAGCTCTCATAGCGGATACCAAAGGCATCTGAGGTCGCGCTCCCTCACCATAGAATAACCAGCTATCATCACCAACCAGATGAAAACGCACCAGTCTCTGATAAAAATCCACTGAAGCTCGATATGTTTTCAACACATCGATTCACAAAATGCAATTGAAATCTTCAATTGCTAATATCATGAGATTCTCCATCAAAGCATTCCCTTCGAATTCTAAAGGGCAACTAAACACTAGACGTTTAGCCGATGCATACTGACCCGTCGGAGTAAAAACAACAACCACTGTGTCTAGAGATATGTATGGAAACTTACGTCTCTTAACAAAACGTGCAGAAATGAAAAAATGAGATGCACTAGTGTCAATGAGTACAAAACCAGGTATATTAAATAGCAGAAACGTACCCGTTATGACCCTATAATTCTCATCCTCCTGTCAACTGTCCCTGTGGCCTCTGCAGCACTGATGCCTGAGAACCAGAACAAGATACAGCTCCCTCGGCCTGTGGACAATCCTTCTTGAGGTGGCCAATCTCTCTACATCGGAAACATGCCCCTGAAACTTTCCGACACCTGTTAGTAGGATGAATCCCACCACAATGTCTGCAAGGGCCCTGATTTTTCTTTCCAAAGCGCATCACCTCTCCGGATCCTGAGGAAGAAAAAGTAGAACAAGACTTATTGAAAGACTGAGCACGGGGACCCAAGGAACTCGCGGGTCTAGATGCGAATAAAGATCTGTTACGGCGGATGTTGTCCTCTTCGTGGTGACATCAACTCACTAATCCCTCATAAGTCATGTCATCTCCCACAAAAACTCGGTCGTGGATCTCTGGATCAAGGCCTTGGAGGAACAGATTGTACTTCGCCTTGGTGATATCAGAAATCTGGGGGCAATAGGGCAGAAACTCAAAGAACTTCAGCTGGTACTCATCGATCGACATCGATCCTTGCCTCAAACTCAGAAAATCTCTTGCCTTTGCTTGTCGGAGTGCAGGAGTAAAATACAGCTTATGAAAAGCTGTGCGGAACTCTTCCCAAGTATCTACTACTCGAGCTGCAATAAAGGGTGCAGATGCAGAACTCCACCACTTCGGAGCTCGTCCTTCCACAAGGAAATCAAGAGTCTCCATATTTTGTTCCTAAGTGCATCTGAATTCACGGAAACAAACCTCCATACGCCGCAGCCATTTTTCCGCAGCCTCCGGTGATTCTCCTTCGATCAATGGTTTAGGACCCATCTGCATGAACCTATGCATACTGAAATGCCTGTGATCATCATGGCGATGGTGATGACAGTCCCGACGATGCTCCCGATCATCCTGATCACCCCAACATCCACCTACACTACCATGACTACTTTCGTCACCATATCCCGCCATCTACACGATGATTAAAGGTTAAACCCAATTTCAACAATCTAGATCCCAAGATTACTATGCATGCTCTGATACCATAAATGTAGTGACCCGCACCGTGATCACCTACTAATCAAAAGCTTAAGCATGCATTTGACTTAACAAATCCAATAATAAAAAATAACAGCGGAAACCATAATCAACAATTAAAATACCAAATAAATATTTTTATACAACCATATCGAATCCAAATTTATTATCCTAAATACATTAAAATAGTAAACTTAAACATCACCGCTGACCCTCCATAGCCTAAGTCCTCCTGGAACCACCCGCCTCATCTAAACGCAAACCTGCCCCCATGGAATAAGGTGTCCAGAAACAAAGTACGGGACATGAGCATAAAACACTCAGTACAAGAGTATGAGTATACGGTATTATACGTGCATGTATTCAAGTGAATTGTGTACCAAGACACTCAGGTCAAGAAACAAGCTCATAGACCGGGCCCAGGGTATATAGCACGCTGCATCATCGCCTCAGGAGGTGGCTAATATACCCAGTGGATAATGGTGACCTGATACTAGTACAAGTGTCCAACCATAATGGTGATCTGACGCAGGACTTACGTATCCAACCATCCACAAAGGGTGAGCACCCCACTACAAGATATCTCAAAGATATGGGATCAATATGCTCATGTATGCAACATACAGTCATGACATGTTGTATCATATAAATCATGCAATCACATAATAAATGAAAATACATAATACATACATACTCAATCTCGATATCTCGAATAATACTTCTGTACCTCATATACTAAGGCAAGCTAAACCAGCTCTATGTCCAAGCCTATAGTCCGCATTACAATTTAAAGTACTCATGCATTATAATCTTATTCTAAAAGCCTTATCTAATCTATAGCACACTCTCTATTTGCTATAAGGAGCTAGAGCTATACATGTTTCCGTTGTCAGCCCATTGATGACGACTGACGAGAACTTGGGAACCTCTCTGCTGCAACCCTGGAGCGCCTTGCCAACTTTCAGACCAAGCCTAGGAAGGCTGGAAACACCCTAAAACACCTATAATACACTAGAATAGAGAGAGAGAGAGAGAGAGAGAGAGAGAGAGAGAGAGAGAGAGCTAAGGAATTGGTTTGAGAAAATTAATCTCGGATGGCCTATTTATAGGCGGAGATCGGACGCTCCGATCCTTGCATGCGCAACACGTCACTGCATGCACAGTTCGTACGCTCCGATCCCTACTTTGGAGGCTTCGAACTGCTGCGTGTCCGATTAGTGTTGACACCTCAACACTTGCATGGCCTAACTGAGATCGTACGCTCCGATCTTGGGTTCGGACAGTCCAATCTATCCGTAGCCTCCAATCCTCTGATCAATGCCTCCGAAGGGTTTGGACCCTCCGATCCTGAGTTCGGACGCTCCGAACTTCCCTTGACCAAAATTCCAAAAATTGTCCAATTAAATCCAAATTAAGCCTCTAATACTTGCTTAATCATTTTTACTTAATTAATTTTGTAAAATGGAGCTGGGCTACTACAAGAGAAGCCTTTGATGAACTTCCAATAATACCCCGCTAGACCCAAGAAACTGCGAATATCTTATGCATGCTTTGGAATCCTCCAATTTTGTACGGCCTCAACCTTAGACAGATCAACTGCTATCCCATCTCCAGAAATTATGTGGCCTATAAACGCCACGTGATCAGGCCAAAACTTGCCCTTGATGAACTTGGCATACAACTGCTTCTCTCTCAGAATCTGCAAAGCGGTTTGCAAGTGCTATCTATGCTCCTCTATGCTCCTCGAGTAGATCAAAATGTCGTCAATAAAGACAATAATAAATTGATCAAGATACGACTGAAATACACGATTCATTAGATCCATGAAAACTGCTGGAGCGTTTGTCAAGCCAAACGACATCACCATAAACACATAGTGGCCATAACGTGTCCAAAATGCAGTTTTGGACACGTCCTCCTCTTTGACCCGCAACTTATGGTATCAAGATCGCAGATCAATCTTGGAAAATACCAAAGCTCCCTGCAATTGATCAGATAGATTCTCTATCCTCGACAGTGGATACTTGTTCTTCACCGTAACACTGTTAAGCTCTCGGTAATCAATGCATAGTCTTATACTGCCATTTTTCTTCTTCACGAATAAAGTGGCGCACCCAAAGGTGAGAAACTAGGACGAATAAAGCCCTTCACCAGCAACTCATGAATTTGCTCCTTCAGCTCTTTTATCTTGGTAGGAGCAAGACGATACAGTGCCTTAGAGATAGGTGTAGTACCAGGCAGTAACTTAGTGCTGAACTCAACCTCTCAATCTGGTGGAATTCCAGCTACTTCCTCCGGAAAGACATCTGGAAAGTTGCGTACAACGTCTACATCCTCAACAGAACTAGTAGACGGATCTGCCATTGCAACCACACTAGCAAGAAACCCCTAGCAAGCCCTACGTATAACTTCCTTGCATGTACACAAGAGATGACGTGCAGAACACTACTGCTCTGGGCTGCAAAGAAGATAATTGGATCTCCACTCGTAGGGTTAAATGCTACCGTCCTCTTCCGAAAGTCAATCAAAGCTCCATTGACTGTCAACCAGTGCATACCCAAAATAAAATCAAATCCTGGCATCGGTAAAACAACTAGATCGGCTCTAATATTATGCCCCTGTAGCTCCAACTCTAATCCACTGAGCACACTGGTGGTGTATAGAACCTCACCAGATGGTACGCTAATATCATATCCCATACTAGATACCTCGGCTATAATGCCTACCCGCCCAATAAACGATTGAGAAATAAAAGAATGCGTAGTTCCAAAATCTAGCAATGTAAATGTACCAATACCTCTAATGCTAATTTTCCTTACACGCATAAGATTTCCCAACATATATAGACCATACTTCTAGAGCAACCAGTTTGAACCAATTAGCATCTAAAGTCTGAATCTAATCATGCTAAATTCACAAATTTCCCAAATTCCATCTACTCCTACACATGCATTTCAAAAACAAATCCAGTATTATGGTCATCTTCGATCTGTTCCACTAGTGATTCTGTAGTGACCCATACCGAAATCACCTCTAATCAAGAGCTTAGACATGCAATTAAACAATAATCAATCATAATCAAAGATAAGTTGCGGAAACTAAAATAACTAAAATATCAGCATGGTAAAGCCTAGTGGATGACCCTGCAATCTTGTCTTGGTCACCACCAAATCTCCAGATCTCTAGTAAAACTACCTGCAAATGCCCCGTTAAATGGGGTATCAAGACAAACAGAAAACAACTAGACGTGAGCATAAAAAGCTCAGTACGCTAGTAAGGGTAAACATATGTATATGATGCATGCAATGTAATGATCGGGAGTAATATCTGGGTAATCAGAATTTGTTCAGACTGGCGCCTAGGACATGAGCTTGTCACATCGGGGAATCAAACCACTGTGCGCGACCACTTACTCCAACCGGACGTGGATCTAGAATGTTTCCTTGGGAAACACTAGAGACGGAACAACCCGCCGGTCGACTGACTTTCAGTGCCTCATAATGTTCCTCTAAGGGCTGAGCACCCTATAACACAGGCTTATATCGAAAGATATACAAGCTCAATATGAAATGCACATTCAACATAATATCTCAAAGCAGTAAAACATGGATCATGAAATCATCATAATCATGGCACATAAATGCAGCACATAAGCATGCATACCCGCTGGCAATCTCAGTCAATACTTACGTACCTTTTTAAGGCAGTTCCTAGAAGCCCCCATCTAGGTTCCAAGCCTACCATGCAACACTAAAATTAATAATAACCATGCATCATCTAACATAATCTAAAAGCCTTAATTAAACTATAGCACACTCCCTATCTACTATAAGGAGCTAGAGCTAACCTTCGTCCGTCGTCAGCCCGCTGATGTCGAATGCCCCAGAGCTTGGACACAACCCTGCTACGACCCCTGGAGACCTCACCAAAGCTCCGCTGTTTGGACACTACTACGGACACTGTCTGCTATAAAAATACTACTTCCTACTCCAACTCTTAAATAAATAGTCCCAAAGCCCTTAAAATAGAGCCATTACGGGAGAGGATAGGATTCTGAATGATTTGAAAATGAGAATTCTCACCCCTATTTATAGACCTCGATCGGACGCTACGATCCACAAATCGGACGCTCCGATCTGCGCATGCATGTCATGTTCCGATTGGTCAAGATCGGACGCTCTGATCTACACTTTGGAGGCTTCGATCTCATGCATGCAGCTACGTGTTCAAGTTTTATTGCCACGTGCATGACACTACGTTCGGAGGCTCCGATCCTTTTTCGGACGCTCTGATCATTCCCGTAGCTTCCGAACTCCTTTGCTGGCTTTGATATTGTTCGGACCCTTCGAATTTCCTGAGCCTAATTAAGCCCATTAACCATTTTTATGCATTTTGGACCCAAATCTTAGGCCCGTTAGATCATATTAAAATCCTGTAAATCATGATTCATTAAATTTAAACATGATTAGCAAATTAATTTTGTAAAATGGAATCGGGCTACTACAGATTCTCTCCTTATCTTGGGCTTTCTAAAATCAGATGATAGGGCGGAACTCCATAAAACATTCTCGGCCAAAGGTTTCCTCCTATCACCATGTAGAAAAATCTGTTTCACTTTCCAAACCGCCCACGTGTGGATTGCTAGATCCTCAAATTCCTTCTTTGAGATATTTTCCTTCAACTACGGGCAAAGCTCCAGAGTGCATATGGGTGTGACTTTATTTAATATCTGAACAAATCCAGTATTCTGCCATAAATGTTTGATAGTCGGGCAGGATAAAAGGGCGTGTCATGTAGAATCCATAGAATAATTACATAAATTGCATGCATTTGTCACCGGTACATGGTGTCTAGCCAGGTTATGATTTGTAGGAATACGATCATGCAAAACACTCCACCAAAAAATCCGGGCCCTAGGCAGGATATCAAGCCTCCATAAGAAGGACCGCCATGCTTCATTAGTGTGTGTCGTTTGATGTACTGGAGCTGAGAACAGCCCACGCTGAAATCTACACCCATCTCGCACCACATACTTTTCTTTTGAATTGAATCTCCAATAAAGCGAGTCCTCATTCTCAATCTTAGCGCCCGCTAGTGGGATTTTAAGAATATCACTAGCGACATACGAATTAAAACTGGAGTTGATTATTCAGCATTCCATGATCCTTTAGTAATTAAGGCACTCACTATGTCCACATATGCCCACGGTGTCGCCAGAAGCCCCAGTTTCGACTGCATACTTGGTATCCATTTCTCTTCAAATATTTTGATTGATCTTCCATTCCCCACTCTCCAAAGCAATCCGGCCTCTAATACTTCTTTGCCCCACAAAATCTATCTCCAAATGTAGGATGTGTTACTGCCTAGGCCCGCTTCCCTCACTGACCCGTGTCTAAAATATCTGCCTTTTAGGACTCTGGAAACTAAGGATTCTGGGTTCATGATGAGACGCCAAACTGATTATCTAGCAATGCACGATTAAATTCACTCAATTTCCTAAATCCCATCCCACCTATGCCCTTGGGGTGGCAGAGAAAGTCCCGAGATTTCCAGTGCATCTGCCTCTTTCCATTTCTCACACCCCACCAGAAATTCGCACATGTTTTTTCAATATCCTCGCAGACCATGCTAGGCAGTTTAAAACAAGACATATCATAAGTAGGGATTGCTTGCAATATGGATTTTATAGGAACCTCTTTACCCCCTGATGAGAAACAGTTGTTGATCCATCCCTGTACCCTTTTGACCACTCTTTCCACCAAATAATTAAATTGTAGCCTCTTACTCCTGTTTGACACTATATAAAGGCCCAAATAGAGACATGTCTCTGAACCACATGAATTTTCAAAATATTTTTTATCGTTTCTATCAGAAACGGGTTGGAATTGGGGCTGAAGGAGAGAGCTGATTTGTCATAATTAATGAGCTTCCAAGATGCCTTTTCATATAAGGTCGGGCATTTCTGTACACGTGCACCCTCTTCCATGGATGCCATAAAAATGACAAGACTGTCATCTGTGAAAAAAAGGTGAGATACTGATGGGCTAGTAGGCGCAATTTTTCCCCCCCCCCCCCCCCCCTAATTAGACCCCTTGTTTCATATGCATTGAATAAAGCTGAGAGACCATTTGCACACAGAACAAAGAGATATGGTGAGAGAGGGTTCCCTGACGTAAGCCTTTGCTTGGATTAATCGACCCGGCCACCTCCTGATTCACACGAAAATGATAAGAAACTGATCTCACACAATTCATCACTTTTGAAATCCAACTATTATAAAATCCCAGCCAAGACATCAATATCCGGAGAAAATCCCATTCCACCCTATCATATGCCTTGCTCATATCCAATTTCAGGGCAACATATCCACTACGACCAGATTTCCTGGAGCTCATCCAATGCAGTATCTCGAAGCCCACTATTATATTATCTATGATCAACCTTCCTAGTGTAAAAGAACTCTGAGAGTCTGCTATAATATTCGGAAGCACTGGCCTGAAACGATTTGTGAGAGCCCGAGATATGATTTTATAACAGACATTACAAAGACTGATCGGCCTAAAATCTTTAAGCAGCATCAGCCCCTGTACTTTTGGTATGAGAGTAACGAGTGTATCATTCCATTCCTCCAACGTTGTTCCCTCATTAAGTACCCCAAGAAACGCCTCCTTTACATCATGACCGACCATATCCCAGTACTTCTGATAAAATAATGTAGACAGACCATCCGGGCAAGGCGCTTTGTCAGGACTCATGTCAAAAAGATCTCTTTTGACTTTTGACTATGAAAAAGGGGTGCACAAGGAGCGATTCATCACCTCATCAACCCTAGGCTCCACGGCACATTAAAAATTAGTTATTTTCATAAATTATGATTTTAATATGGGAAAATGAACCATAAATCCCTAATAGAAACTTGAGATTTGCTCCCAGTCCCCGTGTCAGAATTTTTTTTTGCAACTCCCTGATAAAACATTGTCATGTGTTTAAGCTCCCCATTTGATGTAAACTACAAAATTGCCCTAAAAAATTATGAAAACACATTAATGCCCACTTGAACAATAAATAATATTTTAATAACAATTCTCTCATCTTCCAATCTTCCGTCTCCCCAACCTCATTCTACTTGATCCATTCCTTAACAGTTAAACTAGCAATGATTTGTACATTTAAGTCGAATTTTGGTGCCAAAAAATGAGGCGAAAGGAGTTAAAAGTGAAGAACTGTCAGATTTTGAAAATCTTTGTGAAGAACCGCCATTGAAACAACAACTTCAAGGTATGATTATTATTTTTTTCTGGAAAGTTAAGAAACCTTTTAGATGCAATTTCATCTTGATGATTTTTTCATTTTTAATCTTTTCCAATTGAGTGATTCTTTGATGATTTTTTCTTTTTTTTAATCTTTTCCAATTGAGTGATTCTTTGAGGTTTGTGTTTATTGTGCAGTGAAGTTTCATACATAGTTTGAATTATACATATTTGATGGTCAATATTTAGGTTTTACGTATCTCTGTGGGTTTATGATTCATCTCAACCAATTATGGATTGATTATCTGAAATTCGTTAATGTTCTTCATTATAACGATTTCATTGCCAATTTTTATAGTTCAGTACTGATTATAAAGATTATATAGATAGTCTTTATAGTATTCGAATATGCTACTTATAAATATGATTTTGTGATATTTTTTGTTGCGAAATGGGTTATGAATAAAGTCATGATCTTCATTTTTTATCTTATTTTACTGAATGCATGTTATGTTTTTATTGATTATGTTGAAAATTAAATCTGAAAGTGGTTCTTACAACCTTGCACTTTTTGTTGTTATGAATACAATAACATATATTTGTGATCTCAATCTATAGTGGGTGTATTTGATGAATATATTTGTGAGTTTCGACAAAAAAAACGTGCAAAAAATTATTCGGAATTCATGATTTTGCAATACATAACACCACATCATAAGATGTTCGTGTTTCTAAACGATAACGTTAAAGTTCTTATTATAATTCATATTTATGTGAATGAAACTCACAATGATCGAATTGAGATCAGAGAGCAAACATGAACATCTCAACATTTTTTTTTTTTTTTTTAGAGGTAATGTGTGCGTGTGTCTTCATATTTCGGTTTTTATCATGGTCTATGTTACATCTATTAAGATTGAAATTGTGTTTAATATTATTGTTTTGTATATTTGATCAATGTTTTAGTACTAATATTATTTACATTATGTACTTTGTATATGAGATTTTATAATTACTGTTTGATCTTACTGTTTTTTTTTAATTTCATATTAAATTGATAAGGGTTCGTGAGGAAGACATATAATTAAAGATCACAAATTGGATACATGCGTTGAAAACAAGCTATATATATAGTAGATGATATCGTAGAGCCGATACATATTGGTTCGCGAATGTGGTGAAATAAAAATTGAGATGTGAGATCTCTCATCATCCTTCTATTATTCAGAACAACTTGCAAATAAATTACAAGGTAGAGTTAAACTACCACAAACTGTGGAAATACAAGAAGTTGGCGAGACATGATATTCATGGCACATATAAAGAAGGCTAAGATTGATTATGATGGTACTGTCAGAGATCCAGAGATTAGTATTTCATGGTTGCATTTGATCAAATTTTGAACTGCCTGAATGATTACTTAAAGATCATAAATTTTATATAGTGCTCGATTATTATTATATTTTTCCCAAATTTGATATTTTTGTTGTGGGGATCTCGGGTTGCTAATCTCGTCTTAGGGCAATTATCGATTAATAAACAATTAATCATGTATTTAAAAGAATACTCAAACAAAATAAAAAAATTTATTAAATATTGCACCTCGCTCGATCGGTAAAATCCTACTGATCGAGCGGGCAAGGAATCTCATCCCTCGGGTCTGGGCAAATCATGGCCTCGCTCGATCGGTCAAATCTTACCGATCGAGCGAGCAAGAAAATGGAAGTTTCTGTTTAAGAAAAACAGACCTCGCTCGATCGGTGAAATATTAACGATTAAATTGAATGCTCAAGTTTTGACAGCACAAAATTTTTTTGCAGATTTTCTGGGCTGAGTGGCCGCTCGATCGGTGAAATCTTACCGATCGAGCGGCCACTCAGCCCAGAAAATCTGCAGAAAATTTTTGTGCTGTCAAAACTTGAGCATTCAATTTAAATCACCTCAAAACAATACAAAACATGGTTGAATATATCAAGGAACATGCATATAATGATAGTACTAAACATCAAGCACAAATCCATGTCTTTATTACATCAAACTAATAATATCAAAGGCAATAAACCATAGACCACACAAAGTCTCAAAAGTGTGCTTCAAGTTTCTAATTGTCTACCACGTTTGATACATTCAAAGGCCTAGTCCTTTAGCTACAACCCGAGTCCTCACTTGCTCAATCTCTCTCCCGAGCTATCAATGACGTTGTTGACTAGCTCTTGCCCCCTCTGTTGCCATGCACATATACAAAACAAAGCAACAGCCGGATAAACTCCGGTGAGAAATCATTCTCAGTATAATCATCATATATAAAGCGTTAAAGAAATCATATCAACTCTATTTATAGATGACTCAACAATAGAGTAAATAATGCATATATCGATTAAGAATTGATTCATATAACTTCGTTTTCCATCAAGATTCGTAAAAGATCTTGACATGGATATTCATCTATCGTAGTCATTCTTGACTCAAAAATAAGGCCGCCTCAGACCTTGGCATAGAATCAATTAAATAACATATCATATCAACTCAAACTCAAAGATCCACTACATGAGATGGATCGACAACATCAAAAACAAATCAAAAGATAATCAAGTATGTGATTGTAGTGACCTTTACCCGGATCACCAACTAAACAGAACTTAGGCATGCAATTAACTTAATTAAACAGAAATCAGAATTCAAGCTGTGGAAACCATAAACAATATACAATCCCAAGGAAAGAAATATGTAAATATCCAAAATAATATACAACCAAATCGAATAGCTGTATAAACCCAAAAAAACAGAATAAAAACCTAAACGAAGCTCCAGCTGATCAACCACTGCCTAGCCCCTCTTGGATCCACCTGCCTCGTCCAATCGCAAACCTGCCCCATAGAATAGGGTGTCCAGAAACACAGAGTACGAGACGTGAGCATAAAACGCTCAGCACGAGAGTATGAGTATACATGCATGCAAAGTGAACTCCCTATAAACTCGAGGTCAAGGATCAGAGAACAAAGACAGACCGGGCCCTGGTATGTAGCACACTGTGCCGTCGCTGCAGGAGGTGGCTCCCATACCAAAATACCAGTGGATATGTCGGACCCAAATCGATGGAAGTCCAACCACTAACAGGATAGGGTAAAACCCTACTAACAGACATCTCGAACGAGATAGCTCAATATGCAAATGAATGCAGCATAAATCAATGACATATAAATCATGCAGTCACATAATACATGTATACTCAGTCAGGATATCTCGAGTATTACTTTTGTACCTCAAATACTAGGCAAGTGCTATCAGCCCTAGGTCCACGCCTATAATCCGCACTACACTGCCAAATGATACTACCATCATTATAGCGCTTTAAAAGCCTTAAATAAGCTAAAGCATACTCCTAAATATTTTTAGAAAGCAAAAGCTATACCTTCGTCCATCGTTAGCCCTTTTCTGTCGAATGCCTCAAAACTAGGCCACAGCTTCGCTACAACGCCTGGACTGCTATGACACTTTCGGATTCCCAACAGGACGCCTAGAATTCCCTAGATCTGAGCTGGAAGGCTAAGGAATCGAGAGAGAAGAGAGGAATTGGTGCACTCAAATGTGAGCTCGGCACCCCTATTTATAGACGGAGTTCGGATCATCCGAACTGGACTTCGAAGCCTCCGAACACGTTCGGATCGTCCGAACTGGACTTCGGATCATCCGAACCCAATATTACGTCACTGCTTACGTCAGCATAATGACATCATCCATGACGACTGTCGGCAGCACGTTCGGAGCGTCTGAACTGTTGGAAAACGTGTTCAGATCAATCAAGAATTGATACCCGGTGCAGCGGAAGTTTAAAAATTTTATTTTATTATATGGAACGATTCCATATCAAGGGTATCCAAACTTTTACGATTAAATATGTGTAAGTAAAACAAATAATCACAATTAAATATTTTACCTTAAAATCTCGAAGCGAGATTATGGACACCAACAGAACTTTATCTGCTCTTCTTGTAAATCCCGGGAACCGATGGCGTCACGATCAATCACTGGAATTAGGTCCACGAACAAAAAACAGAAACCCTCTGATTGACTGCACTAGAAATCAATTAGAAGTTTTACGTAGAGAATAAACAGATTTGATCTGTTAATTCGGATTGCAATTTTTCACAAAAATCACAGTCCGAATTTTCTCAAAAGGGACAGAGGAATTTTAGAAAATCCTCTTGAATAATTTGATGCAGTATTTTTTAAAATTCAAGAATGAACTTTATGGAATTTTCGAACACTGCTGCCTATTTATAGATAATTTCTAGACTAGATTAAGTTATAATTGTATTAGGACTCTAACTCCTTAAAGCCCACAATCCATAACTTAAGCCCAACAAGGCAAGCCCGTTGTTTTAGAAATTAATATAAAATTCATCGTGACTCCGATTGATAAACTGATTTCACCAATGTGCACATAAACCATTTCTGCATCTTTTAGAGTCAAGATAATTTTTCTGAATCCGAATTCATTGATTTCCAAAAATGCCCATCCCTATGTCATTTTAGGAAATCCCACTCCCTTTAGTTAAGAAGTCCAACTTCTCTTGCATTAAATTTAACTCTTTAAATTTAACTATCTCTACGGAGTTTTAGAAATCCATTACTTGTGTAACCCTCAATGGTTCAGGGATACAGCTAGCCGTGGGCTCACAACTCCTTGTGACTCGGAACAACAATTTCCGACTTACCCATCGAATCATGGTAAGAGCGTCTAGCAACATCGCCCCATGATTCCCTAGGTATCACTGATAGTGCCTGCAAGAACCAGTAGATTTTGGTTAGCGTACGGTACAGTCCCTTCATCCAAATATCCCGATCGAATCAACAACCATTGGTACATCGAGAGTTGTTCGAGATTCGATAACTATGCATTACATCTCGAAGATCAAATAGTGACATCGCATGTGCTACAAGGAAACCGAGTAACCTAAAACACATCATGTACTCTGGCCAGAGATTCGTCACACTAATATCTCCTCAGATCGCATAGGATATCCACACTCGCAAGTATGTGGTGAATCCTTGACAACAAAGCATCGACTCCTATATGTGTCGTAACTGTACCCAATCCCGACACCTGATGACCCCAATAGAGTCGGTAAACGAGTCAAAGTACAGTACTAGCATATAAAGTCTTAATGATGTTTCAAGTAATAAGGACTAATGGTGTACAACCAAAACCGCGGACTTTATCCACTCGATAAGTGATAACCACTTGGAAAGTCCGAATAGGGTAGTTTGATCATTCATAATATGAATATCCATTTGCATGCTTTGAACATCTCCATGTTCATTACCAATGAAACGTGATACTTGGCATCACAAATGCTAGTCTCAATCTCGAGCGATCCTTATCCTTATTTGCGGACGACTCAATTGACTAGGAACTGTTTAGTATATACAGTGACTATAAGATGTGTTTCATAATACTGATCTCTCTTTATTCACTATTTCATCTTACTTACACTATAGTATATTCAAGGTCTTTATCAAAACAGCAATAGTATATCACAATATAACAATATGAAGAAAGATAAAAAAAATGTCATTAATGAATATGAATTATATTAAACAAAGATTGTTTATACATAGAGTCATAAAAGCCCTTTAGCCACAAGTTGGCTAATCGGGCACCCACTCTTTCAATCTCCCACTTGCCCTAAAGCCAACTAGTCATACTACGTAATCCCATTGCTTCGCGATGTTTGTCAAACAATGGTCCTGACAAGGGCTTAGTAAGTGGATCAGCGATATTGTCTGTAGAGGCCACTCTTTCGATAGTGATGTCTCCTCTTTCCACGATCTCCCGGATGATGTGGTATTTCCTCAGTACGTGTTTGGACTTCTGATGAGACCTTGGTTCCTTTGCCTGAGCAACGACACCCGTGTTGTCACAGTACACCGGGACTGGACCAACAGCTTCAGGAATTACACCCAACTCTTAGATGAATTTCCTTATCCAAACCGCCTCTTTAGCCGCAGCTGATGCTGCAATGTATTCTGCCTCAGTGGTGGAATCCGCTGTGGTGTCCTGCTTGGAACTTTTCCAAGAGACAGCAGCACCATTGAGCACGAATACAAATCCAGAGGTTGACTTCGAGTCATCCACGTCACATTGGAAGCTAGAGTCAGTATAGCCTTCCAACTTCAATTCTCTCCCTCCATAAACAATGAATAAATTCTTAGTCCTTCGCAAGTACTTAAGAATATCCTTTACGGCTTTCCAATGCATTTGACCGGGATTGGCTTGATATCTGCTCGTGACGATCAGAGCATAGGCCACATCCGTTCTGGTAGATATCATCCCATACATGATACTACCTATGGCTGACGCATATGGTATGTGTGTCATCTTCTCTATCTCTTCATCAGTCTTGGGACACATAGACTTGGATAGAGAAACTCCATGACACATAGGTAGATGTCCTCTCTTGGACCCATCCATTGAAAACCTTTTCAATATGGTGTCGATGTAGGTTGATTGAGTGAGTCCTATCATTCTTTTAGATCTATCTCTATAGATTTGTATTCCTAGAATATAGGATGTCTCACCTAAGTCCTTCATCGAGAATCTACCTGATAACCATATCTTTGTTGACTGCAACATCCCTACGTCATTCCCAATTAGTAGGATGTCATCAACATAAAGTACTAAGAATGTTACCGCATCCTTAACTACTTTCTTGTACACGCATGGTTCCTCCGGGTTCTTGATGAAATCAAAATCCTTTATTGTTTCATCAAATTTCTGGTTTCAACTTCTTGATGCTTGTTTGAGACCATAGATTGATCTCTGAAGCTTGCATACCTTATGCTCGCTTCCTATGGATGTGTATCCCTCAGGCTGCATCATATAGATCTCTTCCTTAATGTTTCCATTAAGAAATGCAGTCTTTACATCCATTTGCCATATCTCATAGTCATACCAAGCTTCTATGACAATAAGGATTCTTATGGACTTGAACATTGCGACTGGTGAAAAGGTTTCATCATAGTCAACTCCTTGTCTTTGAGTATAACCTTTTGCCATCAATCGTGCCTTGTAGGTCAATACCTTACCGTCAGACCCAAGTTTTCTCTTGTAGATCCATTTACACCCAATTGGAAGAATTCCATCGGGAGGATCTACTAAAGACCAAACTTGGTTCGAATGCATCGAATCTATTTCCGACTGCATAGCTTCAAGCCATAAATTAGAATCTGCATCAGAAATTGCTTCCTTGAAGTTTCTTGGATCACATCCAATGTCGGGTTCACTTTGATCCCCTTCAAGAAGAAGACCATATCGAATAGGAGGTCTAGAAGTCCTCTCGGATCTCCTAGATATAGGCGTGTCAATAAATGGTTCCTGAGGTGTAGGATCGTTATTTTGTATCTCGGGTTCTTCTCGAATTTCTTCGAGTTCCATCATCTTGCCTTTCTTATCTAATATGAACTCCTTCTCCATGAAGGTGGCATTCCTTGAAACAAACACTTTTGTTTCAGTAGGATGATAGAAATAATATCCGATTGAATTCTTCGGATATCCTACAAAATAACATAAGGTGGATCGACTATCCAACTTATCTCCCACTGTCTGCTTCACGTAAGCAGGACATCCCCAAATCCTTAAGTACGAATACTTAGGAGCTTTGCCATTCCATAACTCATATGGAGTTTTATCTACTGCTTTAGTGTGGACTTTTTTCAACAACAATACCGCCGTTTCAAGCGCATAGCCCCAAAACGAAGGTGGGAGCTCAGTGAAGCTCATCATAGATCGAACCATGTCCAACAAAGTTCGATTACAACGTTCCGAGACACCATTCAGCTGAGGTGTCATAGGAGGAGTCCACTAAGAGAGAATCCCATTCTCTTTTAGATAGCTCAAAAACTCGGTACTTAAGTATTCTCCACCTCGATCCGATCAAAGTGCTTTAATACTTCTACCTTGTTTGTTTTCTACTTCAGCCTTGAATTCTTTGAACTTTTCAAATGATCCAGACTTATATTTCATTAAATATAAATACCCATACCTCGAATAATCATCAGTAAAGGTAATGAAGTAGGTGTGACCAAATTTAGTACCGATACTAAATGGTCCGCAAACATCTGTATGGATCAAATCCAACAGATTTTGACTACGTTCAGGCTTCCCTTTGAAAGGAGATTTAGTCATTTTTCCTTTTAGGCAGGACTCACAAGTAGGTAGAGAGTTAATATCAGACATATCAAACATGCCCTCTCCCACTAGCTTGTTCATCCTCCTTGAGGAAATATGACCTAGCCTAGCATGCCAAAGGTTTGCCGGGTTTTGACTATCGTTTTTCCTTTTATTTGTTGTTACCGGTTTATCAACATAATTAATTGGAACATCTTTTAATTTTAAGTTATATAGATCGTTTTCAAGTTGTCCATTTCCAATCAAACATTCATTCTTGTAAATATTGCAAATCTCATTCACAAAATTACAAGAAAAACCATCTCTATCAAGCATAGAAACAGAAATAATGTTTTTAACTAAATCTGGCACAAATAAAACATCTCTCAAAATTAACTTAAAATCGTTCTGCAAAACTAAATAAATGTCTTCTATAGCTTGGGCTTCAACTCTAGAACCATTTCCGAGTCTTAGCTGGGTCTCACCCTTCCTAAGCTTATTACTTCTTGTCATCATTTGCAACTCATTGCAAATGTGAGATCTACATCTGGTATCCAATACCCAAGAAGTAGTATTAAGTAAAATATTTATTTCAATGTAAAACATACCCTTTGCAGTTACGTTTCCAATGACCGGGTTTCTTGCAGTGATGGAAAACTTGTTTAGACTTGTCCAATTTTGCATGTAACATTTGGCCTTGAGATCATGGTCCAACTATTTCTCTAGTTCGGCCAACCTTTCGGCAGTTACATCAGCCGGGGCTGTTTTCGGAGAAGCCTTTTCTAACACTTAGAAAATCTTTTCCGAACTCTGGACAATCTTAACTTATTGAACCATTCCGTATAGTTGCGCCAGAAAGTTTGTTTTGTTCGAGAATTGAAACATTTGGATTACGAAGATTCATCATAATGATATACTGAGATGAAACAGACAATAATCGATGATTGTTTAATTAATTTACTAAGACAAAATATGGCGAATTTTAATTTTATGAATTTCACTCCCACTATTTTAACGATTTCACTACCCTCTAGTGAAAATGGAAAACTTCTTTTATTAGTGGGAACATGGAGTCCAATTGACAAATCATAGTCCCGAATAATATCAGCCAACCATAATTTTCAAAAGGTAGAGCCCAATTACTTCCAAAGTAACCCCCATGTTTTTACCTCATGTCCAATAAGGGCCCAATAATATGACGCCGTTTATTGTGACATGTCAAGATAACCCATCAATATTAAGTTGTGATGGACGGTCGCCATGTGGATCCCCCAATAATATGAGCCAATCCCATGGGAGTTCCACCCAACTTACAACATGTGTCGATCCAATGTACAGCTTTCCGACGAACGGGCCCCCCCAATAATATGAGCCGGACCGTATCCGCGGGTAGCATCTCATACATTGATCGTTGATGGAAGGTAGGAACATTTAAACAATATTTAAATTCCCTTTTATAAATCTTGATATCAATTTTAAATCATATTGAAAATGAGGGATTTTAATTTTTGAAAATTTGTCTCATCATGCAATTTATGTATGCTTGCGGGATTCATACAATTTAGTCTAAACATGCATACATCAATAATATCATATATTATTTAAGGATGATCGATCCCATTAACTAATCGACCCGTGGTTGCCAATCACGAGTCTAAGTCCAATCCTAGGTGATATGCAAGTATGCAATGCAATCCTATTACATTGAGCTTCCAATTTACATTTCTTCGGTCTTCATTGTCTGCTGGGCCCACCTTGTCTTTAAATCTTTGTCTCCCACTAAGTCTCATAAATTTACAATAAATTTTGATGACAAATATGAGATACATTTTTAGGGGTGGGAACGGGCCATAAACCAGGCCCACTTTTTATTACAAATGACAATCATATTGGGCTATAAACCAAGCCCATTAATAAAATCCAACAACAATAAGACAAATGTAAATTACCTAACATACACCTAAAATATTGGTCATGGCAATCGATTATCCTTTATCCAATAATTAATTCAATAATTAAATAATTGGATAAACATGCAAAGGCATCATAATTTAAAAGATAAAATCATATTTTATCTTATCCATCCATAAGATCATATCTTATCATCAATTGTACCAAAATAATTAATTTTATAAAATTTAATTTAACGGATAAAATTTATAAATTTTCCAAAAATTTAAATTTATCCAAAAATCAATTTTACAATTTTCGGACTCGAACAATTCGATCCGATGCCTCGTGAACCAATCAAAAACAATTTTCGATCGGATCAAAAACTAGAATTTCAAAATATTAAAATTTTAATTAAAAAATTAAAAATTAATTTTTTCGGGCTGCCCGGAACAATCCCGGGCAGCTGGGCAGCGATCCAATCGCTGCCCTTGGGCAGCGACGCTCGCTGCCTCGGGCGATTTGCCCATTAAATTTTAATTTTAAAAATTCATTTTGTTTCAAAAACCGAGGCTTAAAAATTTTGTACAATCGATCAATTTAATCGTTTGATCTGAGCAACCTGTCTCTGATATCATTGTTGGAAAACGTGTTCAGATCAATCAAGAATTGATACCCGATGCAGCGGAAGTTTAAAAATTTTATTTTATTATATGGAACGATTCCATATCAAGGGTATCAAAACTTTTACGATTAAATATGTGTAAGTAAAACAAATAATCACAATTAAATATTTTACCTTAAAATCTCGAAGCGAGATTATGGACACCAACAGAACTTAATCTGCTCTTCTTGTAAATCACGGGAACCGATGGCGTCACGATCAATCACCGAAATTAGGTCCACGAACGAAAAACAGAAACCCTCTGATTGACTGCACTAGAAATCAATCAGAAGTTTTACGTAGAGAATAAACAGATTTGATCTATTAATTCGGATTGCAATTTTTCACAAAAATCACAGTCCGAATTTTCTCAAAAGGGACAGAAGAATTTTCGAAAATCCTCTTGAATAATTTGATGCAGTATTTTCGAAAATTCAAGAATGAACTTTATGGAATTTTCGAACACTGCTGCCTATTTATAGATAATTTCTAGACTAGATTAAGTTATAATTGTATTAGGACTCTAACTCCTTAAAGCCCACAATCCATAACTTAAGCCCAACAAGGCAAGCCCGTTGTTCTAGAAATTAATATAAAATTCATCGTGACTCCGATTGATAAACTGATTTCACCAATGTGCACAGAAACCATTTCTGCATCTTTTAGAGTCAAGATAATTTTTCTGAATCCGAATTCAGTGATTTCCAAAAATGCCCATCCCTATGTCATTTTAGGAAATTCCACTCCCTTTAGTTAAGAAGTCCAACTTCTCTTTCATTAAATTTAACTCTTTAAATTTAACTATCTCTATGGGATTTTAGTAATCCATTACTTGTGTAACCCTCAATGGTTCAGGGATACAGCTAGCCGTGGGCTCACAACTCCTTGTGACTCGGAACAACAATTTCCGACTTACCCATCGAATCATGGTAAGAGCGTCTAGCAACATCGCCCCATGATTCCCTAGGTATCATTGATAGTGCCTGCAAGAACCAGTAGATTTTGGTTAGCGTACAGTACAGTCCCTTCATCCAAATATCCCGATCGAATCAATAACCATTGGTACATCGAGAGTTGTTCGAGATTCGATAACTATGCATTACATCTCGAAGATCAAATAGTGACATCGCATGTGCTACTAGGAAACCGAGTAACCTAAAACACATCATGTACTCTGGCCAGAGATTCGTCACACTAATATCTCCTCAGATCGCATAGGATATCCACACTCGCAAGTATATGGTGAATCCTTGACAACAAAGCATCGACTCCTATATGTGTCGTAACTATACCCAATCCCGACACCTGATGACCCCAATAGAGTCGTTAAACGAGTCAAAGTACAGTACTAGCATATAAAGTATTAATGATGTTTCAAGTAATAAGGACTAATGGTGTACAACCAAAACCGCGGACTTTATCCACTCGATAAGTGATAACCACTTGGAAAGTCCGAATAGGGTAGTTCGATCATTCATCATATGAATATCCATTTGCATGCTTTGAACATCTCTATGTTCATTACCAATGAAACGTGGTACTTGGCATCACAAATGCTAGTCTCAATCTCGAGAAATCCTTATCCTTATTTGCGGACGGCTCAATTGAATAGGAACTGTTTAGAATATACAGTGACTATAAGATGTGTTTCATAATAGTGATCTCTCTTTATTCACTATCTTATCTTACTTACACTATAGTATATTCAAGGTCTTTATCAAAATAGCCATAGTATATCACAATATAACAATATGAAGAAAGATAAAGAAAATGCCATTAATGAATATAAATTATATTAAACAAAGATTGTTTATACATAGAGTCATAAAAGCCCTTTAGCCACAAGTTGGCTAACCGGGCACCCACTCTTTCACGAACCACTATTCGGATCGTCCGAACCCTGACTTCGGACCATCCGAACTCACCAACGGAGCCTCCGAACCTGACAACCCTCTTACCATTATCGAGCGTTCTGAAACCATTTCCGAAATCTGTTAATCCATCTGGGACTCCCTTAATCACGTTTTATTATATCTAAAAATAATCGTATTATTAATTACTTGTAAATCGTTAATTCTGGATACGGGTTACTACATTCTCCACCACTTAAGATATTTCATCCTCGAAATCCGATCTTAAGTACCGAATGTAAAATAACAATCCAAAAAATTCTTTATTCAACTAAACGAGTACAGAGTTCACAACTGATTACAACTCAAAATGAAATCAAAACAACTCAGGATGTTCTTTACGCATCCTGCTTTCGAGCTCCCAAGTAGCTTCCTCAGCGCCTCGGCGTTGCCACTGTACTAAAACCAAAGGAATGACCTTGTTTTGCAAGACCTTATCCTTATGATCCAGGATATGAATAGGTCTTTCAACATAGGTCAAATCCTTATCCACTTGAAATTCAGACCGCTGCGGAATATGAGATGGATCTGCCACATACCGTCGCAACAGAGATACATGGAACACATTGTGAATACTGGACAGATACGGTGGCAAAGCCAGACGATAAATCAAATCTCCAATGCTAGTATGATAGCTGTTGTTGTACGTGAATTCGATCAATGGCAAATGATCCTGCCAGGCTGAACCAAAATCCATAATGCACGCTCGAAGCATATCCTCCAAAGTACGGATAGTGCGCTCTGACTGACCATCTGTCTCCGGATGATAGGCAGTACCCACTCAGGAATAGCAAGACTGTGAAGCAAACCTCCAGGTCGTCGGTGTTCTGCCTTGACTTGTTGACACACCAAACATCCTGAGACATACTGATACACGCTGCGTTTCATCCCCTTCCACCAAAACCGAGTGCGTAAATCCTTGTTCATCTTGTTACTTCCCGGATGAATACTCAACATGGTGCGATGTGCCTGAGACAAGATCTCCTCTCGCAACTCTTCATCCTGCGGAATCACAAGTCTACCAAACAAACATAGAAAACCATATGACTGATAGTGAAATCCAGACGAGCTACCCTCGTTAGCTAGGCGAGCTAAACGCTGGGTCTTCGAATCCGACATCTGAGCATCCCGAATCCTCGAATACAAAGCTGGCTCAGATAGTATCTCAAACATCTGGATACTCTGCATACCTTTCTTATGCTTGAAGGTATACCCTGAAGTACAACAGTCAGTGATCGCACATCGAACAAGTCTGCAGTGCGGATAGTCGCACCTTGCGACTCAAAGCATCAGCGGTGAGATTAGCAGCTCCCGGATGGTACTTAATCTCGCAATCATAGTCCTTAAGCAAGTCCATCCAACGTCTCTGCCTCATGTTCAACTCCGCCTGAGTGAACAAATACTTGAGACTCTTGTGGTCGGTGAAGATCTCAAATTTCTCGTCATACAGGTAATGACGCCAGATCTTCAAAGCGAACACAATGGCTGCCAATTCCAAATCATGGACTGGATAGTTGTCCTCGTGAAGCTTCAGCTGTCTAGAAGCGTATGCAATCACATGCCCATTCTGAGTCAGGACACAACCTAACCCCTGAAGAGAAGCATCAGTGTACACCACATACCCTCCAGATCCTGACGGTAATGCCAACACCAGCGCAGAAGTCAATCACCGTCGAAGCTCACAGAATTTCTCCTCACACTCGGAGGACCACTCGAAATCAACACCCTTACGGGTAAGCTGCATCAACGGTCGAGCTAGCTGAGAGAAGTTTAGAATGAAGCGTCGATAATATCTTGCTAGACCCAGAAAACTACGGATCTCAGCAACCGTCGTTGGACGCGACCAATTAAGCACAGCCTCAATCTTGCTCGGATCAACAGAAATCCCTTCCCTGGATATAATATGGCCAAGAAAAACCACTCGATCTATCCAGAACTCACACTTGCTCAGTTTGGCGTACAACTGCTCGTCTCAAAGAGTCTGCAGTACCACTCGCAAGTGAGAAACATGATCTTCTGCATTACGCGAATACACCAAGATGTCGTCAATGAAGACCACGACAAACTTGTCTAAATACTCCCTGAAGACATGGTTCATCAGATCCATAAATATATCCGGCTCATTAGTCAATCCAAATGGCATCACTAGAAACTCATAATGCCCATAGCGAGTACGAAATGCAGTCTTGGCTACGTCCTGATCTCGGACTCTCAACTGATGATACCCAAATCTCAAGTCAATCTTGGAGTAAACCGAAGTACCCTGCAGCTGATCAAACAAGTCATCAATGCGAGGCAACGGATACTTGTTCTTCACAGTAACTCGATTCAGCTGCCGATAGTCAATGCACAACCGCATAGACTCATCCTTCTTCTATACAAAAAGAACAGGAGCTCCCCAAGGAGATACACTAGGACGAATGTACCTCTTGTCCAAAAGATCCTATAACTGATTCTTCAACTCACGCATCTCTGACGGAGCCAGACGATACGGTGCTCGAGAAATAGGCGAAGTACACGACATTAAATCTATACCAAACTCGACTTCCCTAGCAGGAGGAAAACCCAGAATCTCATCTGGAAATACATCTGGGAATTCATCCACAACAGGAATGCTCTCTATCCCAATACTCTCAGCGGACAAATCAACTGCATAGATAAGGTAACCTTCCCCGCCAAACTCTAGAGCTCAAAAGGCTCTCAAAGATGATACCAAAGGCATTGGGGGTCGCACTCCCTCACCATAAAAAAAACCAGCTATCACTCCCATCCGGATGAAAGCGTACTAATCTCTGATAGCAGTCCACTGAAGCTCTATAGGTAGTCAACATGTCTATCCCCAGAATACAATCAAAATCGTCCATCGCAAGGACCATGAGATTCGCCAACAGAATGTTCTCTTCGAACTCTAAAGGGCAACCCATCACTAGACACTTGGCCAAAGCAGATTGACCCATCGGAGTAGAAACAGAAACTACTACGTCTAGTGCAATGCATGGTAACTTATGCCTCTTAACAAAATGTGCAGAAATGAAGGAATGAGATGCACCAGTGTCATAAGTACGATAGCAGGTATACCATAAAGTAAAAATGTACCTGCGATGACCTTCTCATTCTTCTCACCAGAACCGCCTCCCCCAGATAGTGGACAATCCCTCCGGATAAGACCAACCTCTCCACATCGAAAACAAGCTCCAGAAGCTCTACTGCACTTGTCTGACGGATGGTTCTTCCCGCAATGGTCGCACTTCTCCTTCTTCCCAAAGCAAACAACACCTCCAGAACCAGAGGAAGAAGTAGATCCAGACTTCTTGAAAGATTGGGCACGGGGACCCAAAGAACTAGCAGGCCTCGACTGGGAGAAAGACCTGTTCCGCCGAATGATGTCCTCTGCCTGGTGACAACGGCTCACCAAACCCTGGTAGGACATGTCATCGCCGACTACCACACGCTCGTGGATCTCAGGGTTAAGGCCCTGAAGGAATAGATTATACTTCATCCCAGAGCTGTCAGCAATCTCGGGGCAATAGGATAGCAGATCAAAGAACTTCTGCTGATACTTGTCAATAGACATGGCTCCCTGTCGCAGACTCAGTAGCTCGCCCGCCTTCGACTAACGGAGTGCAAGAAGAAAATACAGCTTCTGAAAAGCTGTGCGGAACTCGGCCCAGGTGGCCACTCCTCTTGCCGTAACAAAGGGTGCAGAAGTAAACCTCCACCACCTACGAGCTCGCCCATCCAGAAGATAGCCAAGGGTCTCCATCTTCTGCTCCTTGGTGCAGTGGAAATTCTGAAAATTCATCTCCATGCGGTCTAACCAGTTCTCCGCATCCTTCGGAGACTCACCTCCAACCAAAGGCTTCGGTGCCATCTGTAAGAATCGGCGCACGCTAAAACGTTCCTCATCACGACGACGATGATGACGGTCCCGACGATGCTCATGATCGTCATCTCCCCAGCGTCCACCTCCACTACCATGTCTACTCTGGTCATCGTAGTTCGCCATCTAAAAAATACCTCACGGTTACCTTATACAGAATCTAAATTCCCAAGAATACTATGCATGCTTTGATACCATAAATATAGTGACCCTTACCCGGATCACCTACTAAACTGAACTTAGGCATGCAATTAACTTAATTAAACAGAAATCAGAATTCAAGCTGTGGAAACCATAAACAATATACAATCCCAAGGAAAGGAATCTGTAAATATCCAAAATAATATACAACCAAATCGAATAGCTGTATAAACCCAAAACAACAGAATAAAAATCTAAGCGAAGCTCCAGCTGATCAACCACTGTCTAGCCCCTCTTGATCCACCCGCCTCATCCAATCGCAAACCTGCCCCATGGAATAGGATGTCCAGAAACATAGAGTACGAGACGTGAGCATAAAACGCTCAGCACGATAGTATGAGTATACAAGCATGCAAAGTGAACTCCCTATAAACTCGAGGTCAAGGATCAGAGAACAAAGACAGACCGGGCCCTGGTTTGTAGCACGCTGTGCCATCGCTGCAGGAGGTGACTCCCATACCAAAATACCAGTGGATATGCCGGACCCAAATCAATGGAAGTCCAACCACTAACAAGATAGGGTAAAATCCTACTAACAGACATCTCGAACGAGATAGCTCAATATGCAAATGAATGCAGTATAAATCAATGCCATATAAATCATGCAGTCACATAATACATGCATACTCAGTCAGGATATCTCGAACAGTACTTTCGTACCTCAAATACTAGGCAAGTGCTATCAGCCCTAGGTCCACGCCTATAATCCGCGTTACACTGCCAAATTATACTACCATCATTATAGCGCTCTAAAAGCCTTAACTAAGCTAAAGCATAATCCTAAATATTTTTAGGAAGCAAAAGCTATACCTTCGTCCGTCGTTAGACTTTTGCTGTCGAATGCCTCAAAACTAGGCCACAGCTTCGCTTCAACGCCTGGACTGTTATGCCACTTCCAGATTCCCAACGGGACTCCTAGAATTCCCTAGATCTGAGCTGGAATGCTAAGGAATCGAGAGAGAAGAGAGGAATTGGTGCACTCAAATGTGAGCTCGACACCCCCCTATTTATAGACGGAGTTCGGATCATCCAAACTGGACTTCGGAGCCTCCGAACACGTTCGGATCGTCCGAACTAGACTTCGGATCGTCCGAACTCAATATTACGTCACTGCTTACATCAGCATAATGACATCATCCATGAAGACTGTCGGCAGCACGTTCGGAGGGTCCGAACCACTCTTCGGATCGTCCGAACCCTGACTTCGGACCATCCGAACTCACCAACGGAGCCTCCGAACCCGACAATCCTCTTACCATTATCGAGCGTTCTGAATCCATTTCCGAACTCTGTTAATCCATCTGGAACTCCCTTAATCACGTTTTATTACATCTAAACATGATCATATTATTAATTACTTGTAAATCGTTAATTCTGGATACGGGTTACTACAGTGATGTCGCGATGTCATTCCCGAGTTTCAAATCCCTGACTCGCGATGTCGTCATTATACCTTCGTATTTCTCAGTTCAAAATGCTTCAAATCTGAAACACAATATCAAAAGACACATATAAAACTTCGTTCAAGTCTACCATTTCAGAATCAATCCAAAATCATCAAGAATCGTCAATCAAAACCACTTCAAACCTTCGTCACTTCTTCCTTCAACTTGAAGTTGAGGTTCTTGAGTCAATAGTCTCCGACTAAACTCTGAAACTGAAAATAACATTGCTACAACATCAATAACATATCACTTAACATCTCAGCTCAATCATCGGCTATCAAAACGATCGTAAAACACAAATCGACGGCGTAGCGATTGAAAATCGGTAACCGACGAAATATCGAAACCATTTCCGACTTCGAATACAATTCATACGTATATCATATCAGCCATAATAACTCAAAGAGCAAGATAACAGCAGCTCTAACCCTTAGACACAAGCTAAAAATCAAGATTAAGTATAAGCAACATGAATTCGTCAACCCGGTTTCGATATCGGAATACATAAACGTCGAAGAACATATACATATCATCCATATCTGATATCTACCAACTTTCGAGTTTCAAACAATGCTGAAAGATATAAAAACTTACACTAGATCGAAGCCCTTGTCGTAAGGATTCCAGAACACCTTTCGGAATCAAAATCGGACCATCGGATCAAAAGTTACGGCAATTTGAAAATCAAAAATCAAATGAAAAACAAAGATCTCTTCTTTCTCTGTTCACTATTCTGAAAATCTGAAGTAACTAAGAAAAGTACACGTGAACATGATGACTATTCAATTCAAATTCTGATAACTTCAAGCATAATTGCGTTTTTGTCCCTTAATTCTTCAATATTTGCAATTTGGTCCTCGGCCCTTATTTTAATTCAATTTCAATCCAAAATAATTTAAGAATATTTGAATTTAAATCAAAACTCTAAATATTCCCAAATTAAATATACTTGGATTAAAATTAAATCATCTCGGATTACATTAAATAATCCCAGATTAAATTAAATAATCCTGGGCCTTACATTTCTCCCCCACTAAGACATGAGTTCGTCCTCGAATTCATAAACAGTCTAGATATGCAGTCTGTATACTCATAAGAATAAAGAATAACAGAAAACTGAATAAAAACTCACATCAGTGGAACAGATAAGGAAATCTCTGCCTCATGTCTTCTTCAACTTCCCACGTTGCTTCTTCAACTCCGTGCCGACTCCATTGAATCTTCACCAATGGAATGGTCTTTGTTCGGAGTTGCTTTTCTTTTCTATCGAGTACCTGAATCGGCTGTTCAAAATAGCTAAGAGTTTCATCTAACTCAGCTTCATCAGGTTGCAAGATATGAGCGTCATCAGATATATACTTTCGAAGCATCGAGACATGAAAAACATCATGTATTCCAGATAAAGACATAGGTAATGCGAGTCGATAAGCAAGATTTCCTATCTTCTCAAGTATCTCATACGGCCCAATAAATCGTAAAGACAATTTTCCTCGCTTACTAAATCGTATAGTACCCCTGAAAGGTGAAATTTTCAAGAATACTCTATCTCCCTGTTCAAAAGATAACGGCCGTCATCGCACATTCGCATATCTAGTATGTCTGTGCTGCGCTGTTCTCATTCTGTGCTGAATCAACTTCACCTTCTCAGTCATTTGTCTGATCATATCCGGTCCTAACTCAGGCACCTTTGACACATCATCCCAATATAATGGTGATCGACACTTCTTCCCATATAACGCTTCAAATGGTGCCATCTCTATACTCGTCTGATAACTATTGTTATAAGAAAATTCCACAAGTGGTGTAGAATCTTGCCATGTAGTACCAAAATCAAGTACCACAGCTCTCAGTATATCCTCGAGTGTCTGAATAGTTCGTTCAGATTGACCGTCAGTTTGAGGATGGTAAGCGGTACTCAAATGTAAACGCGTACCTAGAGCTTCCTGTAGGCTATGCCAAAAGTGCGAAGTAAATCTATGATCTCGAACAGATACAATCGACTTTGGCACACGGTGCAATCTTACCACTTCTCGAATATAGAGATCTGTCATTTGATCATGACGATAAGTCATTCGATAAGGAATAAAGCACGCAGATTTCGTCAATCTGTCTATGATCACCCAAATAGCATCGCAACCTCGGGATGATCGCGGCAATTTCGTCACAAAGTCCATGGAAATATGATCCCATTTCCATTCAAGAATAGATAGACTCTGTAATAAGCCACCTGGCTTCTTTCTCTCAGCCTTCACCTGTTGGCAGTTTAAGCATTTTGATACAAATTCAGTCACATCAGACTTCATTTGTTTCCACCAGTACTGATTCTTTAAATCGTTGTACATTTTTCTACCTCCAGGATGAATACTGAATCGACTACAACGTGATTCCTTCAAAATATTATGTCTCAAATCTGAAATATCAGGAACAACGACTCGGTTATTCACATACAGAATATCATCATTACTAACCTTGTACTCAGACTGATGTCCTGATCTGATCATTTCAATCGACTTCTGTACACTCAAATCAGATTTATGTGCTTCTTCGAATCAATAACTCAGGCTCAACACTGATAGCACAAATTCTCATCGTTCTTCTATTTGTCTCAAATATATATCCAGAAATACAGCAATCTTCAATCAAATTAGATACACCTGTAGTAGATAAGAATAAGGCACATACCTTCCTACTTAGGGCATCAGTTGCTGCATTTGACTTTCCTGGATAATATTTGATTTCACAGTCGAAATCTTTCAATAAATCGAGCCATCTTCATTGTCTCATATTCAGTTCAGATTGTGAAAACAGATACTTCAGACTTTTGTGATCAGAAAAAATTTTGAATTTCTCACCATACAAATAATGTCGCCAGATCTTCAATGCATAAAAAATAACTGCCAATTCAAGTTCATGAATTGGATATCTGACTTTATGTGGTTTCAGTTGTCGAGAAGCATAAGCGACAACATGTCCTTTCTGCATCAAAATACATCCCAAACCTCGGTGAGAAGCATCACAATAAACAACAAAATCACCAGTACCTGAAGGGATTGTCAAGACTGGTGCTGTAGTCAACCTCTTCTTCAGCTCAAGAAAACTGATTTCACATGCTTCAGACCACACAAACGGTGCATTCTTTTGTGTAAGCTGTGTAATAGGTTTTGCAATAGACGAGAAATGTCGGATAAATCGACGATAATATCCTGCCAAACCCATAAAAATTCTGATTTCTGGCACAGATGTCGGTCTCTGCCAACTAATCACTGCTTCTACTTTGCTTGGATCAACTGAAATACCATCTCCTGATATAATATGACCCAAAAATACCACCTATTTCAACCAAAACTCACATTTGGATAGCTTAGCATACAGTTTTTCTTCTCTCAACATCTTCAAAACTGTTCTCAAGTGGTCAGCATGATCACATAAATTCTTTGAGTAAATCAAAATATCATCGATAAATATGATCACAAAATCATCTAAATACTTTTAAATACCCTATTCATCAATCCCATAAAAACTATCGGTGCATTCGTTAAACCAAAAGGCATGACTATAAATTCATAATGGCCAAACCTGGTTCTGAATGCAGTCTTAGGGATATCTTCATCTCTTACCCTCAGTTGATGATAGCCGGATCGCAAATCAATCTTTGAATATACTGACGAACCCTGCAATTGATCAAATAAATCATCGATACGAGGTAAAGGATAGCGATTCTTTACCGTTGCTTTGTTCAATTGCCGATAGTCAATACATAATCTCATTGATCCGTCTTTCTTTCTAACAAACAAAATCGGAGCTCCCCAGGGCGAAACACTCGGTCTGATATATCCCTTGGCCAACAATTCTTCAAGTTGGTCCTTCAACTCTTTCAACTCTATCGGTGCCATACAATAAGGTGCTTTCGATATCGGCTGTGTATCTGGAATCAACTCAATACTGAAGTCTACCTCTCGATATGGAGGCAATCCCGGAATCTCATCAGGGAAAACATCAGCGAATTCACTAACCACTGGAAAGTCAGCCAATTTCGGGCTAGTCTTCAGTATATCAACTGTATAAATAAGGAATCCTTCTGCCTCTTTCTGTAATAAGTCAGTCATAGAAAGAACAGACACTACAACAAAAATGCACAAACACAACACTTAAAAGACAACGCTTTTTGTAAAAAGTGTTGTCGCTTTTTAAAAGACAACGCTTTTAGTGCAAAGAGTTGTCGTTATATATTTTTTATTCATCAAAGACAATGCTTTTTTAAAAAAGCGTTGTCTATTAGCGTTTTTTTAGGTCAAAGACAACGCTTTTAAAAGTGTTGTCTATGAGCATTTTTTTTCCTATGTATGACAACACTTTTTAAAAAGTGTTGTAGAAAAACTATTATTTTTATTTAAAATAAAAACTTAAAATAAATATTATTGCACCTGCCTTTACGTGAGAAATATACCCAAAATCCCCACACTTCTTCTCGATCACCTTCTCCGACCCCTCTCTCTTTTTTCTCTCTTTCAAATCAAAATCTGCTGTCTTACTCGATTCATCAGAATATTTTTCAAGTGACCTCTGAGAAGCCCATCTTAGGATAAGAAAAATCATTCTCTCTCGTGCTCTCACGATTCCACCATGACCCAACCCTAGCCACCCATTTCTTCTCTTCGATTCGCTGCCATGGGCATTGGAAATCTGTTATTGGAGCTAGAATTTGGTTAGAGCTCATCCTAAAATTCATTTTGATGCCAATCTAGCAAGAAATAGTGACCTGAAGATTCGAAGTTGTCGCCCCTGTTAGACCATACTTGTGTGAGTTGTTGTTATTCGTTCTTCAGGTGTTATTGCTTCGATAGTTGCGGCAAATACAGAGTGAGTTTCATATATTAGTGAACGCTTTTAGTGATTTGTTTTTGGTTTTTTTGAATTTTGTGATTGTTTGAATATACAAACCCATGTTTTTGAATATACAAACCCGGCTGGAAAATGGAATTAGCTGCAAGCTTCGATCTAAACTTGAATCTTGAGTTTCGAATCCCGATTTATGCGACTAGATTGCGACGGGACTGCGCATTGTTCATCTTTTATTGTTGGCAATTTTTTCTCTGATTTCAGGTTGTTTCTTGGTCTTTTAGTTTAGATTCAAAATATTCGAGTTGCTTTCTTCGAGTTTTAGGAATTATTTGAGCTTGGGTTCAGTTTTTAACCAAATATTAATTTTTTTTACGGTACAAGTGAGCTTATTTTTACGCACATAGTTGTTTGTTTGCGGCTATATGACAAAGGAATTGATTTTTCCCTGAAGCAGAGTTGCTGTAACCCCAGTATTATTCTATGTTATATTTCATAATTTTTTTTAACATTTTAAACTTGGAACTAAATTATAAGTTTTCTTTTAGAGCGCGGGAACTTCTTTTGGGAGCTAAACAATATTCGACTGCAATTGACATGTGGTCGCGAGGATGCATAATGGCTGAACTATTATCAAAGAAACCATTGTTTAATGGGAACACCGAGGTTCAACAGCTTGACAAGGTATATATGTCTTGAGCCTACATTTTTGTTAATTAACAATTGTTACGAGTTGTAATGATATGATAGAACTTCCCTTTTACTGCTACAACCAATGCTTTATCTTTAGGAGTTAATAGTAAAAATGGTTTGTTCACTGACAATACCAGTTGCAAAACCATTGTTTCTGTTGACTCCGATAGTTCCAAGAAAATTTCTGATACTTTTGGTTAAAGAACTTCCATCTACAGAGGCGTTACTAGGTACTGATTTAATTTGTTTTTCACTTCTTTAAATTAATGTCGAGAACCTTTCTTATTTTTTTCTTTTCTTGGACAGAAAAAAGTTGATCAATCTGATTTTGATGATGGTGGTTCTTGCATACATAGATGGACAGGAAGATATGAAGCTCATATGTGGGATATGAAGCAAGATTTAGAAAACGGTGCCTGTATAGATTTCATCGCTTACTATGTGGATGTCTTGGTTAATGGCAAAGTTGATAATGAGATTGAGTTAATTTATAGTTATTGTGGTACCCAAGGGATTGGAAGGATTTGTGATAAAAATTCCTTTAGCTTTTAATTGAAGGTTTTGGGCTTGTTTATAGGCTTTTTCCAGAGAAGACCACCGCGTACGGTCTTCTATCATAAAATATAGTAAATCGTTCAACATTTTGATCTTCTTGTAGACTCATCAGCATGACCAAGAAACCCATATATATAAACGTGTTTTGTGTACCTTTATTCGTATTCAAAATCCAATATTGCTTTCAGCTGAGAAGAAAAGAATCAAGGATTGAAAATGATGGCGAACAGCAGGATGAAGGTAACTTTCATGTGTTTGTTACTGTTATTGGCAGTGATTTTTGAGGCCACCATCGAGAATACAGACGGAAAGAGCACAGGATCTTGGGTGAATGGGCAAAGGATAAGTTATCCGGAGGCCTTGTCGGCGCGAAAGGTGCTGATCTTGGTACCGGTGATGCCAATCAGCTTGATGATGTGGCTAAGAAAACCAAAGATAAAATCACCGATACGGCTACTGGTACGTATATTGCATTCGGGAAACATGATAAATAATGATCTGAAGTCGGTTGTATTTGAAACTCGTGCATGGCTGGAGATTTGTTTGGTTTACTTGCATTTCTTATGTATATAAGTAATTGAACTATGTGAAGATGCTACGCTTTACTGTGGTTCTGACAGAAATTTGGGAGATGGAACCTCTGTGTAATCAATCTCTTTGAAATATTTGAAACATTTACCCATGAAATTTGATAGATGGAACCTCTGACAAAAATCTTTAGCTTAGTTTGACATTTATTAATAGTTGAGACAATTTGGGTGAGTTTGGCAAGTCCAAAGCAGATGGGTGTGTAATATGTTTCATGAGCTTAAATTTGATTATTTGGTTCTAAAACCTTTGAAGGGATTGATTTGTAGATTTTTTTTGGTTGGAATTTCAACTTTGGCTTATGGGAGTGTGCTATTTTGCAGAAAGATCTCTCTCTCTCTCTCTATCTCTCTCTCTCTCTCTCTCTTTTTGGGTGTTTGAGTTAATCGAAATTGATTAAAATTGTATAAGTTTGATTCTTAATCATTTGTTCTTTGGGTGCTTTAGTATTTAACATGTATTGCATTTTGGATTGAAATGAGGAATCTTTAAAATATGTTTTTTAAACTTTGGGTGTATTATGATGATGACAAGGTGACTATATTAATGGCTTTTTCACTGATTTGTACTCTGTTTCTCTGTTTAGTCTCTTAATTAGCTGTCATTCATAGATTTTGGCATGCTTTGTTTATTAATTGAACCAAAAGGAAAGGTAAAGAGACATAGGATATGATTGGATTGCGTCATAAAAAATTCTTGTTTCAAATGTATTGTAGGTGCATGGTAAATTTTAGTTTCTTGTTTGTTTCTCTATATTTCTTGAGTTGCATAACATTAGAGTACTTTTCAAGGGACTCGAATGGGTTACTGAATTGCATAACATTAGAGTACTTTCTTAATATATTTTTGCATGCGCTTTTGGTCTTCGAGGAATTGGATTGATGATTCTTCCTTGAGGTGCAGAAAGCTCCTAAACATCTTCCAATTGCTTGCCCTCTTCAAGAGATAAGTCTAACGTTCATACCTTATTTTTATTCTCATATTATGTGATAAAAATATTTTCATTGAAGCGTGCTTAATGTTTGATTTGGAATTGGTTTGATTGAGTCATTTTGGTTGGGTTTAGGAAACAAGGTTGCATATTGATGTCTATTTGGCCAAATACTATTTTGTTGTTTATTGGGTTAGCAAATCACCCACTAACAAATAAAATCGGAAATTTAAATGTTGTGTATGTCCACAGGTTAATGTTGAATGCCCACGATCTCGTGTTTCATTATCAATGCAGATATTCGAGACAAAATCATACCAGGGGTCACCCATTGGCAAAGCCCAGAATACTTTGCATACTATCCATCAAATAGCAGTATTGCAGGATTTTTAGGGGAAATGCTCAGTGCTGTTGTAAACGTGGTGGGTTTCAGCTGGATAACTTCTCCTGCTGCAACAGAACTCGAAACAATAGTTATGGATTGGCTTGGAAAAGCACTTAAGCTACCTGATGCTTTACTTTCAACAAGTATCTATATCATTTACCTGTGCTACTAAGACATCTTTGAATGTTAGTGCTTAGAGAAGGTTTTTTCCCCCCTAAAAGAAAGCAAGCAAAGCTATCTCATGGAAAAGTCCTACCTTTTAGACAAAAATAGTTCAACTAACGTTTTGTACAACCAAATATGCTCGATCTGTTTGCATGGAGGAGAATTTGATCAAACATTCCAAAACGATTATTTTGGTTCTTTGTTATGGGAAATATCCAAACAAACCAGCATGTAAAGTTGGACTTACCTAAAAATATAATTTTGATTTATGGAAAAATGATTTTCTAAACATAATTTTTTCTCTCTCTAAAACTTGGTTCTGAAAGCCTCATCTTGTTTTTTTAAAGCTTAATTTAGTAGAAAAAATCTTTTCTAAAAACATGCACTATCTTTTTACTTATACAAGATTTTTTATATGCCTATTTTTTTGAAAATTTATTGGACATGCAAAGTTGTTTATGATTGGGAGTCGAGTTCTAGGACATGGTGGTGGCGTGATACAGGGCACTGCAAGTGAAGTCGTTTTGGTTGTGCTTTTGGCTGCTCGAGATAAAATTTTGAGAAAGGTTGGGAAAGACACCATAAGGAAACTTGTGGTCTATTGCTCTTATCAAACTCATGCTTCTCTGCAGAAAGCCTGCAAGGTGGATTTTGAATACTTAATATAAGCTAGCACGTCCTATAGTACATGTGATTATACTAGTCTATATTCCATGTTAATCTTAATGAAGTTGAATAATTGGCAGCAGTCTGCATATTAACAATGCTTGATGGTTTCCAATCCTAATACTTGCAAAACGAGTGAGCAATGCATTAATATTTTGGAAATACATAAAACTGGAAATCTTTGCTTAAAAAGTTTTGTTTATCAACTCATCATGTAAACTCTGCTCATTTAACTCTTATTGGTGCCAATTTGTTTGTTTTATTTCTCTGACATATTGGAGGAATTTACCCAGAAAATATCCGGATTCTGGAAACTGATTCTTCCACCGAATATGCTATTTCTCCTGAATCATTAACCAAAGAAATCTCACAGGACATAGCCTTGGGTTTAATTCCTTTCTTCTTGTGTGCTACTGTAAGGAAACTAAGAAAAAAATTAAAATGGGAACTTCTTGTGTTATTTATTTATTGTTCTCCCCATGTGCTCCATTTGTTCTTCAATTTATTTTAGAGCAATAGTCTTTTCCATTGACCGAGGACTCTGTTATAACTTTTGTATTTTAACTAAAGAAAATTCTTAAACTGCAAATTTGTGGTTTTGATGTGTAAATACAAAGTGAAATATCTTTAAGAATGTCTCTTTAAGTAATGACTACCTCAGGTTTTTAAGTGCTATGCATTTTATTCTTCACAATTGGGACAAATTTAACTACTGTATTTAAAGATCACAGCCTGTTATGTTCTCTCCTCACTTATGATCGGCTGTGGTGTTGCCTCTGCCAAAGTGATTTTAAGGTATTTGAACTCATGACAGTTGCCTGATGTGATTGTATGAGAATTGTAAAGTTCTGCTCATAAATTGCACAGTTTTGATATCAAATAAATTCTTATGTGAGTTTTCTGAGATTCAGGTGTGTACTTTGTTCAGCGTCATGTAAAGTTGGCAATTAGTAAGTTGACTTCACGAGAGATTTGACACATTGTTTGCTTAATTATTCAAGAAACAACCAGTTAGTTTAGAATGAAATATCGTTCTTGATCACCATATATGAAATGAATGTCGCACTCAATTCTTTTTAAAGAATACTGAGAGTTTATTGCGAAGGGAATAACGTATCTTTTCATTGGCAGGTTGGTACTACATCATCAGCAGCTGTAGATCCTCTGCTTGCATTGGGGAAGATTTCACAGGTGAGTTTTGCACAGTACTGAGACAGATTTACATTTTTATGCTCCTGGAAAACATATATTTTCCGGTGGTTATGTTATTTGTTCAAGTGGCAGCATCATGAGAGAGGCTGTTATTCGTACGGGCTCAATTTTTTGAAACATTTTGAATCAAGAGGTCTCATATGTTCATAAACTTCTCCCCTAATGATCAACTAATACCATGTTTGTATTGAACTCAACGGCAAGTAGCAAGTATCCCTTTGAAGAATTCCCAATTGAGATTAAAATGTTGATGTTCAAATGTTAAATCTTGTTTTAATCATGCAAGCACGTCTCTCAAGTTCAGAGATAGCCCCTCCACTAAATTCCGCAGTATTCCTATCTGTCAACAATTTATCATTTTGTGGTATCAATCAACCTGTTAAAGCACCCACATTTTAAATTGAGAAATGGAAAAGGCATCACTCGTTGAGATAGAATTTGGTGTGCGTATCTAAGCCAAGCAGGCTTCACTTGGTTTTGTCCATTTTCTTGGTGAGGTTAGCTTAGATAGCAAATCGCTTGTGTTAAAAGTCTGAGAGTGTTCAACTATTTACAAAAACTCGGACTTACAAGGTAAGAATCTGTCCTGGTCTGATGGTTTTCATTATTACTCATAAAGATGGGTCGTCTTTAATCTTAAAATTACAAAAAGGATAAAAGCACTTCTACTGCATGCATGACGACGTACAGAGTAATGGGCTATGGTTTCATGTGGATGCTGCTTATGCTGGAAGTACTTGTATCTGCCCAGAGTTTCGTCCCTACTTAGATGGAGTTGAGGAAGCTGACTCTTTCAACAAGAATGCACACAAGTTTTTTTTGACCAATTTTGATTGCTCGGCTCTTTGGGTGAAGGTATGCTTTCAAATTTATTATTCTTGGAATATTGTAATTCCAGCCATTTCTCACACTGTGGCATGAAGAATAATTCCATCTTTTGGTTTGAAAGGAGGTGTAGAAAAGCAACTACTGAGACATAAAATTATATTAACCAATATTTGAAGCTACCTAACTAGCTGTATCTACATATATGCTAATTTATTCTCTCTATGAAATTTCTTAGGAGGTGCTGATCAATGAAATCCTTTTCTTTATTTTCGCAGACTTTTATCATTCTATGATGCTAAAACATTCTAAACTAGCGCTTTGTTTTGCAATATCAAATTATCTTTGTTATGCAACAGAGTGCTAGGTGTTCTGATATTTACATGTAATATACTTCTGAATCAACCAATTCTTTAAATAAACTCTTTATTATTGCAAAACCAACAATACTTTGGTAAAGAATACCTGAAGTTTAGTGCTTCATGAGCTATCTATTCTCTTCTGTTACTGGGACTGAACTATATTAAGACTAATCAAATGTTTATAGGAAAGACATGCGCTCATCCAGTCACTCTCAACAAGGGCAGAGTATCTAGAGAATAAAGTAAGCACTTTAACATACTGCCATTATATTTTTGTAATGTGTAGTGATATTATGTTGCAATATGTATGTATTTATTATGTTCTTTGTTAACTTGCCTTATTAGGATCCTACAAGGTTTAGATATTGAAGTTGTGGATTGAGAAAGCATGACTATATGTGTAGTAACCCGTATCAAGAATTAGCAATTAATGAGTATATTAATCGTGTAATCATGTTTATATTAAGTAAAACATGATTAAGGAAATTTCAAATGGGTTAACGGAGTCCAGAAATGGATTCAGGACACTCGAAAATAGCCGGGAAGGTCCCGAGGATCCGGAGGGTTCGGAAGCTCCGAACCAAGTCAGGAGGCTCCGAACTGGATCGGAGGATCCGAACTCAGGATCGGACGCTCCGAAGTGGATCGGAAGCTCCGTCGGTGAGATCGGACGTTTCGATCGGGACCAGGGCACGTGTCATCGCTTATGTTAGCAAGGTGATGTCATGGCTGACGTAATATTGGGCGATCGGACGCTCCGAAGATGGGATCAGAGGATCCGATCGTGTTCAGACGTTCCGAACCGGGTTCAGAGGCTCCGAACTCCGTCTATAAATAGGGGGCCGAGATTTCATTTCAAAGTGCACCTTTCCCTCTCTTCTCTCTGATTCCTAGGCCTTCTAACTCAGATCTAGGGAGTTCTAGGCATCCTATTGGGAATCCGGAAGTGGCATAGCGATCCAGGCGTCGAGGCGGAGCTGTGGCCTAGTTTTGAGGCAATTGTCATCAGCGGGCTGAAGACGAACGCAGTTATAGCTATGGTCTCCTTAAATTATTTAGGAGTATGCAATAGCTTAATTAAGGCTTTTAGAGCTTAAATAATGATGCATGGATATTTGCATTGTAGAGCTGATATAGGCTGGAAACCTAGAGTGGGACTGCTAGGAACTGCCTGTAGTAAGGTACGTAAGTACAGACTGAGATAGCCAGCGGGTTTTGCAGGCTTATATGTTGCATTTATGTGTCATATTATTATGCAGCATGTGCATATCATATTGTGCCTGTCCATCTTGTGAGATGAGCCATGTAGGGCCGCTCAGCCCTGTCTGGACGGGTGATGTCTAGTGACCAGTGACTGACGGGTCATGGGTGGCTAGCATCGGGGAACACAGTCCACGTCCTATAGGAATGAGCAGTGTCGACAGGGTTTGCTCCCCGGGTTGTACCACTCATGTCCTAAGCACCATTACTGAGCAGTTATATACAGTTATCCCAGATATGGATACCCTATCATTTGCATGCATCATATTCGTATGTTTTACCCAGTGCTTTCGTATTGAGCTTAGAGCTCACGTCCAGTCTTTTCTGTGTATTTGGACACCCCATTCGATGGGGCAGGTGTAGGTGCAGGATTGAGCACCTGGAGCTTGGAGTAGCCAGTGACCAGTGAAGACAGCAGGATTAGCTGTAGGTTTTTCCTTTAGGCTATTTATTTGATTTGGTTGTATAAATCAAATTGGTTTAACCGGTTGTATTCCGCCGGTCTGTTTTTATTTAAGTCTTCCGCAGCGATTTATTTAATGCATGTTTAATTATGCTCTTAAACTCTGATTAGGTAGTGAATCCGGGTAGGGTCACTACATTTATTGGTATCAGAGCATATGCATGCAAGAGACTTGGGATGTAGTAATGAGACTTTGGGTTATCCTCATAGGATTGATTAAACCTTGGAAGAAGTGATGATGCGGCGATTAAGTTGCCCGAAGACTATCATCATCGGCAGGATTTCTGAAGATTTGGCTTATGGGATTCCAGCAAGTGCGGACAGGAGTGATGGATCGTGTCCGAGTTTTCAAGATTTCTACTCAGGTGGATCCTAGTTTTGGATCGAGTACCGGATGCCAGAGGCAGTGGCAGAGCATTGGATGGGACGCACTTTATGCTTGCATCTGTATCGTCCATACCATGATGACACTACTCTGAAGATTCTCCAGTCGTAGATGGAGAGATTTTTAGATAGACCTTCGCCAGAGAATGCCTCGAGTGCCTAAAGCATGACAGGTATCGAGCGTGAGGTCTTTAACCTCATGCAGGACATGGTTTTGCCGGTATGCTTGTATCGATGCTTTTGGTAGGCACACGAGAAACTTCATTTTCAGAAGCATGATTTGGTTACAAGAAGAACGCTGATGGTAGATCGTGAGCAGAAGAGGTCGACTGACATGCACTGACGCAGAGCATAGCTGGTTAGCTATCACATGCCATTTCTCCGGAGTTCTTCATAGGAGGACATGTAGAGAGACTTGGTCGGGAGTATGCTTGTATCGATGCGTGTGTCGATTAGAAGCTTCATGCTCAAGAAACGAAGACTAGTGCGATGATTTAAATACTGTATTGATGTAGTTGTAAATAGTATTTTAGTTGTAAAGAATCATCTTACTTTGGTTGTATCATTTCAAGTTCGATTGTACATTTAATTGTATTTTGAATGCTGTATGCATTACATGGATTTGTAATAAAGGAAATTGTACATAACTTGAAATAAGTGATACATGTTTTATTTATCCAGCAATTTGTGGATGATTGCATGATTGCGCGGAATTTTGGATTGGGTTTAGTTGATTAGCGTTCAACTATTGCAGCTCATGGGATTTGAGTGGGCCAACTGTGACTGTTTGACTTATGGTTAGTCTAGGCGTTTTCCTAGGATTGACCTAGTTAGTCAGTGGACTATGTTAGTGCCAGCGATGAGTGGACTCATCTAGAGGCATTAAAAGTATTGTTCGGTTTAGAATATTTGGGACTTTGTTCTAGGTTGTTTCCTTAGAATAGTAGGCTGCCTGACCTTTGTTAGGTTGAGGCTTGTGATGATGGATTTTTATTAGGAATACCAGGTCTAGTATATGCCGAGAGTTGTGGACTATGACCATGACTAGACGTGATGGGGCGCGACCCTATGCCAGTGTTACTCTGGGAGTCCTTGTACTTCAGAGGTTACCTGAGAGCCTTTGTGCTACAGGAGATGGCGGTGGGAAGGCTACACAGTCTAGGGATTTGGTGACAGTCACGACGAAGTATGACCTTGGATTAGATATCAGGTTTGATATCGATGGTTTGATATTGTCTGGTGTGCCAAAGATATAGTTTGAGTATTTTGCTGTAGGAACCAGTCATGGAGGGATTTCCTTGACAAGTGTATACTCTGAGCAGATAGGTTTTAACCTTTGAATTACTGCTAGATGCGTGGATCTAGTAGGTGGATGGATTTCTACCAGCGATGACTAGGGGTTGTCATCAGAGTTATGGTTAGAATTTCCTTGAATTTCCTTGTGATAGGAATTATCCAAGAATTTGGATGGGATGTTGTTTTAAGACTTCAACTTGAATATGAGGACTATTCCTTGATGATTGGCTTCATCAATATTGGATTATATCAGACATTGAGGATTGTACATGACTATTTAAGATGTGGGGAAGCATGGCCTATGACCGTGAAACCTTGGTGGTTGTCCAGGTGGGTTATTGAGGTAAGCTACCTTAGTTTTGAACTGTTGCACAATCTTAATGAGGGATATGATCAGGAGAGTGTTCGAAGATTGTGGAAATCTTTGGGATTCTTTAGTTATTCTTCTTGAACTTGACGAGCCGTGGTGTTCATTCTGAATGAACGAGGTAAGGATAGTGAGTTCAGTGGTTGCGCTGAGTACTGTCCGATATTTTCAGAGATTGAGCGTAGGATTTTCCATGGGATGGAAATGGGCTTAGTTTATCTTGATATTTGCCTTGGGTGAACAAGACAACGATTGGTAGTGCTAAGATGGCACGGGATCTGTGATAGTGACTACTAGTGGTTATTGGCTAATTCTGTCAGAGTTAGGATGATTAAGTTTAGCATACGAGGTAGCTGTTAGTAGTGAGGCACGAGATTGTGTCGATAGACTACTAATAGGTATTTACTGGTTATCAATCATGAGTGTGTTGAAACCAAAGCGACTTTGGTATTCCAAGTGTTTGGAAATTGTTCTTTGTGGCAGCTGAGTCATAGTTATTGACCGAGCCATGTAGGTTTAGAAGATCAGTGGTGATATGGTCTGATCTGATAAGTGCGAGCTTAAGTAGATCGACGAATTCGATTGGTTGAGCAAATCAGTGTTGATCAGGATGTAGCAATTAAGAAATACTTGGGATAATATTTTGTCGAGTAGTGCTTATGGGATGAGTACTGGATACCATCTCAGAGCATTTGACAATTTGGATGATTTAGAATCTCTAGGTTTGCCAGAGATGAATCTATTGAAATATTGCAAGTGGACTTGTGTGATCAAGTTAGGTGCTAACTTGACAGTGGAGACAAGCGAAGGAATTGGTAGTTTCCAGTATAATGCATTCTTGTTAAGAAGGAAGCTAATATTGATCCAATCAATTGCTTAGCGATAGCAATAAATCAGGAAAGGATCATGTTGTTGTTGGAAAACTGGCGAGTTCCCAGACCAATTACGATTGATACCCGGTGCAGCGGAAGTTTAAAATTTTCTCATGGAACGTTTCCATGGTGTGGGTATCAACCATACGACGATTGAATTACGTGTGTGTAAAATTCAAATAACAATTAAATAAATTTTACCTCAAATCTCGCAACGAGATTAATGGACACCAACAGAACAATTCTGCTCTTGTTGTCTCTCCCTGGAACCGATGAACGCCTTCAATCAGGTCCACGAACAGAGGTTTAATCCCTCTGATAGATTGCACTAGAAAATCTATCAGAAGTTTTCTGCGAAGAGAATACACGAATTTGATTCGTTATTCCTTACTGCGATTCAAAATCACAGACCGGAATTTTCTCTGACAGAGCAAGGAGGGGGTTCGGCCGAAAATATTGAGAGAGAAAGTCTAGGGTTCGAAATTTTGCTCTCAAAATAATGACCTGTTGTGTCTAATTTCTGTACTGAAATAACTTATTTATAATGCAGGCCACTAACACCTTAGGGCCCATTAGTCATAAGCTGGGGCCCGACAAGCAAAGCCCGCTCGTTCAGAAATTAATATAAAATTCATCGTGACTCCGATTGATGAAACGATTTCACCAATGTGCACAGAAACCATTTCTGCACGTTTTAAAGTCAAAATAAATTTTCCTGAATCCGAATTCAGTGGTTTCCAAAAATGTCCATCCCTATGTCATTTTAGGAAATCCTACTCCCTTACTCTTATTTAAGAAGTCCAACTCCTTAGTTCATTAAATTTAACTCTTTAAATTTAACTATCTCAACGGGGATTAAAACTCCATTACACTGTGTGACCCTCAATGGTTCAGGGATACAGCTAGCCGTGGGCTCACAACTCCTTGTGACTCGGAACAACACTTTCCGACTTGCCCAACGAATCATGGTAAAGCGCCTAGCAACATCGCCCCATGATTCCCTAGGTATCACTGATAGTGCCTACAAGAACCAGTAGATTTTGGTTAACGTACAGTACGGTCCCTTCATCCATATATCCCGATCGAATCAACAACCATTGGTATATCGAGAGTCGCTCAAGATTCGATAACTATGCAATACATCTTGAAGATCAAATTAGTGACATCGCATGTGCTACTAAGAAACCATTTCTTAAATCACATCAAGTACTCTGGCCAGAGATTTGTCACACTAATATCTCCTCAGATCGCATAGGATATCCACACTCGCAAGTATGTGGTGAATCCTTGACAACAATGCATTGACTCCTATATGTGTCGTAACTGTACCCAATCTCGACACCTGATGACCCCCTCAGAGTCGGTAAACGAGTCAAAGCACAGTACTAGCATATAGAGTCTCCATGATGTTTCAAGTCGTAAGGACTAATGGTGTACAACCAAAACCGCGGACTTTATCCACTCGATAAGTGATAACCACTTGGAAAGTCCGGATAGGGTAGTTCGACTATTCATCCTATGAATATCCATTTGCATGCTTCGAACATCTCCATGTTCCCTACCAATGAAACGTGGTACTCCGCATCGCAAATGCTAGTCTCAAACTCGAGCGATCCTTATCCTTATTATCGGACGGCTCAATCGACTAGGAACGGTTTTAGAATATACAGTGACTATAAGATGTATTTCATGATAGACATCTCCATGTTCTACCACATCTTACATACACTATAGTATATTCAAGGTCTTTATCAAAACAACAATAGTATATCACAATATAACAATATGAAGTAATATAAAGTCATTGCCATAAAAGTGTAAATAATATTAAACAAAAGATTGTTTATACAAAGAGTCAACAAAGCCCATAGCCACACAGTTGGCTCACTGGGCACCCACTCTTACAGTTGTTGTACAACAGTGAAGATTGTTGACCGGACATTTCGGTTAAGTGAGGGCATCTATGTGTACCGTTGTGGTTGGATCCGACGAGTAGTAGTAAATGCTAATGGACATTAGCAAGGGAACATCAGTTGTCTGATCTGTGTGACATTAGCTAGGATCTGATCCTCGAGATCTAGCAGGATGTGTCACTAGTCTTCTAGCGTGTGAAGAACGATGTCTCTGAAATGACAAAGATAGTCAAGGGTTGACTTAGTAGCCAACGAGGTTGCCTTTGGGGTCGAAGATAATAGAAATAATATCCGATTGAATTCTTCGGATACCCCACAAAATAACACAAGCTGGATCGACTATCCAACTTATCTCCCACTGTCCGCTTCACGTAAGCAGGACATCCCCAAATCCTCAAGTATGAATACTTAGGAGCTTTGCCATTCCATAACTCGTATGGTGTTTTGTCCACTGCTTTAGTGTGGACGTTATTCAACAACAATACCGCTGTTTCAAGCGCATAGCCCCAAAACAAAGGTAGAAGCTCAGTGAAGCTCATCATGGATCGAACCATGTCCAACAAAGTTCGATTACGACGCTCCGATACACCATTAAGCTGTGGTGTCATAGGAGGAGTCAACTGAGAGAGAATCCCATTCTCTTTTAGATAGTCCAAAAACTCGGTACTCAAGTATTCTCCACCTCGATCCGATCGAAGTGCTTTAATACTTTTACCTAGCTTGTTTTCTACTTCAGCCTTGAATTCTTTGAACTTTTCAAATGCTTCAGACTTATATTTCATTAAATATAAATACCCATACCTAGAATAATCATCAGTAAAGGTAATGAAGTAGGTGTGGCCATGTTGAGTCCCTACTCTAAATGGACCACAAACATCTGTATGGATCAAATCCAACAGATTCTGACTACGCTCAGGTTTCCCCTTAAAAGGAGATTTAGTCATTTTCCCTTTTAGGCAGGATTCACAAGTAGGTAGAGAGTTAATATCAGACATATCAAACATGCCCTCTCCCACTAGCTTGTTCATCCTCCTTGAGGAAATATGACCTAGTCTAGCGTGCCAAAGGTTTGCCGGGTTTTGACTATCGATTTTCCTTTTGTTTGTTGTCGCCGGTTTGTCAATACAATTCACTGGAACGTCTTTTAGTTTTAAATTGTATAGATCGTTTTCAAGTTGTCCATTTCCAATTAAACATTCATTCTTGTAAATATTGCAAATCCCATTCACAAAATTACAAGAATAACCATCTCTATCAAGCATAGAAATAGAAATAATGTTTTTAATTAAATCTGGCACAAATAAAACATCTATCAAAAGTAACTTAAAACCGTTCTGCAAAAAATAAATATTTCCCATAGCTATGGATTTAACTCTGGAACCATTCCCGAGCCTTGACTGGGTCTCACCCATCCTTAGCCTATTACTTCTTATCATCATTTGCAACTCATTGCAAATATGAGATCTACATCTGGTATCCAATACCCAAGAAGTAGTATTAAAAATATTTATTTCAATGTATAACATACCCTTTGCAGTTCGCAACTGCTCGAGGTATTCCTTGCAGTTACGTTTCCAATAACCGGGTTTCTTGCAGTGATGGCAAACTTGTTTAGACTTGTCCAATTTTGTATGTAACATTTGGCCTTGAGATCATGGTCCAACCATTTCTCTAATTCGGCCAACCTTTCGGCAGTTACATTAGCCGGGGCTGTTTTCGGAGAAGCCTTTTCTAACACTTAGAAAATCTTTTTCCGAACTTAGGACAATCTTAACTTATGGAATCATTCTGTATTGTTTGCGTCAATAAGTTTGTTTTGTTGGAGAACAGAAACATGTGGATTACTGAGATAAAACAGACAATTATCGATGATTGTTTAACAATTTACTAAGACATAAAATAGGCGAATTTAATTTTATGAATCTCACTCCCACTATTTTAACGATTTCACCACCCTCTAGTGAAAACGGGAAACTTTTTCCTTAGTGAGAACATGGAGTCCAATTGACAAACTTATGGTCCCGAATAATATCAGCCAACCATAATTCTCAAAAGGTAGAGCCCAATTGCTTCCAAAGCAACCCCCATGTATTTACCTCATGTCCAATAAGGGCCCAATAATATGACGCCGTTTAAAGTGACATGTCAAGATGACCCATCAATATTAAGTTGTGATGGACGGTCGCCATGTGGATCCCCCAATAATATGAGCCGATCCCATGGGAGTTCCACCCAACTTACAACATTTGTCGATCCAATGTACAGCTTTCCGACGGACGGGCCCCCCCAATAATATGAGCCGGACCGTATCCGCGGGTAGCATCACATACATTGACCGTTGATGGAAGGTAGGAACATTTAAACAATATTTAAATTTCCTTTATTTATCTTGATATAAATTTTAAATCATATTTAAAATGAGGGATTTTATTTATAAAAATATTTGTCTCATCATATTTAATTTATTGCATGCATTGCCGGATTCACGCAATTTATGTCTAAACATGCATACAATCATAATATCACATATTATATAGGATGATCGATTCCATTTCTAATTGACCCGTGGTTGCCAATCACGGGTCTTAGTCCAATCCTAGGTAATATGCAGTATGCAAATGCAATCCTATTACATATGCTTCCAATTTACATTTCTTCAGTCTTCATTGTCTGCTGGGCCACCATCTTCAAATCTTGATCTCCCACTAAATCTAATGTATTTACAATTAAATAACAATGACAAGTAGGGGATACATTTTTAGGGGGTGGGAACGGGCTATAAACCAAGCCCACTTTTATTACATATGACATTCATATCGGGCCATAAACCAGGCCCATTAATAAAACCAACAACAATAAAGACAAAATGTAAATTCCTAACATACACCTACAAAATTGGTCATGGCAATCGATCATCCTTATCCAATAACATTTAATTCAAAATTAATTTATTGGATAACATGCTGTGGCAATTCAAATTTAAACAAGATAAAATCATATTTTATATATAAAATCACATTTCACATATAAAATCACATTTTATCTCCATATCAAATAAAATCATATTTTATCTATAAAATCCAATTTTACAAATAAAATCATATTTTATCTAATATATCATAAGATCATATCTTATCATCAATTGTACCAAAATAATTGATTTCAAAATTCAATTTACGGATAAAATATTAAAATTTTCCAAAAATTCAAATTTATCCAAAATCAATTTTAAAATTTACGGACTCGAACAATTCGATCCGAAATCTCGTGAACCAATCAAAAACAATTTTTGACCGGACCAAAATTAAAATTTTTAATAAAAAAAAAAAAAAAAATTTCGGGGCAAAACCCGGGCAGCGATTGGATCGCTGCCCGGTGGGGCAGCAATTGTTGCTGCCCCGGGCGGCGCACGGCGCCGCCCAGGGCAGCGCTGTGCGCTGCCCAGCGCAGCGCTGGGCGCTGCGCAGGGCAGCGCTGGGCGCTGCGCAGGGCAGCGCTGGGCGCTGCGCAGGGCTGCCCCCGGCCCGCGCCCCGGGTGCGGGCCAATCCCAGACCAATTACGATTGATACCCGGTGCAGCGGAAGTTTAAAATTTTCTCATGGAACGTTTCCATGGTGTGGGTATCAACCATACGACGATTGAATTACGTGTGTGTAAAATTCAAATAACAATTAAATAAATTTTACCTCAAATCTCGCAACGAGATTAATGGACACCAACAGAACAATTCTGCTCTTGTTGTCTCTCCCTGGAACCGATGAACGCCTTCAATCAGGTCCACGAACAGAGGTTTAATCCCTCTGATAGATTGCACTAGAAAATCTATCAGAAGTTTTCTGCGAAGAGAATACACGAATTTGATTCGTTATTCCTTACTGCGATTCAAAATCACAGACCGGAATTTTCTCTGACAGAGCAAGGAGGGGGTTCGGCCGAAAATATTGAGAGAGAAAGTCTAGGGTTCGAAATTTTGCTCTCAAAATAATGACCTGTTGTGTCTAATTTCTGTACTGAAATAACTTATTTATAATGCAGGCCACTAACACCTTAGGGCCCATTAGTCATAAGCTGGGGCCCGACAAGCAAAGCCCGCTCGTTCAGAAATTAATATAAAATTCATCGTGACTCCGATTGATGAAACGATTTCACCAATGTGCACAGAAACCATTTCTGCACGTTTTAAAGTCAAAATAAATTTTCCTGAATCCGAATTCAGTGGTTTCCAAAAATGTCCATCCCTATGTCATTTTAGGAAATCCTACTCCCTTACTCTTATTTAAGAAGTCCAACTCCTTAGTTCATTAAATTTAACTCTTTAAATTTAACTATCTCAACGGGATTAAAACTCCATTACACTGTGTGACCCTCAATGGTTCAGGGATACAGCTAGCCGTGGGCTCACAACTCCTTGTGACTCGGAACAACACTTTCCGACTTGCCCAACGAATCATGGTAAAGCGCCTAGCAACATCGCCCCATGATTCCCTAGGTATCACTGATAGTGCCTACAAGAACCAGTAGATTTTGGTTAACGTACAGTACGGTCCCTTCATCCATATATCCCGATCGAATCAACAACCATTGGTATATCGAGAGTCGCTCAAGATTCGATAACTATGCAATACATCTTGAAGATCAAATTAGTGACATCGCATGTGCTACTAAGAAACCATTTCTTAAATCACATCAAGTACTCTGGCCAGAGATTTGTCACACTAATATCTCCTCAGATCGCATAGGATATCCACACTCGCAAGTATGTGGTGAATCCTTGACAACAATGCATTGACTCCTATATGTGTCGTAACTGTACCCAATCTCGACACCTGATGACCCCCTCAGAGTCGGTAAACGAGTCAAAGCACAGTACTAGCATATAGAGTCTCCATGATGTTTCAAGTCGTAAGGACTAATGGTGTACAACCAAAACCGCGGACTTTATCCACTCGATAAGTGATAACCACTTGGAAAGTCCGGATAGGGTAGTTCGACTATTCATCCTATGAATATCCATTTGCATGCTTCGAACATCTCCATGTTCCCTACCAATGAAACGTGGTACTCCGCATCGCAAATGCTAGTCTCAAACTCGAGCGATCCTTATCCTTATTATCGGACGGCTCAATCGACTAGGAACGGTTTTAGAATATACAGTGACTATAAGATGTATTTCATGATAGACATCTCCATGTTCTACCACATCTTACATACACTATAGTATATTCAAGGTCTTTATCAAAACAACAATAGTATATCACAATATAACAATATGAAGTAATATAAAGTCATTGCCATAAAAGTGTAAATAATATTAAACAAAAGATTGTTTATACAAAGAGTCAACAAAGCCCATAGCCACACAGTTGGCTCACTGGGCACCCACTCTTACAGTTGTTGTACAACAGTGAAGATTGTTGACCGGACATTTCGGTTAAGTGAGGGCATCTATGTGTACCGTTGTGGTTGGATCCGACGAGTAGTAGTAAATGCTAATGGACATTAGCAAGGGAACATCAGTTGTCTGATCTGTGTGACATTAGCTAGGATCTGATCCTCGAGATCTAGCAGGATGTGTCACTAGTCTTCTAGCGTGTGAAGAACGATGTCTCTGAAATGACAAAGATAGTCAAGGGTTGACTTAGTAGCCAACGAGGTTGCCTTTGGGGTCGAAGATTTCGCAAGATCATGTCGGATCGAGTTATTTCTTTCGAGTCAGTGAGTCACATCTATGCAGACTGTTTGTCAAAGATATTGTGTTGTAGCAATAAACGACAATCAGAGACGCATTGTGTGGAAAGTTACTTCGAGCACAAGTATTTCCCAGGATTGACTAGGGAATCGACGAATTAGATCGTTCAGTACTGGGACTGATGCGTTCGGCAAGGGAGCGATTTGACTATTGAGAATCCGTTGGGATTTAGTTCCAGGATCAGTATGTTCAACTTGGGAGGTTGGTATGAGCTGATGGTATTATCAGAGACTCTGAGTTGAGTTATACCAGGTGCAATGACTGTCGAGTTTTGAGACGAAATAAGAAGCGTTTCCATATGTCTGTGCACTGTGGAATGTCCCAGTCGAGCATATTGATGGGAGCTTGCCTTAGTCTTGATGAGCGCACAGTGATTGCGAGTATGTATAACTATCAGGAGGATGTCCAACGATTAAATTCATGAGGTGAATAACCTATGATCGAGATGATGTAGATCATCAGAGGCGTGATGACTTCCATTTCAATGTATGCGTAACTTCGCAGGCCAATGGCTAGGAGATGACGTAGCGTCATAAATTGCAAGTGATGATAGTTATCATCAAGGCACAGTGTTGAGGTTATACTAAGGAACGTGGACAGCAGAATGTACTAGACATGATGGTTTAAGTTCCCATTATTTCTTGGGAAGCCAGTTGTGCTTCAGAGAGAGTGGGGAGGATAACCAGTCTAGGGAACATTGTGAGCAGTTACGTTGAAGTATAGACTTGAGTCCACTGGATTATCTTAAAGCGAGATTCATGTTAGAATGTGTCAGCACAATGTTGGGATTAGTGTTTTCCTGACTAGAGGTGTTGAGCACCGAGAACTTTTGGAACCATTTGATGGTTAATTTGATTGGTGATTCGACGATTGTCATAATCCAATCAGGTTATAATTTGGTCTTCGTCAGTCTAAGACTTTTCCTTGAGACGATGATCTCGGTCAAGCGGATGTTTGTATCCTTCGTGATCAAGGGGATCATGGTCAGAAGGGAAGACGTATCAGTGTTGTGGTACTCTAGCGCCAGAGGAATTCGACTGTCGACCAGTAGCGCAGTAATTTTCAGCTGGGAAAATGTTAATGCGGTTCAACATTAATGAAGCTTGCAGAGAATTCGACGGGAGTCTGAGTGTGTCGGAGGATATTTCGACCAGACACTCGAGCAAGGATTTCTTGTACGTTCTCGAGGTTTTACCTTAGATTCCGAGGACGAAATCTTTTAAGAGGGGGAGAATGTAGTAACCCGTATCAAGAATTAGCGATTAATGAGTATATTAATCATGTAATCATGTTTAGATTAAGTAAAACATGATTAAGGAAATTCCAAATGGGTTAACGGAGTCCAGAAATGGATTCAGGACACTCGAAAATAGCCGGGAAGGTCCCGAGGATCCGGAGGGTTCGGAAGCTCCGAACCAAGTCAGGAGGCTCCGAACTGGATTGGAGGATCCGAACTCAGGATCGGACGCTCTGAAGTGGATCGGAAGCTCCGTCGGTGAGATCGGGCGTTCCGATCGGGACCAGGGCACGTGTCATCGCTTACGTCAGCAAGGTGACATCATGGCTGATGTAATATTGGGCGATCGGATGCTCCGAAGATGGGATCGGAGGATCCGATCATGTTCGGACGTTCCGAACCGGGTTCGGAGGCTCCGAACTCCGTCTATAAATAGGGGGCCGAGATTTCATTTCAAAGTGCACCTTTCCCTCTCTTCTCTTTGATTCCTAGGCCTTCTAACTCAGATCTAGGGAGTTCTAGGCATCCTATTGGGAATCCGGAAGTGGCATAGCGATCCAGGCGTCGAGGCGGAGCTGTGGCCTAGTTTTGAGGCAATTGTCATCAGCGGGCTGACGACGGACGCAGGTATAGCTATGGTCTCCTTAAATTATTTAGGAGTATGCAATAGCTTAATTAAGGCTTTTAGAGCTTAAATAATGATGCATGGATATTTGCATTGTAGAGCTGATATAGGCTGGGAACCTAGAGTGAGACTGCTAGGAACTGCCTGTAGTAAGGTACATAAGTACAGACTGAGATAGCCAGCGGGTTTTGCAGGCTTATATGTTGCATTTATGTGTCATATTATTATGCAGCATGTGCATATCATATTGTGCCTGTCCATCTTGTGAGATGAGCCATGTAGGGCCGCTCAGCCCTGTCTGGACGGGTGATGTCTAGTGACCAATGACTGACGGGTCATGGGTGGCTAGCATCGGGGAACACAGTCCACGTCCTATAGGAATGAGCAGTGTCGACAGGGTTTGCTCCCCGGGTTGTACCACTCATGTCCTAGGCGCCATTACTGAGCAGTTATATACAGTTATTCCAGATATGGATACCCTATCATTTGCATGCATCATATTCGTATGTTTTACCCAGTGCTTTCGTATTGAGCTTAGAGCTCACGCCCAGTCTTTTCTGTGTATTTGGACACCCCATTCGACGGGGCAGGTGTAGGTGCAGGATTGAGCACCCGGAGCTTGGAGTAGCCAGTGACCAGTGAAGACAGCAGGATTAGCTGTAGGTTTTGCCTTTAGGCTATTTATTTGATTTGGTTGTATAAATCAAATTGGTTTAACCGGTTGTATTCCGCCGGTCTATTTTTATTTAAGTCTTCCGCAGCGATTTATTTAATGCATGTTTAATTATGCTCTTAAACTCTGATTAGGTAGTGGATCTGGGTAGGGTCACTACAATATGCTTCTCACTGTGTCATGATGAGCACTCTTTTCTTTTCTAAGTTCTCTGCTTAGAATGGTGTTCATGATCTGAATCTTGTATAAGTGATGTGTATAAACTTAAAGATGCATTTTTACTTAGAGACGATCGTTTATAATTTGTACTAGTTTACCTCGGTCACCCCACTCAGCAGTTTTGTTGTTTCCTACAGTAGAAAATACTTCACATAAAAAGAGGCAGATATGTGGTGGACTGAAAATGGAACAAAGGTCTGTGAGCGATATGACATCCAGACAATGCACGCAATAGCATTTCAAGGGATTCGAAGGGGTTACTGAATTGCTTAACATTAGAGTACTTTTCTTAATGATAATTTTATGTCGTAGTTCATGTTCTTTTACTGATAAATATCTTTTTAAGTTTACTTTTCATTTTAATCTATTCATATTTTTTTTATGTTTGTTTTTATTTTTAATAATTTACAGTATGGAGATACAAATTAAAGGAAAAGAGATTGTTGCGGCTTTTATGAAGTACCGGATTTTTGTCTACCTCTGAACTGTCTGGATCCACTGGAACTAGAAGAGCTACCACCTGAACACTTAAACTGTTTGTTTTTGCCTTTAAAGAAATTTTTCTTACCACTGCTACTACCTCCAGCATCAAATCAAGGTGGTGGTGGAATTTGTGGCTGTTCTTGCGGTTGTCTCATCGGCTGTGGTACAAATTGTGTTCCTCGTTGCCTCAGTATACCTGCTTCAGCCCCCTTTTCCCGATTCAGAGCATCGGCAAAAGTATTCGGTCTTCCCGAATTGACAAGAGTGAACACATGAGGATTCAAGCCATTGATGAATTGATCGGCTTGAGCTTCATCACTCACAGCAATATGTGGAGCAAAATTCAAAAATCTAGTGAACTTTGCAACATATTCTTTGATATTTAACTGTCCCTGTTGCAAACTTGCAAACTCTGCCCCTTTGTCCTTTCGATAAGAAACAGGAAAGAACCGTTGATAGAAAGCAGTTCGAAATACTAACCAGGTAATAACAGTACCTTGCTGTTCAAACGCTTGCTTTGATGCTATCCACCAACTCTTTGCAAGGCCATGTAGTTGATGAACCACCAATCTCACATGACGATCATCATTATAGTCGAGGGATTCAAATAACTGTTCGATATCCTCTAGCCAGTTCTCACAGTCAACAGAGTTCTCAGTCCCTTGCAGTGTCGGTGGTTTAAATGACTGAAATCGCTTCAAAAGCTTCTCCATCGGATTAGCATCACCAAACACATCAACAGAAGTACTACTCTGTCCATGTTCAGTTGCTGTCACTGGGACCTGTGTAGCATTTGTCTATTTTGGTTCATTCACTGCCAAAGTCTGTCTAAATCTCGGTGCTGGTCGGGGAGGCATATCTGATAATCAAACAGATTAGTGTACAATTCATCAGCACATCCTAACACAATTCTGTTTCAGTCCCTCCTCTGATAAGCACACAATGCCTTCTCAAGAGATCGAGTTCTGATTCATTTGCAGTCTAACATGCTTTCAATCACATCCGATAAATAGATAGCATGCAATTCTTAAAGCTGTAAATCAGTTAAACATGCTTCAAGAATATAGACATAAATAAATCAGAATAGAAGACTCTATCTACCCCTCTCATCTATTCTCGGTCCGAGAAACTTAACGTTGTAGTAAACCCGCATTTCTAATTAGTGATTAATGAGTAATTAATCACGTGATCATGTTTAGATTAAGTAAAACATGATTAAGTAAGTTCCTGTTGGGATAACGGACTTCAGAAATAGATCCAGGATACTCGAACATGGTGGGCATGGCTCGGGAGGTTCGGACGCTCCGAACTGGTGTTCGAAGGTTCTGAAGAGGATCGAAGGCTCCGTCGGTGGGATCGGAGGACCCGAACAGGGTTAGGGCTTACGTCATCAATTATGTCATCAAGGTGACATCATGGCTGACATCACTGATGGGACTTTGGAGGACCCGAAGTAAAGATCGGGCAGTCCGATCGTGTTCGGACGATCCAAAGTTACGATCGGAGGATCCGAACCAGTTCGGACGGCCCAAAGCCGAGTTCGGACGGCCCGAACATCGTCTATAAATAGAGGAGCCGAGGTTCATTTGTGACTCGCTCATTTCCTCTCTTCTCTCTCAATTCCTAAGCCTTCTAACTCAGATCTAGGGAGATCTAGGCGTCCTACGGGGAATCCGGAAGTGGCTTAGTGATCTAGACGTCGTCGCGGAGCTATGGCCTAGTTTTGAGGCTATCGACAGCAAAGGGCTAACGACGGACGCAGGTATAGCTTTGGCATCCTAAAAATATTTAGGAGTATGCAATAGCTTAATTAAGGCTTTTAGAGCTTAAATTTTTGATGCATGGATATTTGCATTGTAGTAGCAGTAGACTGGACTAGTAGGCTTGGAGTATAGGCCAGTGGAGCTAGGTTGTCCAGCAGTGTTAGAGGTACGTAAGTACTGACCGAGATAGCCGGCATGATATATTTGCATGTATGTTGCATGAGTATGTGCTATATGCTTTTTCATGTTTTAGCATGTTTTACCGTCTTAGCACATACATGATTTTACGTGTGACTGCATCCGGGGAGATGTGAGTCATTGACAGTCTCCATAGGGAACAATGATCTCATTTTGGACTCGATTCAGGTATGACAGTTTCCATATGGGGCTTGTATTCTGTTTTGGATTCGGGTCAGGATGGGGTTGGCTCAGCCCTGATATGGAGTATACGAGTACCCCGCGGAGTCGCTCTCTAGCCGGTACTGTATATTCTCGGCACCATGAGCAAGTGTTTTCACTTGAGTTTTAAATCATCTGTGTGCGCATATTTGTATTTATATCATTGCTTCATATTGAGCATTCTAGCTCACGCCCCTGTGTTTGGGTATTGTGTACCTTGTGGCGGGGCAGGTTTGAGGCTTGACGGTCCAGACGGCTCTCAGCAGGATTGAGCTTGGGAGGGTGTGAGGTTGTAGAGGGTAGGGATTTATTTACCCTGAACCTTCGATTTGGTTGTATAACAGTACTTATACATTTGTGATAGCGTCGGTTGTATTCTGCCGATGGATTTGTTGTATTTTAATTATCCGCATTTTACGCTTTAAGCTTTATTTGTGTGCGCTTTTACTATAACTCTGATTAGGTAGTGGATCCGGGTTGGGTCACTACATTTTTGGTATCAGAGCGATGCATTGCACTGGGAATATCGTAAAGCGGATTAAGTAATTATCTGTTCTTATGTAACAGATGGCAGATTATGACGAGAGACACGGTAGCGTAGACGACGGTCGTTGGGGCGATCCGGATGATCGTAGACATTGGGGACAGCCCGAGGAGCGCAGGCGAGTGAGCATGCGTAGATTCAAAGAGGTTAGCCCGAAGCCTTTGACGGGTGGTGAGACAGCTGAAGAGGCGGAGGATTGGCTTGAGAGGATGGAGCAGTGCTTCCAGGAGTTCCGTTGCATGGCTGAGGATAGGATGGAGATTCTTGCCTTTATGCTTGAGGGCAGAGTGAGGAAGTGGTGGAGATCTACTTCCGCACCGTTCATAGCAGCTAGAGGTGCAGCTACGTGGGTTGATTTCCGTACTGCTTATCAGAGGTTGTATTTTCCTCGAGCTCTTCGTCAGGCGAAAGCCAGTGAGTTGTTGAGTTTGCGACAGGGGACGATGACGATCGAGGAGTACCAGCGGAAGTTCTTTGATCTGCTACCCTTTTGTCCTCATGTTGCTGATAGTTCTATGGCGAAGTTTGATCATTTCCTTCAAGGGTTGAACCCTGATATTCATCGGATGGTTGCTGTGGGCGGCGATGGGACTTACGAGGATTTGGTGGACCGTTGTCGCCAGGCCGAGGACAGTATTCGGAGGAACAGGGGACTTTACTCTTCTTCTTCCAGGCCAGCGAGCTCTAGTCCTTTGGGTCCGAGAGGACAGTCTTTCAAGAAGCCAGGAGGTACTTCTTCTTCTTCCTCTGGATCTGGTGGAGTGCATAACTTTGGTAATCAAAGGCCGAACCGTTGTCGTCAGTGCAGACGCAGACATCCGCCAGGACAGTGTGGTAGATCGACCAATGCGTGTTTCCAGTGTGGCCAGGAGGGTCACATGAAGAGAGATTGCCCGATGCTGGTTGGAACAGCAAGTGGTTCCGGAGGTTCTCAGGCATCTGTTCAGCCACCTCAGTACCAGCAGCCACCTTTCCAGCAGCGCCAACAGCCGCAGCAGTCTCAGAGACAGCCTACTCAGACTCCTTCTCGGGGTCATTCTTCTTTGAGGCCACGTACCCAGGGTCAGGTCTTTGCGCTTAACCAGGAGCAGGCAGAGGCTGACAGTGATCGGATGATTGCAGGTATCTGTAGTTTATGTGGTTTTCCTGCATATGTTTTAATTGATACCGGTGCATCGCATTCTTTAGTCTCAGCACATTTTTCTAAGAAGTATAGATTGCCGTTTATTCCTTTAGACGTGTTGCTAGTGGTTTCTACTCCTATGGGGAGCAAGGTTTTAGCCAAGCGTCTAGTTGTGGGTTGTGTTTTGGATTTCGAGGGACATCAGCTTAGTGCTAACCTGATGATTCTAGCGATGGAGGATTTCGATTGCATCATTGGGATAGATCTATTGACTACCTACCGAGCAATAGTGGATTGCTATCAGAGGTTGGTTCAATTTCGTCCAGAGGATGACGAGTCATGGTATTTCTATGGTGAGGGAGCGCGACCCCCGATGCCAGTGGTTTCAACTCTGAAGGCCCGACGTGATTTAGAGTCTGGCGGGGAAGGCTACCTTATCTACGTCATTGACGCATCCTTAGGAGAGCCAGATATCCGAGAGATACCAGTGGTTCGGTCTGGGTATCATCAATTGCGAGTTCGACAAGAGGACGTTCCTAAGACAGCATTTCGTACGCGGTATGGACACTATGAGTTTCTAGTGATGCCGTTTGGCTTGACGAATGCTCCAGCTGTTTTTATGGATCTGATGAATAGAGTTTTCCGCGACTTTCTGGATAATTTCGTGGTGGTGTTCATCGATGACATTTTGGTGTATTCTCGCAGCATGGATGAGCATGTCTACCATCTCTATACTGTACTGCAGGTCTTGAGGGAGAGACAGATGTACGTGAAGCTGAGTAAGTGTGACTTTTGGATTGACCGAGTTGTGTTCCTTGGTCATGTCATTTCTCAGAAGGGCGTATCTGTTGATCCTACCAAGACAGAGGCTATTTTGAATTGGTCACGTCCGACTACAGCTTCTGATATTCGTAGTTTCCTTGGTTTAGCAGGATACTATCGTCGTTTTGTGGAGAATTTTTCTCAGATAGCTAAGCCGTTGACTCAATTGACGAAGAAAGACATTTCTTTCGTTTGGTCTGATGCTTGTGAAGACAGTTTTCGTGAGTTGAGACGTCCTCTGACGACAGCTCCAGTTCTTGCTTTACCATCTGGATCAGGTGGTTTTGTAGTCTTCACTGATGCTTCTCTCCAGGGTTTGGGGTGCGTGTTGACTCAGAATAGCCACGTGATTGCTTATGCCTCCAGACAGCTGAAGACTCACGAGGAGAACTATCCCGTACATGATTTAGAGCTTGCAGCCATTGTCTTTGCTCTTAAGATATGGCGTCACTATTTGTACGAAGAACGATTTGAGATCTTCACCGATCATAAGAGTTTGAAGTATCTGTTCACTCAGGCTGAGTTGAACATGCGACAGCGTCGTTGGATGGATCTGTTGAAGGATTACGATTGTGAGATCAAGTACCATCCAGGTTTTTCAAATCTTGTTGCTGATGCGCTTTGTCGCAAAGTCTATGCAAGTTCCCTTCGTACCAGTTCGGTACGGAAGGCAGTGGAAGAGTGTTGTTCTTCAGGATTCACATTCTGTCATAAGAAATAATAGCAAGGGATTCGTGTTTCTTCTGTGCTTGCAGAGCCAGCGTTGTATCGACGAATCCGGGAAGCTCAGATTTCTGATCTGAAGACACAGAAGTTAACCCGTTTGGCTGAAGATGATAATTCTTCTGATTTCCATTTGCAGGGAGACGGTCTGTTGTGTCTTTCTGGTCGAGTTGTGGTACCCGAGGAATCTACTTTGAGGGATGAGATCTTATCGCAAGCTCACCGCAGTCGATTCTCTGTACATCCAGGCAGCATGAAGATGTATAAGGATCTTCGCACTCGATTTTGGTGGAAAGGGATGAAGCGCAGCGTTTATCAGTTTGTATCCCGATGCCATGTGTGTCAACAAGTCAAGGCAGAGTTTAGACGACCTAGAGGGTTACTTCATAGATTAGAGATTCCTGAATGGAAGTGGGAGCATGTGACGATGGACTTTGTCATCCACTTGCCTATGTCTTCCAGGAATTGCGACGCTATTTGGGTTGTCGTGGATGGGTTGTCGAAGTCAGCGTATTTTCTTCCCTATAACCGCGATTACACCTTTGATAGGATGGCGCAATTGTATGTGCGGGAGATTGTCCGATTGCATGGGATTCCGTTGAGCATTGTCAGCGATAGAGATCCGAGATTCACCTAGAGGTTTTGGGGTAGTTTCCAGCGAGCCCTTGGTACTACTTTAAGCTTGAGTACGGCTTATCATCCAGAGACGGACGGACAGTCAGAGCGCACTATTCGCACTTTAGAGGATATGCTTTGCGCAGCGGTGATGGATTTTGGTCCAGCGTGGCATGATCATTTACCCTTGGTGGAGTTCGCCTACAACAATAGTTTCCATCGCAGCATTGGCATGGCACCATTTGAGGCTCTTTATGGACGCCGTTGTCGTACACCTTTGTTTTGGGACGAGGTTGGCGAGCATCAGGTTGAGGGTCCTCAGATGATTCAGCAGATGATTGATGCAGTAGAGTTGATTCGACGCAGGATTAAGGCAGCCCAGGATCGACAGGCTAGCTACGCGAACACTCACCACAGGCCACTTCATTTTGAGGTAGGGGAATATGTTTTCTTGCGTGTGTCACCTTTCCAGAAGGTGATGAGGTTTGGTCGCAAGGGTAAGCTAACACCGAGATTTATTGGTCCTTTCGAGATTCTCGAGAAGGTTGGGGATGTGGCTTATCATCTGGCCTTGCCACCCGATCTTTTGGAGATCCACGATGTGTTCCACGTGTCCTTGCTGAGGCAGTATGTGGCGGACGAGTCGCATATTTTGCATCCGACTGAGGTAAAGGTAGATCGGGATCTATCGTATGTGGAGAAACCCCTGCGGATTCTTGATATGAAGGACAAGGTACTTCGTAACAAGCGTATACCATTGGTGATGGTACAGTGGCAACGCAGAGGGACAGAGGAAGCTACTTGGGAGTTGGAGAGCCGGATGTTAGCCGAGCACCCCGAGTTATTTTGAGATTTTGTACTTCTTTGTATCGAGTTATACTTGTTCAGTTGTAATAAAGAACGTTTGGTTGGCTATTTATGTTTTCCTCTAAGAATTAAATTTCGAGGACAAAATTTCTTAATTGGGGGAGAATGTAGTAACCCGCATTTCTAATTAGTGATTAATGAGTAATTAATCACGTGATCATGTTTAGATTAAATAAAACATGATTAAGTAAGTTCCTGTTGGGATAACGGACTTCAGAAATAGATCCAGGATACTCGAACATGGTGGGCATGGCTCGGGAGGATCCGAAGAGGATCGGAGGCTCCGTCGGTGGGATCGGAGGACCCGAACAGGGTTAGGGCTTACGTCATCAATTACATCAGCAAGGTGACATCATGGCTGACATCACTGATGGGACTTCAGAGGACCCGAAGTAAAGATCGGACAGTCCGATCGTGTTCGGACGATCCGAAGTTACGATCAGAGGATCCGAACCAGTTCGGAGGGCCCGAAGCCGAGTTCGGACGGCCCGAACGTCGTCTATAAATAGAGGAGCCGAGGTTCATTTGTGACTCGCTCATTTCCTCTCTTCTCTCTCAATTCCTAAGCCTTCTAACTCAGATCTAGGGAGATCTAGGCGTCCTACGGGGAATCCGGAAGTGGCTTAGTGATCTAGACGTCGTCGCGGAGCTATGGCCTAGTTTTGAGGCTATCGACAGCAAAGGGCTAACGACGGACGCAGGTATAGCTTTGGCATCCTAAAAATATTTAAGAGTATGCAATAGCTTAATTAAGGCTTTTAGAGCTTAAATTTTTTATGCATAGATATTTGCATTGTAGTAGCAGTAGACTGGACTAGTAGGCTTGGAGTATAGGCCAGTGGAGCTAGGTTGTTCAGCAGTGTTAGAGGTACGTAAGTACTGACCGAGATAGCCCGCATGATATATTTGCATGTATGTTGCATGAGTATGTGCTATATGCTTTTTCATGTTTTAGCATGTTTTACCGTCTTAGCACATACATGATTTTACGTGTGACTGCATCCGGGGAGATGTGAGTCATTGACAGTCTCCATAGGGAACAATGATCTCATTTTGGACTCGAGTCAGGTATGACAGTTTCCATATGGGGCTTGTATTCTGTTTTGGATTCGGGTCAGGATGGGGTTGGCTCAGCCCTGATATGGAGTATACGAGTACCCCGCGGAGTCGCTCTCTAGCCGGTACTGTATATTCTCGGCGCCATGAGCAAGTGTTTTCACTTGAGTTTTAAATCATCTGTGTGCGCATATTTGTATTTATATCATTGCTTCGTATTGAGCGTTCTAGCTCACGCCCCTGTGTTTGGGTGTTGTGTACCTTGTGGCGGGGCAGGTTTTGAGGCTGGACGGTCCAGGCGGCTCTCAGCAGGATTGAGCTTGGGAGGGTGTGAGGTTGTAGAGGGTAGGGATTTATTTACCCTGAACCTTCGATTTGGTTGTATAACAGTACTTATACATTTGTGATAGCGTCGGTTGTATTCTGCCAATTGGATTTGTTGTATTTTAATTATCAGCACTTTACGCTTTAAGCTTTATTTGCGTGCGCTTTTACTATAACTCTGATTAGGTAGTGGATCCGGGTTGGGTCACTACAACGCTCTGATACCACCTGTTGTGGGGACATCGGGTTGCTAATCTCGTTTTAGGGCAATTATCGATTAATAAACAATTAAAATCATGTATTTAAAAGAATACTCAAACCAAATAAAAAAAAATTATTAAATATTGCACCTCGCTCGATCGGTAAAATCCTACCGATCGAGCGGGCAAGGAATCTCATACCTCGGGTCTGGGCAAATCATGGCCTCGCTCGATCAATCAAATCTTACCGATCGAGCGAGCAAGAAAATGGAAGTTTCTGTTTAAGAAAAACAGACCTCGATCGATCGGTGAAATCTTACCGATCGAGCGGCCATTCTGCCCAGAAAATCTGCATAAAAGTTTTGTGCTGTCAAAACTTGAGCATTCAATTTAAATCACCTCAAAACAATACAAAACATGGTTGAATATATCAAGGAACATGCATATAATGATAGTACTAAACATCAAGCACAAATCCATGCCTTTATTACATCAAACTAATAATATCAAAGGCAATAAACCATAGACTACACAAAGTCTCAAAAGTGTGCTTCAAGTTTCTAATTGTCTACTACGTTTGATACATTCAAAGGCCTAGTCCTTCAGCTACAACCCGAGTCCTCACTTGCTCAATCTCTCTCCCGAGCTATCAATGACGTCGTTGACTAGCTCCTGCCCCCTCTGTTGCCATGCACACATACAAAACAAAGCAACAGCCGGATAAACTCCGGTGAGAAATCATTCCCAGTATAATCGACATATATAAAGCGTTAAAGAAATCATATCAACTCTATTTATAAATGACTCAACAATAGAGTAAATAACGCATATATTGATTAAGAATTGATTCATATAACTTCGTTTGCCATCAAGATTCGTAAACGATCTTGACATGGATATCCATCTATCGTAGTCATTCTTGACTCGAAAATAAGGCCGCCTCAGACCTTGGCATAGAATCAATTCAATAACATATCATATCAACTCAAACTCAAAGATCCACTACCTGAGATGGATCGACAACATCAAAAACAAATCAAAAGATAATCAAGTATGTGATTTTTGCGGGACAACTCAAGAAACGTCATTCCCGAGTTTCAAATCCCTGACTCACGATGTCGTCATTATACCTTCGTATTTCTCAGTTCGAAATGCTTCAAATCTGAAACACGATATCAAAAGACACATATCAAACTTCATTCAAGTCTACCATTTCAAAATCAATCCAAAATCATCAAGAATCGTCAATCAAAACCACTTCAAACCTTCGTCACTTCTTCCTTCAACTTGAAGTTGAGGTTCTTGAGTCAATAGTTTCCGAATAAACTCTGAAACTGAAAATAACATTGCTACAACATCAATAACATATCACTTAACATCTCAGCTCAATCATCGGCTTCAAAACGATCGTAAAACACAAATCGACGGCGTAGCGATTGAAAATCGGTAACCAACGAAATATCGTAACCATTTCCGACTTCGAATACAATTCATACGTATATTATATCAGCCATAATAACTCAAAGAGCAAGATAACAGCAGCTCTAACCCTCAGACACAAGCTGAAAATCAAGATTAAGTATAAACAACATGAATTCGTCAACCCGGTTTCGATATCGGAATACATAAACGTCGAAGAACATATACATATCATCCATATCTGATATCTACCAACTTTTGAGTTTCAAAACATGCTGAAAGATATAAAAACTTACACTAGATCGAAGCCCTCGTCGTAAGGATTCCAGAACACCTTTCGGAATCAAAATCGGATGATCGGATCAAAAGTTACGGCAATTTGAAAATCAAAAATCAAATGAAAAACAAAGATCTCGGCTTTCTCTGTTCAATATTCTGAAAATCTGAAGTAACTAAGCAAAGTACACGTAAACATGCTGACTATTCAATTCAAATTCTGATAACTTCAAGCATAATTGTCGTTTAGTCCCTCAATTCTTCAATATTTGCAATTTGGTCCTCGGCCCTTATTTTAATTCAATTTCAATCCAAAATAATTTAAGAATATTAGAATTTAAATCGAAACTCTAAATATTCCCAAATTAAATATACTCAAATTAAAATTAAATCATCTCGGATTAAATTAAATAATCCCGAATTAAATTAAATAATCATGCGCCTTACATTTGTTCTTGTTATTGTTTATTGTATATTTGATGGTGTGATAAATGATAATGTTAATATTTTATATATTTTCAAAAATTAAGGTAATTCAGATAGACAGAGTCCATATTTTATTTTATTTTTTAAAAAAATCAGACTTTCTTGATTACATATTATTGTAGTTTGTCTGACGGGTTTTGAAGCAACAAGAAGGCACTTATGATACTTGTAAACTCGGAAAAAATGTGAAAGAACAAACTGATGAGATAAAAATGGTTAAACGAATTTGTGCTCAATTTCAACATGAAAGTGAAAAACTTTGGGTGTGATCACATGTGGTGATATCATTCATTGTCCAATGTCTACACACAATTATATTAATATTATTCATCTAATGTCATGTGCACTGCTTTGACAAATGTAGAAGATCAATGTATTTTTCAATATTGAATGAAAACAGATGTGTTGATATCATTCATTGTCCAATATCTACAATTGTATAACTAGATGTAATTATGAACTTAAAAAATTTTCGAATACGATATTTAGGCATCGATTAGTCCAATTTATAAGACAACGCATATATTTGAACTCCAATATTAAAACAGCATGTCTGATCATGATGTTTGGAATAACACATGAACAGTAAGAGTACAAATATGACTTAATTCAGCATAAATTGTTCTACTTACCGGGATAATATTTTAGGCCACCAAGACCAACCTTGCAAAGTAAAAATAAATTCAGACAAATTGTCCCGGATTCAGAATAATTCCATATTAATTTGGAACGATCTCGAATATTTACGACATAAACAAAGAAATAATTATGTATAAGATAGACTCATTCTACGCACGCACGCACACACACACAAAAACAAAGATGTTATGATTTTATGCATAAAACATATTATAATGTTTATAATAAGTTTTCATTGTCGTATGAATTATCGTCAAATTACATTGGTGTTGGTCATATAATATCATGTGCAATACCTTGGCAAATGTAGAAGATTAATGCATTGTTCATTGTTCAATTAGATCACATATGGTGATATTATTCATTGCAAAATGATTACGTATAACTAGATGACATTATAAACTTTTAAAATTGTTAAATATAATTTTTAGACATTGATTAGCTTGATTAGTAAGATTAAGCTTATATTTGAACTTCACTATTAAAAAAACATGTCGATCATGTTGTTTGGCACAACACGTGAACAAAAAGAGTACAAATGCGGCCTAAATCAGCATAAATTGTTCTACTTATCGGGATAAAATTTTAGGCCACCAAGACCAACCTTGTCAAGTAAAAATAAATTAAGATCAAATTTTCTCGGATTCAAAATCATTCCATATTAATTTAGAATGATCGCGAACTTTTACGTCATAAACAAATAAACAATTGGGTATGAGAGACTCATTCTCCGCACACACACGAAGATATTATGATTTTGTGCATAACACATAATGTTTATTATTAATTTTTATTGTCATATGAATTGTCATCAAATTACATTGGTATTGGTCATGTAATATCATGTGCATTACTTTGAAAAATATAGAAGATGAATGCATTGTGCATTATTGAATTAGATCACATATGGTGATATTACTCATTGTACAATGACTACAATTGCATAACTAGATGTCATTATAAACTTTAAAAATTGTTGAATATAATATTTAGACATTGATTAACTTGATTAGTAAGATTAAACTTATATTTGAACTGCACTATTAAAATAGCATGTCTTATCATGTTGTTTGGCACAACACATGAACAATAAGAGTATAAATACGGCCTAATTTAGCATAAATTGTTCAACTTACCGGGATAAAATTTTAGACCACCAAGACCAACCTTGCCATGTAAAAATAAATTAAGATCAAATTGTCCCGTATTCAGAATCATTCCGTATTAATTTGGAATAATCTCGAACATTTACGGTATAAACAAAGAAACAATTGGGTATGAGAGAGACTCGTTCTCCACACACACATTCGAAGATGTTATGATTTTGTGCATAACACATATTATAATGTTTATAATAAGTTTCCATTGTCGTATGAATTGTCATCAAATTACATTGGTGTTGGTCATATAATATCATGTACACTAATTTGGTAAATGTACAAGATGAATGCATTGTTCATTATTGAATTAGATCACATATGATGATATTATTCATTGTACAAAGGCATTAAATTAATGCTAGATCTTAAATCACAAAGTGATTTATTAAAATTAAAAGAATCAATAGTGCAAGGAATCGTAAAACTCCCTGGATCTTTTAGTTTCTATGGTATCTTCTTTTGCATGATAGCACTACATTCCTCAGTCAGGTTCACTGTCTCGAGCTCCTCCAATTTCCACTTCCTAGACATTACATCTTTCAATAATTTGGCATAGTTCGGAATTTGTAGCAAAGCATCGGCGAATAGGATATTGATTTGAAGTTTCCGAGACAATTTGATCCTAATTTATTTTCACTTGGAAAGGTTGGTCTTGGTGGCCTAAAAATTTATCCCGGTAAGTAAACAATTTATGCTGAATTATGTCGCATTTGTACTCTAATTGTTTATGTGTTTTGCCAAACAACATGATCAGACATGCTCTTTTAATAGTTGATTTTATAAGTTTAATCTTAATAATTAAGCTAATAAATGTCTAAATATTATATTTTACGGCTTTTGAATTTTATAATGATATCTAGTTATGCAATTATAATCATTATATAATAAATAATGTCACCAATATTGATCTCATTCAATAATGAACAATGCATTCATCTTCTGCATTTGCCAAAATAGTGCACATGATATTATATGACCAACACCAATGTAATTTGACGATAATTCATACGACAATGAAAACTTATTATAAACATTATAATATGTGTTATGCACAAAATTATAACATCTTTGTGTGTGTAGAGAATGAGTCTCTCTCATACTTAATTGTTTCTTTGTTTATACCGTAAATATTTGAGATTGTTCTAAATTGTCATCCAATTATATTTGTGTTGGTCATTATAATCTATCATGTGCACTACTTTGTCAAATGTAGGAGATGAATGAATTGTTCATTATTCAATGAGATCACATGTGGTGATATCAGTCATTGCTCAATGTCTACAATTGCATAATTAAATGTAATTCTAACTTTAAAAAACTGTTGAATATGATATTTTTTACATCAGTTACCTCAATTTGTAATACGATACATGTATTTGAACTCTACTATTAAAAGAATATGCGTGATCATGTGGTCACAATGCATGAGCTAGAAGAGTACAAATGCGTCTTAATTGAGCACATAATGTTCTACTTCTCAGGATAAAATTTCGGGCCACTATGATTGACCTTCCCAAGTAATAGTAAATTAGTTTCGAATTTTTTTTTGATTTGATATAATTTTAAATATATTTGGAATAATCTCGGATAATTTTTGGATAAGCAGATAGACAATTTGGAATGTGATACTCATTAACACATGCACAAACTTTGTCAAATATACGAGACACATGCATTGTCCCTGATTTGGGATAATTCTAAATATATTTGGAACAATCTCATACATTTGTGGAATAAAAAAATAGACAATTGAGAATAAAATACTCGTTTTTTAGGCAATATGGCACACTTTTATGATTCGTTCTTTTGAGGTAGTATGAAACTCACTTTTTTGGCACTATATGATTCATATTGTCGAGTTAAAATGAATTAAAATTAAAATATCGAGTATTCAATATACCAATTTGTATTTATGTTTTAATGTGTCAAGTTCTAGGATATAAAGACATATATCAGTCGCATAAGTACTAATATGTGGTACTCATAGTACGTACATTTAATACAAAAAGTCTATATGATTTACGATCATAAAATTACATTTTACATTCACAATACAAACAAAAGATAACATCATTATGACCTGCACTGCATCACTATATATGAAATGTGTCTTAATCATAAATCAAACATCGATTGCGCCTCAAATCATAAATCAAATATTAAAATTTAAATAAAAACTAAATTAAACAAGGAACACATTTCATAAATTAATCACTGAAAGTACACATTATTCAAGTGTATATCATCATCCACAAACACAAAATACGTTCCGACCAAATAACTTCTAAATAAACTACAACTTACGAAATAGCTTCATGACCGCTTAATTCGGTATTTACTAGCAGGTGCACTAGGTCAAGTAATAGTAAAGTGGACAAAGAGTCCAAGTATCGATCCCACAGGGACTGCTGTCAATTCTCAAGAATTAATTATTTTACTTAATTTAGACAAAATTAATAAAGAAGGATGCAACGAATTAAATAAAAATTTAATTGCTAAAAATAATAAGAATTAAAATAACTGAAAGATAAATATAATTAAATTAAGACAACCAAGACACACGCATGTACCGAACAAATCATGTAACATGTAGCCGATTCAGGACTCAGATTTAATCTTAGATTATGGAAATTCTCCTAACTTGTCCAAAGGTCTATTTCTAAAACAATCAAACCTACTCAAATATTGACGGATTAATCTTTCGTAATCTAATCAAATTTGAATGCATTAAATATTTGTGAAAATTCAGTTTTCACCTAAAACCGCACACTGAAACCGAATTCTATTTCTAGTCGATTTTACCATGTGTTGATTATTAAAGTGATCAAAATCAATACCTCCACTGTCGACTTGGAATCGATTAACATGCAAGCAAACAGTTGATCAGACTATCCACAAGACAAATATGAATCTAACAATCAATAAAATAAAATAAAGTCTAAAAAATCACAAATAAACATCCAAGTTTTCTACATGAATTTTTTCGGCCCAATCACGCCTTTTTGGTTGAAAACAAACTACTCAATAATTGAAATTATAATTCAAAAATATAAAGAAAAAGAAAAACTCTGATGACGATGGAGCGGATCTCCAATCTCCAAGCCTAGATGCCTCCTTCTTTGCGTTGTGCGTGCGATCTCCTCTTCTAAAATCTGCTCTTTTATGCTTTATATATATGGCGTTGAAAAGCCCATAAAATAAAGCTCGCAAAATAAGAGGTTTAATTTCCAAAATTTTATTTTTTTCCTTTTCTGCACGTCGGGCTCGCTCGAGCGCAGTGTTGGGATCGGTTCAGAGGGTAGAGGGGGGGGGTGAATACACTCTGAAACTTTTCTTCTACTTCTTTAGAATGATCAAGTGAGGTTTAGTTCACTTAATCAGTTTTCTCAACTTCTAAAATGTTTTGAACAACTTAAATAGTGCGGAAATAGTTCAGAGGTTTTAGTGATGCAAAGTTTATAATGCAATGTATGAGCAGGATGTGAGATAAGTTGCAGTAAATGCTAAAGCACGATTTTATGGAAGTTCGAAGGCTTAATCCTTCTACGTCTCCCCTTCTTCCACTTAGGAAGGAATTCACTAGAAGACTTTGGTTATTACAACGTCTTGTAATACACCCACTTCAGACTTAGGACTTATCCAATGCCTAATCCGAAACTCCTAGATTTACACAGATAAGATTCTCAGTTCTTATCAGACTGGTGGAAGCTTTCAGAGCAGCTTCAAGTCTCTTCAACACTGAGTATAGTTGAGTTGAGCTTCTCAGACTGCAGAGCGGTCGAGAGGCTTGAAAACCCTAGGATGATCCTTGACGATCAGATATGTGAACTGTAGGCGAGGGTTTATTTGAGCAGCAGATGAATGATCTTGTAAGTGTGCTCAAGTATATCAGATGAGGACTTCTGATATTAGTCAAGTGATTGAAATTTTTCTGAGTTGCTTGTCTCTCTTCGTTGTCTCGTCTCACTTCTTATTGTTGTTTGAGCAATCTTCCCTTTATATAGGTCAATCATCAACGTCTTTATTTTGAACGTTCTGATGCTGCATTGAATGCACATTTAATGCTCATAAATGCATTGATGATTCTGCATGAGGATCGTACACTGCAGACAACTTCCAGGATCCAAAACTGGAATAAACGGTCGAATGCTTTATCTGCAGTCATTCTGTGTTTTTGCCATTTTGGTACAACCTGTTGTCTTGATTTGCAGGAGTCAACAAATCTTCTGAAACGCCGGTTCTGCTTTTAATAAAAGATCCTGCAAAGAACATCTTGTCACAGGTACTTGTCTCGAGATATCTAGATAGGCAGTTGGCATTCTACCGGTAGAGATATTTGTCCTCTGCTGGTTTGAATAACCAGTCGATAAGCTTGTGACTTCAACCGGTCGAGAGATAAAGGCGGTTGACAAGCTTCCGGTAGATAGATTTATCCTCTGCTGGTTTTGATAGCCAGTTGATAGGCTTGTGACTTCAGCCGGTCGAGAGCAAAGGCGGTTGACAAGCTTTCGGTAGAAGTTGTAGTAGGTTCCTGAAATACAATGGTTGGCAGCACATTCCTATACAATGAGTTGTTGTTTGTTATCACCAAAATATCGGATTCAACAATTTCCCCCTTTTTGGTGATGACAAAACTTAAGTGCTCCAAGAACAATATGAAAGCATTAAAATGAACTTCATTGAGAGAATGAATTTCATTAAGTACAATAAGCATTTTTATTACACCTACAGAAAAAAAATAAGATGCGGCTGCGATAAGTAAAGAAGAGATAAGTTGTTCATCTTTTGAACCAACTGGCTCCTCCTGACCTATCGCCTTCTCTTCTTCTTCTGTCGGCTTCTTCTTTTCTTCTGGACTCTTCTTCACGTCTTCTTGCCTCTGCTGCTCTACGTTGCTCTTCTTCCCCTTTTTGGCATCACCTTGGTTGAGCCGAAGGATGACCTCAGTGAGTTGAGTGCCAAGGCAGGCTTGCATAGTGTCTATTTTTGCATCGATTTGAGCAAGTAGAGTGGCTTGCATAGTGTCCATCCGATCATTCAACTGCTTATGAAGGCGATTTTCGGATCGGATAACTTGTTCGGAGACGGTAGAGAGCGTGTTGATTTGAGTGCGATGATGATTAGTGATCTCTGTGGACAGACGAGCGAGGTCTCGAGACACGGTCTCGAAATGCCGAATCATCGTCTGGCGTGAATTATCGACCGATAAGGAAGAGTTTGTTATGTCTTGAGAGAAGGACCTAACCGTTTGCATGAGCTCATGAAGCCGATTTATCAAGGTATGATCTAGAGCTGCGGCCATGGCTTCAATTAAAGAATCATCAGTCTGAATCATTTGCCCTTCTGAGTCATTTCTTGGTGAAACAGGGCTAGACTCACGATGATGTGGTGCGGGTGAACTTGCTGGAGAGCTACCCGATGGACCTTCCAATAATGGTACAGTTGGAGATGTAATAGTTTCGACTGCAGCCAATATGGTTGGTGGAGTACCAGGATCAGCACTTGGTTCATCCATAATGAGATCTTCCATAAACTTTTCAGTAGATGGAGACGGTTGAAGTGCTGGATCAGCATCAGTCACTTGCTGTTCTGGAGATGCAGGTGATACAATAGTGCTTGATATCTCCGTTGGGGGCACTGTTGCTTCACTACTGCAAGGAGCCTTTGTCACAGAGGTGACAGGTATCTCTTGTGCAACCACTTCTAAAACATCTTGTGAATGACCGGGAGAAGTGAGAGCGGTCGTCACGGGAGAGGAGCGAGCAATCACAACTGCTTCCGGTTGAGTAACTGCTTGGACTGCGGTTGAGGAGGGGTCGACCGATGAAGATGCTGCTACACTCGATCTTAGAGCATATGATTGAAAGAGGTCAGCAGTGATGAGATCGGTCAGAATCCCATCTGAAGAAGGAAGAGCATAGACGTCTTCTTCACCCTGATCTTGAGTGAGAAAGGTTTTCATCATCACTTGTGCTTCCAGCACATAAGCTTGCAAACAGGCTGCTGAAGCTGGTGTTTTGACATTGTTGAGAGCTTGGAAGTGCTGAAGTAGTTGAGTGATTTGACGTAGACTATCCTGTAGTCCAGTCAAAATCACAAAGTCATCGGCAGCGGTAGGACTCTTGGATTTGAAATTCTTGACACGCTCATTAATTAGCAGTGATAGCAGGCTTCCTCGAAGCTTCAAGTCTATGAGATGTCTTCTTCCCAGAGCCTCCACGATGTCTTCAGTATCAGCAAATAGAAGCATCTTCTGCTCAATGACGTTTAGAGATTTCCATTTAGGAAATATTTGAGCGAGTGTCAAGTGAGTGCGGGAGTGATGCCATCTGTCAAAACGTTGTAGATGACGCTTGACAGTACGGAGTACGTGAGAGATGATCATATTGAGTTCTATCGTAGCTGCTGGTTGAGCCTTGGGTGTGTAGATCATCACACCTTTCCCTTTGTCTTTGGGATCAGCTAGAGTGACCTCAGGAGCTGATGAGGCACCTTCCCGGATTATCACACCTTTTGTAGGACGAGGAGCAGTAGAAGCAACAACGGTAGTAGTCTCGACCGTTGGCGGGGTAGGAGCAAGTCCAGAAAGAGACTTTAGCTTCTTGTGCTGCCTCTTCTTCTCGCCTGCAGGCGTGGATGACACAGCTGCTTTGGAGACCGAAAGGGATGACCTGCTGAAAGCTTGAATCAGTGGAACATTCTCACGTGATTCATCTTCAGAGTCAGATTCGATGATCAGTTGACGCTTGGCAGACTTTTTGGTATGGACTGGTTTGGCCACGACCGAAACCGTTGAAAGCGGTTGAGGGATAGCAATAGCCTTTGCGGTTGAGGGCAAGGTGTCGACCGCAGTCTCTTTCTTGTTCAGGAATTTGAGAATCGTAGACTTGTTGAGCCATTTGGTGGGATGCAGAGGCTCAGTCTTGGAAAAGTCCACTCCAAGGACGCCCAAGATGTGGCAGATTTGCAAAGCAAATCCCTCGGATTGCCCTTTCCCCCTGATCATTTCACATAGAATATTGAACAGAATGTCTGACCAGTTTATGTTGATCTTGGAGGCAATACAAGCCATGTATTGAAATTTCTCCAGCGTCACCTTGTCGTAAGATCCAGCCTTGGCCAGAAGATTCTTGGCCACGATATTAGTCAGTAGCCTGAATGGAGCTTTGAGAGATGTCTTCTGGGCCGGCAGTTTGATCGGAGCATCAGTAGTTGAGAACTCCTTCAACCAATAAGAGCAGTTACCATCTGGAAGATCCGTGCATTTTGTCAAACCCCTGGAGGGCAGATCAAATGTGCTAGCGAAGAACTTCTGATTGAAGGAGTAGACCTCTGTCTTGATCAAGCATTTGATAGTCCCATGCTCGATTTGAGCGGTTGCGAAGAACTCCTTCAAAACAGGCAAATCGCAGATGGCGCTGCATTCCAGAAATTTCTTCAGTCCAGAGGCTTCAAGCATGGTGAAGACCTCAGTTATTCCTGCGTTGTTTGCCTTAACAACGGAATCAAAGTTGATGGCGAGGCAAGTCTTCTGGATCGACATGATATCTATAGATAAGAACTCGAGCAAAGAGTAAGCAAAAGCTTGAGAGTAATTCGATGGAGCGTTTAATACAATATGAAAGTTTTTAGCAAAGGTGAAAGATTGATATACGAGTGTAAAGAAGTATATATAGGAACCTATGGGCCATAGGGTGATGTCATGAAAAGTATTTTTGAAATTCAAAAAGTTTTGAAGAGCATAATCACGGCGCCCAATTAATGTCATTTGGTTCAAAGCACCAAGCTGCTAGTACGAAGTCTGTCAGAGACTAGTTAAAGGCGGATGATATGCCAATATTAATGGCAACGTAACAGCTAATCTATTAATGTCATATTGACAATCATTCCCCCTAAACACATGCATACTAACTTAAATCTACTAAGCCAAGAATATTTCGAAAATATGAAAACTTAGCGTCCGGTAGAGGCTTGGTGAATATGTCTGCTGCTTGCTGATCGGTAGAGATGTATTCCAGCCTAATTTCCTTCTTTAAGACATGATCTCGGATAAAGTGATGCCTGACATCAATGTGCTTTGTTCGAGAGTGCATCACTGGATTGTGAGTGATGGCTATGGCACTTGTATTGTCACAGTAGATTGGAGCTTCACTCGACCGAATCCCATAATCATTAAGCTGCTGTTGAATCCAGAGTATTTGAGCACAACAGCTGCCAGCAGCAAGGTATTCTGCTTCGGCGGTCGAGGTAGCAATTGATGTCTGCTTCTTACTTGACCACGAAATTAGTCTATCTCCAAGGAATTGACATGTGCCACTTGTACTTTTGCGATCAATTCTACAACCTGCATAATCTGCATCTGAATAGCCAATAAGATTAAGATTTGAATCTTTGGGATACCAAAGACCCACATTAGTAGTTCCTTTAATATATTTAAGTATTCGTTTGGTAGCAATGAAATGAGATTGCTTAGGTGCGGCTTGAAATCTAGCACATAAACAAACTGAATACATGATATCCGGTCGACTGGCAGTCAAATAGAGCAGTGAACCAATAAGGCCTCGATACATGGTTACCTCAACCGGAATTCCCCCTTCATCTTTATCAAGCTTAATTGATGTACTCATGGGGGTAGATACAGTTGAGCATTGTTCCATTCCAAACTTCTTTACCAATTCCTTGGCATACTTGGACTGATTGATGAATATTCCAGTTTCAAGTTGCTTTACTTGAAGTCCAAGAAAGAAGTTTAGCTCGCCCATCATGCTCATTTCAAACTTCTCCTTCATCAGTTTAGAGAACTTTGAGCACAACTTGGGGTTAGTTGACCCAAATATAATGTCATCAACATAAATTTGTACTAGTAACACATGATCACCTTTTACAAATTTAAACAGGGTCTTATCGACCGTTCCAATTTGGAAATCATGTTCCAGTAAAAATTTTAGCAAAGTGTCATACCAAGCACGCGGTGCTTGTTTTAATCCATAGAGAGCTTTGTCAAGTTTATAGATATATTGAGGATGAGTAGGATTGACAAAACCTGGTGGTTGTTCAACGTACACCTCTTCTTGAAGTAGACCATTGAGGAATGCAGACTTCACATCCATTTGATAAACTTTAAAATTCTTGAAGGCTGCATAAGCAAGAAAGATGCGGATTGCTTCTAGTCTTGCAACTGGCGCGAAAGATTCCTCAAAGTCTATGCCTTCTTCTTGTCTGAATCCTTGAGCAACAAGTCGAGCTTTGTTACGCACAACAGTGCCATGTTCATCGAGCTTGTTACGAAACACCCATCTAGTTCCAATCACATTTTGATTTTTCGGTCGAGGAACTAGATGCCAAACATTGTTGCGGGTGAATTGATTCAACTCTTCTTGCATAGCTTCAATCCAGCTGGCATCTGATAGAGCTTCATCTATTTTCTTGGGCTCTACCTGAGATATGAAAGCGGCATGCAAGAATTCATTAATCATTTGACCACGTGTTTTTCGAGGAGCAGAAGGGTCACCTATGACCAACCCAGGTGGATGATCTTTGTTCCACCTAAAATAATTCCCTAAAGGGTTGTCATCAATTGGTTGATGAACGTCCTCGTTTACTGGATCATCATTGGCTGGAGGATTGTTATCAACCGGTGGATCCACTTCTGGCCTTGTTTGATCACACCGGTAGAGGGAACTGGATCATCCTTCTTTGGAGGATATAGATCACTGTCACTCTCTTCCTGTAGATTTGTGTTTTCCAGTCTGTGACTCAGATCATTTATGCTCCCTTGAGTTTGTTCTGTACATAGAGTAGATTCATCAAAAACAACATGAATGGTTTCCTCGACCGTTAGTGATCTTTGATTGAACACTCGATAAGCTCTGCTAACGGCTGAGTAACCAATAAAAGTTCCTTCGTCTGCTTTGGCATCGAAGGCTGTCAAATGGTTTTTGCCATTGTTGTGGATAAAGCATTTGCACCCAAAAATTTTGAAATAAGAAATGTCAGGTTTTGTGCCATTCCAGATCTCATATGGAGTTTTGTTAAATCGTTTATTAATCATAGATCTGTTTTGAGTATAGCAAGCTGTGTTAACTGCTTCTGCCCAAAGTCTTTGAGAAACATTTGAATCAGCAATCATAGTTCTGGCTGCTTCTTTTAAAGTACGGTTCCTTCTTTCAGCCACCCCATTTTGCTGTGGGGATCTAGCAGCTGACAACTCATGCTTGATTCCCTGATCATCTAGATAAGTCATAAGAGTGATGTTTAAAAATTCAGTCCCTCTATCACTCCTGATTCTATCTATTACAGTAGATTGTTCATTTTGCAAGCGTTTAAAAAGCTTAATCAGGTGAGGTGCAGTTTGATCTTTTGAAGAGAGAAAGATGACCCAAGTAAATCGAGAAAAGTCATCTATAACAACAAGAGCATATCTCATTCCCCCTATGCTTCTTACTGGTATAGGACCAAATAGGTCCATGTGAAGTAAGTCTAAACATTTGGAAGAGGACATACACCCTTTATTTTTAAAAGTTGCTCTCACCTGCTTTCCTAGTTGACAAGCAGGACAAACTTTGTCTTTTACAAAATCTCCTTCGGGCAGACCAGAAACCAAATCATGCTTCCTCAAGTTAAAAATGGACTTAAAATTTAGATGATTTAACCGCTTATGCCACAACCAATGTTTATCATGATGAGCAGTAAGACAAGTGGGTGAAGAAATATGTGAGCAAGACCAGTTTACCTTGTAGGTGTTTAGGTCTCGTACACCGGTCATAAGAGTCTCACCTTTGTCATTTTTTATGAGGCACGTGTGTTTGTGAAACTCGACCGAATGATCATTGTCACATAGTTGACTAATACTTATCAAATTATAGCATAGTTTGTCAACAAGTAACACATCTTTAATAATGATGTTACCATGGATGATCTTACCCTTACCCACGGTTTTACCTTTGGAGTTGTCTCCAAAGCTGATCTTTGGTCCTTTGCACAACACCACTTCTGTTAGAAGTTCTGGATTCCCTGTCATGTGTCGTGAGCAACCGCTATCTAAATACCAGGTAGTGTCCTTGATAGAAGTGGTTTTCTCGCCCGTTTGGACTTTTAGTACCTGCAAAGAGTGAAGAACTTTTGGTACCCATATCTAGTAGGGTCCAGGTCGGATTAGCCCTTTCGGGACCCACACCTGGAACACCCTTACAGGTTTGCCCGTGTGTGTGTCCAGAAATCTGTGCGGTCGATAGGCAGTAAATGTGTGTGCTTGTGAGGTTGCTGTGTGCTGCTTGCCTTTTTTATTTTCATCAGTTAGCATGTACCTCTTTTGAACTGGCCTGCAATTAAAGTACTGGTAAGGCTTCTCCTTTGACCATATTTTCTTAGAGTAGTTAGACTCATTCCATGGCCTTTTGAAATTAGATTGGTTTCCCTTTCTTCTTTCATTAGGTTTTGGTTTGATCCAAGTTCCTCTTTGATTAGAGGTCTGGGGATCCACATATCCCAGCCCTCTATGCTTAGAGCTTCGTTCGTTCGATACTTTCTGATTTTTGTCAAAGCTGCACTTATCGTGTTCATATATCGTGCTGGACCTGACAAATCTTATTTTGTTAAGATTGCCTTTGTCCAGGCTTGACTGAATACAGGATTCCATAGACTGTTCATTTGTTCCAAACCCTAGACCGGTTTTATCATGCACCGGTCTTTGGATTTCTTGAATCTTGTCAATGGTTACCGAAGATTTATTCCAAGCCTTAATGGTTTCAAGTAGTTTTTTATTTTCAATCAAGGTAGCTTGGAATACTCTTTTCAAGGTGTCGTTCTCAGTAGCCAGCAGACTTAGCTTGACCTTAAGACCATCAAGCTCTTTTTGCTGCATGCAGCTTGATTTGCTTGACTTATCTTTTAGGTTAGCTCTTTCTGCCTTTACTTCCTCGAACTCCTTGGATAATGCTTTGTATTCATTAGCCATTTCGTGTAAAGCAGTAACTAAATCACTGTGAGTAAATTCAGGTGAGCCAAAGTCAAATACCTCCTCAGCTTCTTCTTCGATGTCGGCCATAAGGCATTCCACTTTTTCATCATCGCTGTCATCTGAAGAGCTTCCGGTATTGGAGTTGTCAGAGTCAGACTCAGCCCACTTGCTTTTGCTTTCATCTGCTACTAGAACCCTTTGGTCTTTTCCTTTTCTAAACGTCCTTTTATCCTCCTTACCCCTTCTTCTTTCGGAGAATTGCTTCTGATCATTGTTCTTAGGCTTGGTGCAGTCTGCAATGAAATGGCCTGGCTTTCCACAGTTAAAACAAGTAGGACCATCGTTTGTATGGTCCGATTTATGATAATTTTTAAATTTAGAATTGTTTTTACGCATAAATTTACCAAATTTCTTGACAAAGAGTGTCATGGCTTCATTGCTGATTTGCTCAGCTGATCTCTTTGGAGGTTCCTCGACCGGTGGACGTATCACGGTTGAGGTTAAGGCCTTGGTTGGTTGAGATGTGGATGGTTCATCTTCTGTTCTCATGTTGAGCTCGAACTCGTAGGCTTTGAGATCAGCAAAGAGATCATGCAGTTCAACCTTGCTCAAATCTTTTGACTCTCTCATGGCCACTGTCTTGATCTCCCATTCTTTGGGCAGAGCTCTCATAACCTTCACAGCAATTTCACGGTTAGTATAAGTTTTACCTAAAGCAGTAAGATCACAGATGATACTACTGAACCGTTCATCAAATTCAGCCATGGTTTCCCCTGGCTTCATTTTGGCGTTGTCATATTTTTGAATGGCCAGAGTGAGCTTGTTTTCCTTTGTCTGGTCATTCCCTTCACACAGCTGAGTGAGCTTCTCCCAAATCTCCTTTGCTGTGGAACATGACTTGATTTTGCTGAACATATTCTTGTCCAGTGTTTTGTATAGGATGTCCCGGGCCACATTGTCAAGATTGGCCTTCTTTTTGTCCTCAGTGGTCCACTCAGCTCTTGGTTTCTCAATCATTTGTCCTGCTCCATCGGCTAGAGCTGGGTTGACCTTCATAATTTTGATAGGACCGTCTGTTATGACATATAGCATGTCATCATCCTGTGCTGCAAGATGTGCCTGCATGCGAATTTTCCAATCATCATACTCTTCTTTAGAAAACATAGGAATTCTGTTGAAAGAAGTCATGATTTGAAAACTTCAGATCAGCAGTTGAGAAAGGAACCCGCTCTGATACCACTTGTTGGGATCGGTTCAGAGGGTAGAGGGGGGGGTGAATACACTCTGAAACTTTTCTTCTACTTCTTTAGAATGATCAAGTGAGGTTTAGTTCACTTAATCAGTTTTCTCAACTTCTAAAATGTTTTGAACAACTTAAATAGTGCGGAAATAGTTCAGAGGTTTTAGTGATGCAAAGTTTATAATGCAATGTATGAGCAGGATGTGAGATAAGTTGCAGTAAATGCTAAAGCACGATTTTATGGAAGTTCGAAGGCTTAATCCTTCTACGTCTCCCCTTCTTCCACTTAGGAAGGAATTCACTAGAAGACTTTGGTTATTACAACGTCTTGTAATACACCCACTTCAGACTTAGGACTTATCCAATGCCTAATCCGAAACTCCTAGATTTACACAGATAAGATTCTCAGTTCTTATCAGACTGGTGGAAGCTTTCAGAGCAGCTTCAAGTCTCTTCAACACTGAGTATAGTTGAGTTGAGCTTCTCAGACTGCAGAGCGGTCGAGAGGCTTGAAAACCCTAGGATGATCCTTGACGATCAGATATGTGAACTGTAGGCGAGGGTTTATTTGAGCAGCAGATGAATGATCTTGTAAGTGTGCTCAAGTATATCAGATGAGGACTTCTGATATTAGTCAAGTGATTGAAATTTTTCTGAGTTGCTTGTCTCTCTTCGTTGTCTCGTCTCACTTCTTATTGTTGTTTGAGCAATCTTCCTTTTATATAGGTCAATCATCAACGTCTTTATTTTGAACGTTCTGATGCTGCATTGAATGCACATTTAATGCTCATAAATGCATTGATGATTCTGCATGAGGATCGTACACTGCAGACAACTTCCAGGATCCAAAACTGGAATAAACGGTCGAATGCTTTATCTGCAGTCATTCTGTGTTTTTGCCATTTTGGTACAACCTGTTGTCTTGATTTGCAGGGGTCAACAAATCTTCTGAAACGCCGGTTCTGCTTTTAATAAAAGATCCTGCAAAGAACATCTTGTCACAGGTACTTGTCTCGAGATATCTAGATAGGCAGTTGGCATTCTACCGGTAGAGATATTTGTCCTCTGCTGGTTTGAATAACCAGTCGATAAGCTTGTGACTTCAACCGGTCGAGAGATAAAGGCGGTTGACAAGCTTCCGGTAGATAGATTTATCCTCTGCTGGTTTTGATAGCCAGTTGATAGGCTTGTGACTTCAGCCGGTCGAGAGCAAAGGCGGTTGACAAGCTTTCGGTAGAAGTTGTAGTAGGTTCCTGAAATACAATGGTTGGCAGCACATTCCTATACAATGAGTTGTTGTTTGTTATCACCAAAATATCGGATTCAACACGCAGGAAGAGTGCGCTCGAGCGAGCAACTTTCTGCCACAAACTATTTTTTTCTCGCGACATGCTTGGACCCCGTGCCAGGTCCGTTCCTGGGTCCGTGCATGTGTCTTTTCCAGCGCGCAGTTTTCTTTAAAAAATCATATCTTAAGTTCTAGTCGCCGGATCAAGCCGAAATTTGGACAGCAACTTCAAAAATCTTGAACTTGATTTTGAACGGTGGAGATCGGATTTGAATCTTTCTAAAATAAAATATGATTTTTGTATCATGGCTGCTCCGTAATTCATTCTTCAAAAATTCATTTTCCTACAAAATTAACCCGGAGAGTGAAATGCACATGTAAGCAATAAATCACATAAAAACACACATAAAACAATATGAGTGCACACAAAATATAAAAATATCAAAAAATAATGCATACAAAATGCACTCATCACTTCACACGATACGACAACACAAGATAACACAATACATAAGAGTACACTACAACCAAAACTCAAATTAATATAAAACAACAGTGTGTTCCACAAAATCATCAAATTAAACTAAACCAACAATGTTTCCACTGGAACATGTATATCTCCTCGAAGGTAAGGTCATGCTTGAGCCAACTTTCAATAACCGCTTTCTCATGTGCAAGTGTAAAGATGGAGCATACGTCGCTTTCTTGATTATGGATGCCCAATATTTTTTTATTATGTCGGTGGTAATTTTTCAACACCTAAAATAAAACCAAAATAATTTACATTGAGCTTAAAATATAAAATCGTGTATGAAAATTTTAATAAAATTGGAGAATATTCACATTTTTTCATGTAACACATTACACACAAAAAAACACACAATAACAAATTCAATCGGTTCATTTTTATTTTAATAATAAAATTATCAATATCTAAGTCATAATGTAGAGCTAAAATCATTATGATTAGGAATTAAATCGATATAATTGAGAACAAAGAATTTCAGCTACTCTATCCCAAAATTGCAATAAATGAGCTTCATTTCCACTCACAGACCGAAAAACTAGAGATTGACGAACAAATATGTACAATTCACACCACGAAAATTTAATAGAATCACTAAAATCATGTCAAATCTCTAAGAATAGCTCAATTGCAAAGGATAAACACAATTACGCTACATGTTATTGTATTCATAACAACAAAAAGTGCAAGGTTGTAAGAACCACTTCCAGATTTAATTTTTAGCATAATCAATAAAAACAAAACATGCATTCAGTACAATAAGATCAAAAATAAAGATCGTGACTTTATTCATAACCCATTCCGCAACAAAAAATATCACAAAATCACATTTCTAAGTAGCAGATTCGAATACTATAAAGACTATCTATATAATCTTTATAATCAGTACTAAACTATAAAAAATGGAAATGAAATCGTTATAATCAAGAACAATAACGAATTTCAGATAATCAATCTATAATTGGTTGAGATGAATCATAAACCCACAGAGATACGTAAAACCTAAATATTGACCATCAAATATGTATAATTCAAACGATGTATGAAACTTCACTGCACAATAAACACAAACTTCAAAGAATCGCTCTATTGGAAAAGATTAAAAAAAAGAAACAAATCATCAAAGAATCACTAAATTAGAAAAGATTAAAAAAATTCATCAAGATGAATTGCATCTAAAAAATTTCTTAATTTTCCAAAAAAAAATAATAATCATACCTTGAAGTTGTTGTTTCGATGGCGGTTCTTCACAAAGATTTTCAAAATCCGACAGTTCTTCACTTTGAACTTCTTTTGCCTCATTTTTTGGCACCAAAATTCGACTTAAATGTACAATTCATTGCTAGTTTAGCTGTTAAGGAATGGATCAAGTAGAATGAGGTTGGGGATACGGAAGATTGGAAGGTGAGAGAATTGTTATTAAAATATTATTTATTGTTCAAGTGGGCATTAATGTGTTTTCATACTTTTTGAAGGCAATTTCATAGTTTACCTCAAATGGAGAGCTTAAACACATGACAGTGTTTTGTCAGGGAGTTGCAACAAAACAATTCTGACGCGGGGACTGAGAGCAAATCTCAAGTTTCTATTAGGGATTTATTGATCATTTCCTCTTTTAATATAACTAGTAAAGAATACGTTCTTCGCACGTGAGAGAACTTCGCTTGTATCATATTAGTTATTCAATTGAATAAAAAAGGACGTTTATGTCAAATAATTTGGAACATAATAATAGTAAGACAAATATGGCTAACAATATTCATAAATTCATTATTTTTTAAAAAAAAACAATCACAAACTTGCAATTCTTGATCTTTCTTATTGTTTATTTATCTCTTTTTCTCGGTCATGTTGCTTATATACCTGTTTTTTTTTATTATCTTAAAGCTCAATGCTTATGACGTGTTAATCACCAATTATCTCCGAGTTTTCCTTATTTTAACATCAATATGTTAATCTTCTATTTCAGTAATTGCTCCAAATAATTAAATGCATTTATATCATTTATTCTTTCTATTCTATATATAATTTACATACAATTGCTTTTAAATAGTTATATATATATATGTTATTTATATGTTGCAAAACGTGGTATGAATTTCAAATATTCATCGACATCACTATCTAATTCACATTATTTCAAGAAGAATGATTTAGTTCGATATCACACAAGTAATAAACCCTACCATAATCTATTTTCTTTGCTTTGTTTACATCTCGTGTTTGACAAACTATATTTATAAATATTGGTTCAATTGTACAATTACTGATAAAACAAATTAAAGATGAAAAATTTTATAGATATAGATATTATCACGTTATATATTTTATAGATTTATGAAATTTTATATTTATAAATATTTTTTCACATTAGAGAAAACAGTTATTGACTTCTCAATATCAATTCATGTCATTATACCTCTCACTCATTGAATAATCATCCTTCAAATAATATATATAATTTTTTGTTCTCTGTTAACTGATTGTTAATCTATCAATCTTAACTTCGCTTACTCACCTTCTTCTTGTATACTCCAATAAAAAGAGTTTTGTACCATAAATTTTATCTGGTGTGGCGTAAAACTTTCAAATATAAAACAAAAAAATCAACAAGGGAATATGTACCTTATAAAATACACCTGATTATGCATAAATTCCAAAATCATATATATATATTCATCCATTAATATTTAACCAATAAATAATAATTCTGACATGCTGATGTCCTTTTAACTCTTGAACCAAACCTCACTCTAATATACCTAGCATGTGAATTTAATCGCATACACTATCCCTATATCGATATTTTCGATAACTCTCCATAAAAAAAATTTATTTAACATTTGACCAAATATTATTAACTACTGACAATAAAAGGGTTAAAATTATTTTGTTTTGCAAAAAAATTATTTATTAACTCTATGTGTTTTCAAATCTTAAGCATATGTACCCTAAAAGCATGTACGAACAAAGTTATGATGCTTAATATTTGAAAATCAGAATCACAAACAGATCATCAAGAATAAAAAAAATTTAATTGCATATAATACCTCTATGAAATTTCAAAATTTCTAAAAACGACCTATGAAAAAAGAATAATATTCTATTAAATTCCCGTGTTTTTAAGTCGTGTGCACATATATTTCCATTTTTTAAAATTTTGACCGTACATCCTCTTTGTCCGTAAATAAATTTTATAGGATAGTGTGCTCAAAATTAGATGTGTCAAAAGGGCTAGCGGGAAGGGACGACATACAACCCGTCGCAACCCACCATTATATCTTTGATTTGAAAAATAATTCATTGTCATTCATTGAATCTACAATAATGTATTAAACCAGAAGCATTAATTTTATTAACATTTTTTTCCTCAAAGGGAAGGAAATCAAAGGGAAAAAATTATCTCAACCATATTGTTTTTTGTCTTTGATGACATTGAAGAATTGGAAGCTAAAACTTAGTCGGGCAGAAAAACATAACTGACCTTGGTCAGATATCAACTCGAAAAAATATTAAAAAAATAAATTGATTTCTTGTGGCAATGGAGATTTCATCCATCAAATTTTACCGGTTCGTATATATGGTGTTATTTGTTTCTTTATCACGTTATTTCATTCCTCTCCCACAATTTTCGCAATCTTAATTTAAAATATATAATACAAGGATTGTGAAGATCGAGTAATAAATCTAAAAGATTACAAAAGTGACATCATCTTTAATTACCTCCAAAATATTATTGTTCTCCGCTGACAAAACTTCTTGACACTCATTAAAAAAATGAAATATGCATAAAACATTTTCATTCGTTTCAAAGGATCTCTAAGCTTCCTACAAAAGCAAGAATAATAAAATATGCAAACAAAAAAATATCACAAAACCAAGAAATTTAATAAATCAATAAAATCTTAAAGTTTTACAGTGATTTATTTTGTTTTCTTCCAATATATGTTTCATGTTTACACCAAGAGATACTGTTTCGTTTTGCATCCAACCATGTAACTTATAACAATACATGAGAGCAATAGTTTTGAATTATAAACATAATTACTATAGCTATATTATTTTATACATGAGCGTATCTCTCACGTAAAATATCAAAATACTTGGCTGTTTTAGAGATTCAATTTAGCTGAATTCAAGTACATAACCGGCAACTTCAATGCTATTTATTAGCTTTGTAAGGTTCGATTCAGACTTTGACTTGTCAAAATAATTTGTAGATCACTGTTTGTCCTTGTAACAAATGTTGAATCATTCCATTTCGATCATCGAGCTGAGAGATGCGGATAAAATACCAGAGATGGTTTTACTAAGATGGTTAATTTATGTTTTAATTCGACCCAGGTAGATATTGAGACCAATATTTCGCCTGGATAAAATACAAATGCACTCTGTCGATATGAACTATGATTTATAGATTTTTGAGTTGGTTGTTCAACCGACTTGACGGCTGATCATTTGGATTATCGATATATGAGATATCATCGAAATACTTCAGATTGCCAAAAATTCATCTTAGCTGAATTTGAGTTTCATCTTCTCAAAACATCCAAAATTTGATCTATCAACTACCCAGTTGCGTAAATATGTTAAAAACACTAACAAGGTTTGTTGCCATCAAAGTAAGATTGATTGTGTTTTTGTTCTCAACAATCTCTCCCATTTGATGACCACAAAATTTAAATAAAAATATGGACTTTGAAAACTCAAGTACTAAATGACATTGAAAATTATATTTTATTTAACACGTTTATTTTAACATAAGTATTTATTGGTTTTCCGAATTTTGTTTTCTATCCTTTGGTTTACTTTTGTTCCAGTAAATTTATTGTCGTTATTTATATTTATTTCTATCCATATGGTATTCTGTATTGAATTTAATATTATCATATTAAAGTTGACTCTTAAATTTAAATATATATTCTTATTTTATAAATATATATATATATATATATAATAAGAATAAAGTTTAATCTAGTTAATTTCTCTTCAACTTTGAATGCATTAATTTTGATTCATAATTTGGCAACCATAACCAAGCATGCTCTCATCGTTGAAAGCATATTGGGGATACAATTAGATCAATGTAAAATATTTAGCTTTTATTTTAATTTTAAAATTAAATAATAAAAAATTATTATTTATTTATTTATTTATAATAAAGTATCACATATAACTTTAAGCAACTACAATGCAACACGAAAAAATAAAAAACATTGACCAATCTTAATAAATCAATAATCCAAATTTATCCCTATTTTTTCTCTCATGAATAACAAAATATGAAAAAATATATATATCACAAAACCAAGAAATTTAATAAATCAATAAATTCTTGAAGTTTTACTGTGATTTCTTTTGTTTTCTTCCTATGTTTGATGTTTACACCAAGATATACTGTTTCGTTTTGCATCCAATCATGTAACTTATAACAAAACATTAGAACGATAGTTTTGAATTATAAACATAATTACCATAGCTATATTGTTTTATACATGAGCGTATCTCTCACGTAAAATATCAAAATACTTGGTTGTTTTAGAGATTCAATTTAGCTGAATTTGAGTACATAACCGGAAACTTCAATGTTATTTATTAGCTTTGTAAGGTTCAATTCAGACTTTGATTTGTCAAAATAATTTGTAGATCACTGTTTGTCTTTGTAACACATGTTGAATCATTCCATTTCGATAATCGAGCTGAGAGATGCGGACAAAATACCAGAGCTGGTTTTACTAAGATGGTTAATTGATGTTTTAATTCGACCCAGGTAGATATTGAGACCAATATTTCGCCTGGATAAAATACAAATGCACTCTGCCGACATGAACTATTATTTATAGATTTTTGAGTTGGTTGTTCAACCGACTTGACTGTTGATCATTTAGATTATCGATATATGAGATATCATCAAATTACTTCAGATTGCCAGAAATTCATCTTAGCTGAATTTGAGTTTCATATTCTCAAAACATCCAAAATTTGATCTATCAACTACAAAGTTGCATAAATATGTTAAAAACACTAAACAAGGTTCGTTACCATCAAAGTAAGATTGATTGTGTTTCCGTTCCCAACAATCTCTCTCATTTGATGACCACAAAATTTGAATAAAAATATGAACTTTGAAAACTCAAGTACTAAATGACATTGAAAATTATATTTTATTTAACACGTTTATTTTAGCATAAGTATTTATTGGTTTTCTGAACTTTGGTTTTCTATCCTTTGTTTTACTTTTATTCCAGTAAATTTATTGTCGTTATTTATATTTATTTCTATCCATATGGTCTTCTGTATTGAATTTAATATTATCATATTAAAGTTGACTCTTAATATATACTAGCGGCCACGCACACGCGTTGCGTGTGTAACATAATAAATGAACATAATATATTGTTAACGTGTAATGATATAAATCTATTAATATGATACTTTATAAATAAAGAACAATATTATATGCATTAAAATATAAATATCAAACATGTAAGTAAAAGCTAAAGCCAATAATTAATGCACATGAAATACAATAGATCATTTACATTAATTAATTTTAGGATATAAAAACATATTACACAAAATCTAACAAATCATTATCTCTCAACCCCAATATATTAAAGTAATTAATTTATACAGGTAATAAACGTAACTAATTTCACTAATATATCTTGAGCCAGCAAGTAAAATTTGAAGAACATTATTTGAGCAAAGAAGTATCAAAAATAATTTCTGCATAAAATAAAATGAGATTAGACATAAAATTTTTGTTAAATATAATTTTGCTATCTAAAATGTATGGAGTATTACCTGCTATATTTCAAGCTTACATTGTTCCTTGGTCTTTCTTGACTCGTATTGTTTATAGAACTGAAAGTATGATATTTTATAAAATCATGTGAAAGTAAAAAAGTAATTTATTGCATAGAATTGTTTAGCCAAATATTTTTTATTCATACCACTTTTATATCATCATCATTGGCAGATCTTGTCTTTTTTCTACATGCATGAATAATTATCAGTCAATGAATGTATAATATCAATGAATGTATAATATGATGTAGTGAGTTAGATTATTTTGAACAGTCCAATCATTTGTTATTCTTACTATATAATAATGTCATACCTAAATAGTGAACTTTCGTCGATCTGTCGTCTCGCTGATATGCCTTTCTACATGATATGCAAAAATAAATTTTCAACTAATCATGATAGTTGTAGTGAAATGCAAGTAAAAGATCAAATAAAATAACAGACAATACCTCTGTTAGATCTCATCCTTCAATCCAAGCAATTCTTTTCGCGCTATTAAAAGTTAAAACATATAAAAATTATCATAAGCTTTTTCTACTGAAGTTGAAATTTATGTGACATTTATGAACTTACATATGTCTTCTTTGTTTTCGAAGAAATCTTAAAATCCATCTACCGAAGTCATAAGCACTTATTTGAAGAGTGGTTTTTCATCCCAAACAAATTATTTGCATTCTTCGAGGCTACAAATTTTATAAGTACGTGTTAAATTTAATATAACTTAACATTATAAATTATACTTCAATAAAAAAATACGAAATAAAATAAAATGTGGGAAATATACTCTTTGTATCGGATAATTCAAATACAATCCACTTCTGGGATCTTCTAATGTGACGATACTTGTTGCATCAACATTGAAGCTTGTGAAAATGCTGAGGTGTATACCTGCACAACAACATAATGTATATGAGCATCGTAAAACTCTAAACACCAAATAATTTGCAACGAAATAAAAAATAAGAATGTCTCACAATTTTTTATGGATTATTTGGTAATAGTACTTCCTTGTAAACAACATTTTTAGTATATACACCAGAACGCCGCTCTAACTTTCCATCTTTTATCAGTAGTTTTGTGCGATCTTTCGAAACTCCTCTCGAAATTGCAACATATAGTTGACCATGGCTGAAGACATGATTACACAGAAAAATACCGACAGTTGGAATTGTTTGACCCTAAGCTTTGTTTATTGTGAGAGCAAAACTTAATCTTACAGGGAACTGTTTGCGAGTCAACTCAAACGGCAATCCGGAATTATCTTCACTTTTCAAAGGCATTCGATGCAGAAAATATCTTGTACCCTTATGAGGTCCTGTTATAGTCTCTGCATCGATGAGATTTCTCCCTAGATTGCGACAAATTAACCTCGTCCCGTTACACAGTCCAAGTTCGGGTGCCACATTTCTCAAAAGCATAATAGGACAACCAACTTTCAATACAATTCTATGCGGTGGCAAACCACTTGGATTAAGGGAGTTTAAAAACTCTTCTTGGAAAAGGTTGTTTTTATCTTCCTCAACAGTGTCCCAAGATGTGTACTCTATTTCTTCTCCAGGAAACTTTGAAATGAGGATCTCATTAATTTTATCCACGTCAACATTTTTGGGAGTGATAATGGCTCTACTGACCATATAGTTTGCATCATGCACATGTTGTACCATATTTGGAAAAATTGAATCAATCAGCTGATTGATCGATTGTTCACCTTCCCAAGGTATGATCATGGAATCCGGTATTTTTATAAAATCACCGCACACAGAATGTTGCAAGCCATCACCTATGCACAACAGTAATTGTGAGAACTCAATATCTTGTGCGGATCTCATATTTTGTTGTAGGTGTATAATATTCACTGAATTCCAAAATGTTGATTTTGAAATGCTTGCTGCAATTTGCTCTCGTATCGAGCCTCTCTTAACAACCGGTAACACTTGATGGAAGTCTCCACCAAAAACCATGGTTTTTCCTCCAAATGGCAATATGCATTCCATGATATCTTGAAAAGTTTTGTTCACAGATTCAAAAGCAAAACGATTGGCCATTGGAGCTTCATCCCATACTATAGCCGACGAACGTCTTATTAAATCAGCAAGATCTTTTTGCTTCTCAATTGTGCAAAGGGTTTCAGCCGTTGGTCTAAGTGGAATTTTAAAACGTGAATGAGCAGTTCTTCCACCTGGTAACAACGTTGCAGCTATTCCAGAAGTTGCAACGGCTATTATGATTTTACCATTCTTTCTTAGATGAGCTAATATAGAACGATATAAAAAAGTTTTCCCAGTTCCTCCTGGACCATCGATGAAAAAAAGTTTTGATTGATTGCACATAATACATCCAACGATAGAGTCGAAGGCCAACCTTTGTTCAGAATTCAGAAACTGGATAGATCTTAAATCTTCATCTGAGACTTGAATAGAAAGCTCATCTTCAATTATCCTAGGAAGTGGAAAGTCATCGAAAAACTCTACACTTATTGATGGCAAGTCAAAATCTTCGAACTTTTTATTGTACTGATGTAATAATCTGCGTATTTCAAGCAACAATTTATTTGTGATGAAATAATCATTTGATGAAGTCGATCGGCCATAATCCTGAGACATGTATGGATGAAATTCATTCCAAAGCTCTCGAACTCGTGTCGGCTGACAAAAGACCAATATGGAGACAAATAATCTTCGTAATGATGATGGCATTTTTATAGAACACGCTTCTTGCATACATTGACGAACATAATCATCATGTTGAAGTAGTCTTCGACGTTCAGCTGCCTCTTTGAATGTTGGACACATGATGTCATTGATGGTCATTAGTTCTTCAAAAAACGTCGGACCTCTAATATGATTTAAAAGAATACGTAGATAGAACCTTTCACCTTGAGATGGTGACACGACATATATCCTTCCTACAACCTTATTATATCCAGTTCTTCGAACCCATTTCCTTTGATTTTGTATCCACCTATGTTGTGGGAATTCATGATACAAATATTTCCCCCTCAGCTCTGGAGAACAATTCATTTTGAAGAACTCTGTGAGCATAGTCATTGAGTTACCATCATTTGCAAGTATATCACTTACGTGTTGTTGTGAATTGAAACTAATTGTCTGCTGATTTGGTAAATGTATTTGCAGTCTGATTACTGATGGATACATCCTACTAAGCTCATAGGAATAAAGTCTCCATAATGCCTCAGGTGCACAAATCCATCTTCCATCTACGTATTGTTGTATTTCGTCAGAGTTCTGTACATTACGTAATTCCAATGCGACTCTATCAGGTCCTTTATGAATATATTTATATATATATTTCACACATTTTATCTCACCGCATACTTCAACATTTATATGGCAATCATACTTCATCAAGAGCCAAGAATTATATGGAACAACCCAACCATTATCAATCATTACATGACCATTAGCGGTTCTCATAACCGGAGGTCCTTCACGTCTCTGATATACAGGGTATGAATCATTTCCTCGAGTAATGTATGGCGCAAATGGTTTGGGAAATTTCTTTTTACAAATACCATCTGACATGCATGGACTATTAGGATTGAATAATCCACACGGTCCATGTATCATGTGGTTGGTAACTGCTTCAAAAAGATTGGGTTCCTTAGTTCTTGATGGTATTTCAGCACGAACAACTGATGCAACACAAACAACAAAGATGACAACTCGTAATTTGTGTAAATTGATTAATCTAATTAAATATAATCAATGCAACTCGGAAAAATAAAACATTGATTAAACTAATTAATAAATCAATAATTCAAAGTTACCCCTATTTTTGCTCTCATTTTTTTCACACATTGTCCACGCTAAAAGCACACACCAAAAACAAATAAAGTGCTCAATCGAAAATTCATAGTCAAGAATTTTAACCCTTTTATTTGCTCTTTTAATAATAGATAGCATTCCCAATTCATTATTTTATTTTTTAAGAATATTGAACAATATAATTCTCATGCAAAACTTTTAAAATTATACAGTTCATTATAAAATGTTTATTACATTTGTTTAAAATCAATGTCACTTTAGAAAACCAATTATCAAATTTTGGTAAATTTCCTCTTGTTGCCACTTGCCATCTTCTGAGTTTTGTAATGAACAGTGAAAACGAAAATGTGGGCATTTTGGTGATTCAATTGAAACGGACGAATGGTGTTAAAGCTTCCTCATCAAGAATTTGCTAAACCATACGAAAATCCAACCCAAGTTTATTCAATAACATGTATGGATTTTTTCGCTGAATCTTTAACTTCAACATCGTTTCTCGGAATACGCAACTTCCCCATTTCTTCCACACTGCTAAGAACTCCATCCAAATTCAGCTTTTTTGCACCTAATTCTGCCCACAAATCTCATCCCTCTTTCGTCAGTTACATAAAGGACTATGGTTATTACAACAATCGGAGGGAGGCTGGAAAACACAGAAATACCCTTGTGAGAGCGAGTCGTAGGGAGTCTCCGTACGAGGTTTTGGGGGTGTCTCCCACTGCTTCTACCCAAGAAATTAAAAGGGCTTACCGAAAACTTGCTCTCAAGTATCATCCTGATGTAAATAAAGAGGTGGGAATCTGTCGGTTGTCCAAATTTTGGTTACTTTTATTGTTTCTTAGCTTAATGTTTAGTAGTAATGTCTGAATGGATTTTCCTTGTATGGTTCCTGAATTCATTTGCATTCAGTAATATTTTCTTGAACAGTGTAACTGTTATACTAACTCTGTGTGAGTTTTAGGCGGGATATATGCCAGAATCTGATCAGTAAGGAGATTCTACAATTGGCATCTTAAATAATAGTTTTGTCGGAGAGTTAAAGTGATATACTGATAAAAAGAAATGGAGAAGTGCACATTGTTATTACTCTGCATTCTTTGTTATAACTGGATCCTGCTTCTTAAATCCTTTGCTAATAATGGGAGAAAGGAATGTGAGTTTTAGTTGTGATATAAAAAAGAACTAATATTCCATTTTATTCAAGCTTGAAGATTCAGCCAGATCTTACTGACAAGAATCAAGATCATTAACGATCCATTGTAATCACTAGCACAACCTATGTGTGCTTTACACGTTAATTACTATGACAAAATGTTTAACATGTAGTGAAGGCAACTAAGATGTGGCAACTTATGTTCTCGTAACCTGCAGATTGCTTTCGTTTTGTCGCTTGAGAGTTGAGACCAAGGTTTTTCCTATTTGACACCCCATGTTTTACATCATGTTCGTTGTTTAATATTTGATCGACTAGGTCTCACGTTATCAAATATAATCCGAGTATCTTGTGTTCCAGCATTTATATCATGCCTTCGTAACAATATTTTTTCTAATTGTGCTGTCTTGCATACAGCCTGGTGCTCAGGAAAAGTTTATGAGGATTAAGCATGCATACAACTCTGTGCTGACCTCTGAATCCCGAGGGAAGTATGATGCTGGAAATCAGGGTTCTGGTTTCTCTTATTCAACTGGAACATACCAGCGTAGGACTAGAGAAGCCGAAGAAGAGTTCTACGGCTTTGGTAAAAGCATTGCCCACTGAAACTTTTTCCTGTCTGTTTTTTCAAGTGTTTTAGTTTCCTTTTGTTTCTGCCAGGAAAATTACTTTGGCCAATCAGCCTTTAATATCATTATCCAACAAAAAAAAAAAAAGAAAAGAAAAAAATTATCCCACATCTCAAGGTATTTCAGTCATCAGGAGAATCTTGTTGATTATTGTTGTAATAACTTGTTCACAATTTTTTTGGCCTGGTAAAAGGATAATCTAATACATGTGCATGCCTAAAAAGTAAGCAAGTTACCAATATATGGAGTCTGTCTCGTTAAATTTGAATCGGTTTGGAATTACAATTTTAAAAAGAATGCTCACTGTATTGACAATTTGTGGGTGCCCAATATATGCACAGGAATAGAATAGATGCTTGCACTCCTCTGACTAGATCTACTTTAACGTGCCTAGAGTTGACGAGAAGGGAGTTCATACTTCATGTATTGCTAATTCTCATATAAAATGACTTTTGTTACCTATCAAGTATTTAAATTATTTTTGTACACTGATCATGGTTTTATTTGCTGTGTAATCCACTTCTGACAATTTGTTAAAATTCTTGTGATCTTTGAGTCTGTTTGTGCAATGCAAGTTCAGTTTATTTTGTTGCAAAAGAATAAATTACTTCTAAGATACAACATAAAATACTCTTATCAAATTTGTGCAAAGTATTGTACCTTATCCATTTATTCTCTATCCTTGTACCATGTTTCCTTACTCTATTAATCCATAAGCAACCACATTAGTTTCTTAATATCATTTATATCGACAATTGCTCCACTGTTTTGTGTGGCTGTGTAAGTGTTGTTCGATTGGAACATGGGTGTTTTGAACATTGTATGGCTTGATACGTTTGAGTTGCAATGTTACTATCAAATATGGCTTTTCATATAGTGTTGGTGCTCCATCCTACATTTGTATTGAACTCAAGGAAAGGTATTCAATTCTTAAGAGGTGTAAGTCGAAGTAATTGTTGCATTGGATTTATGGAGGAACAAGAATAGGCCCATAGTTCTGTATCATTGCTTTTGTGGCACAGCAATACAAAACTTGGTTTTTGGTCTCCTATTCAGTTTAAAAACTTTAAATTGCACTGGACTGTCCATTATTGGTTTTGTTAAAAGCATAAAAGGCAAATGCTCCATCGTATGGTGTTTGTTTGTTTTAAAATTTTAATTTATTAATTTGGACCCCATGAGAAGTTCCTAATTTTGATACATAATCTTATATCTATCCCCTCGATGGTGCAGGCAACTTTTTGATGGATATTCAAATAACATTAGGTAGATTTATACTTCTTGCAGCACCACAAGGGTTAACCGGTTTCTTACCTTTCTGTCACCTTGTATTTGCCTATTTCATTTTTTATTCTCTAGTGGGTAAAACCGCATGTTAGATTTTTAATTCATCACATGTTGTTGTAGGGGACTTTTTCAGAGATCTTGAGGAAGAATTTCGTAACTGGGAGGCAAGTGACATTTCACAAGCAAAACCGAAGAGCTTGTGGGAGGAATTGGCGGTGAGACACCTTTGCAGACCAAAAACTACTTCCAAATACATAGCATTCATGAGAATATATATTTCTTTGTTTGAATAGTTTTTTTAATATATTTGTTAAACATCATGGTAGACTAAAGAGATACCCTTAAGTTGCACTAAAAAAGTATCGACCTTATGTTCCAAAATAAGTCCAATGATATCTTTGAGGTCGAATAATTTCAGTGTCCCCTTTGGAGAGCAAGAATCGAAATTTGAGTACTAAACTTTATGCAAGTCCGTAGTGTTCAGTGTAGTTATTTTGAGGGGTGTGTAAAAAGTGAAATAAACAAAATCTCTGGATATCATTTTTATTATCTAAACCAGGGGAGGACAAACCTAAAAGGCTGGGCATATAACTTACACCAGGTTGATGATAACGTGTAGTTTCTTACCCGGTGTATGACAGGAAATTGGGGAAGAGTTCGTTGAATTCTTGGAAAAAGAGCTGAACATCACAGATACAGAAGCAGCTGAAGAGAACAACAGTGAAAGGTTTCCTAAAGGGTTTTCGCCAAATGGAACTGAGGCTGCGAGTGCCGATCAAAAGGGGTCGAACAAAGCCAGCAGTATTGATGAAAGTATTGATGAGATTGAAGAAACCTTAGCCCGACTAAAGAAAGAATTAGGCCTTGAGTGAGAGCTTCGAAATACAAGTCATATAGAAGTCATAAAACATTGTAGGCATTTGTTCACTTGGGGTGCTATCTTCTAACTCGGTACAATGCAGGCTGACTGGTCTAAGGAGAGAATGATATGGACAATCTCTTCGGATCATTTTCACCTTATGACAAGTACCTTTGAAATTACTTAAAAGATAAGTTTAGCATCTCATTTCCAAAAAAGAAGAAGCAAGAAATATAAACTAAGAGTTGTAGGGCTTTACCCTTAACAGGAAGCCCTTCCAGAAATTCTCAAAGGCCAGGGGCGAACCCAGGCCTAAGAGGGGGTTTGGAAATAGTTTTCAACCAGCAATAGACGCGCCTCGGTTAGAACCTCACTAGCTGCGTCATTGCCCCAAGCGCAAAGATACCTTCCAAACCCAAAAACACTCATTTTTAATGGCTCACTCCATACCGCCTCGTTTCTAATCCTCTCGATGTGGGAATCAAAATTGAAACCAAACCGACCAATTAGCTCTTTTATGCACGTCTCAAGGTATAATTCAAATTATTGCAAACTCCACTCGCCAAAAAGGGGGCCTATAATGAGATCAGAATAAAGACCGTAAGTTGATGAAAATATGGAAACCACTCATTTAAAATTAAGGCATTTGTTCATGTAACTTCTAAATTTACAAATATATCATTATATTAAATTTATAACATAATTTAGTTATTTAAATAATAATTGAGTTCTTACTTTGCATTAGTCATAGATTACTTAAATATTTATTTATAATTATAAATATCATTCTTTAATTTTTCACTAAAAATTAAAAGAAATAAATAAACATTACGCTCAAGCTTTTCACTTACGTTGCAGGTTGGACGTTAATATGACCGTTAACGAGATATTATAATAATGCTATTATCTACTACGCATCAAATTATCATATCATCTATAAAAAAGAATCGGATGAATGTTTTTTTTTTTTTTTTTGGAATAGAATTAACGTTTTGATCTCGTGGAAAGAAGAAAAATAAAAAAGAAAAAAGAAAAGAAAAAAGAAAAAAGGAGAGTTTTGGATCCATAGTGATAATTGAATCTATCTTAAAGATGATCAAATAGGTTCAACTCAATCCATTTCACACGAAGATGGAGTACTTTGATAAGCTTTGTAGTTCTGTTAGAAGCTTGATAGGTAACAAGAGTATTCATTTCATTGTACATTTTCTGTTTGGACAAATATTTTTTAAAATATTTTAAATATTTTATTAATAAAAAAAACTTAAAATATTGTTTAAATAAGATTTTTGTAAAATGCTTTTAAGAAATTGTTATTCAATTATATTTTTATAAAGAGCAATTAAAATGTGTTTTTTTATATATATTTTAGAATTGAATATTTGATGGAAATAAAAAAAAAACATATTATTTTTAACTTAAAAACATTTTTACAAAATAATTGTCCAAACAATACTTATTCTTAAAAAAACTTTTTAAAAACACTTTTATAAAAATATTTTACAATTACTTGCCTAACGAGATCTTAGTGTTTTTACCTATAATTTCAATATATTTTCATTGTGTGAAATAAAAAAATGAAATATACTTTTAGAATATGAGTTACTTCATAAGTTCGTTGGAATTATTTTAGCATGATGGAAGAATGCGGAAGAAATTCTTTTAGGTGGATTCAAGTCAGTGTTTATAATACCAATTCTCTAATCTCGCACGCAGAAATGAAAATTATGAAGAAAAAAAATTATGAGACGGAGTTTCTGGCAAAACCATAGCACAATCTACTAAATGGATCAAGGGGAAAAAAATTACACCAGATTTCATGTCTCCATTTAAAACAAGAAAATGTAACCAGACATTAGAAAGCTACGCCTAGCTGCAAAACTTAAAAAAATCCGGACGCCTCAAGAAAATTTAATGACTAACCAAGGATAGGAACTCAAAATCTTTCTCCAAATCGGAAGAAAATGGCACCGGTTCCAGAGTTAACATCAACAGCATACTCTGCTCGTACTAATCCAAGCTTTACCCCAGCACCGTATGAGGATCCATGGCCCATTCTCCGGTAAACTGCAGTCGGATTTCCCTTCAAGTCCTTTGAACTACCAAGATCGTTGCCATGTTCAGCAAAAACATAAGCATGTGTATTTCTTACAGGTATCCTTAGCTCAGCAGCTAACTGCAAACACAATTATAACAAATTACAAATGCTGAGACTTTAATGTCAATCAGTTTGTTAAAGTAAATGCAAGCTCGGAATGAATCACGGACTTTTCCTATACAGTTGAGAAGAAAACTACGATGGAAAAATTGCATCTAACACGCCTATATACCCCATCCAAAAATCTTTATCAAGAAGATGACTACGATGGAAAAATTGCATCTAACAAGCCTATATACCCCATCCAAAAATATTTATCAAGAAGATACACACATCTTGGTATATTCTGCTGACAGGAGATGATGCAAATATTTTTTACTCTTTCATACAAAATGACTGTTATAATTAACTTCGTATGGAAAGGTTGTGTAATTTGATTTTATCACTCGTATGTAGATGTAACTTTCCCTTAATAAAAAATATTTCGTAACATTCAACAGAAAAAAACATGTAACATAGTTCTTGTTACTTAGATATACCTCAAGTACATTTCTTGCAGCTCCAAGCTCTCCCATGTTATAACCTCGAACTGAATAAGGTCCCCCCAAAGTGAATGCATCATAGCTAGGAAGATCACCTACACAGCCACCATAATGGCCATGAAGGACTAAAACAGGAGGTGGTGGCTTCCCAGCACCTTCCTCTACTTGCTTCAACTGGAGGAATTGAGTGACTGTTAACTGGTGGCGATTGAAAAATGGAAACTTGCTACCGATGCCAAGCCCTTGGTCAACCTGCAAAAAATATATGGTTACTCTCAATAAGATATGATATGTGTTAGCTCCAAACCAATTCGCATGCTTCTAAGAGTTGCACAACAGATAAGTCAATATCCAACAAAGGCATTTCACAGTAAATCGACCCTCGATAAAGAAGCCTGTGGGTATATACTTTAATAAGTCTTGAGCACAACATGAGCTTCTTGTGTAACTGATACCATGCAGAGCAGTATAATTAAATCATAAAAGTGAAGTAATCCATTCAATCAGGGATCAGGTTCAGAAACCAATTGTGACTTGTTTCACCTCTATCGAAGTAACTGTGGGAGAAAAAAAATGTTTTTTTCTATGAACAGTATTAAGCATGGGGCTAAGTTGATTCCCGCGCAGCACATGATAAAAGTATCACAAAAAATGTAAGGTCCTCACCTGAAACACATTTCTTTCACCAACTATAGCACCATTCAGGAATTTGGTATTATCTCGTGTGATATTTGCCTGCAAAAATGCCACACGATCGACTCCAGTGCCGCTGAGAGTTGTGGGAGGTCCATCTGCACTAACTCCTCCACTTGGCAATACCCTTTGGCCATTTGCAGAGATATGACTGCTTTCATCACGTGTAGTTATCTCCTCCATCACGAGTCCATAAGTAAATTTGCTTTGACGCGTAAAGTTCTGGCCAAAAAAAAAACAAGAAGAAAAAAGATTGGCTAACATCTCTAGTTACCAACACAATCGTGGGTATAAACCAAATTTTATAATCCAATCTGTGTATTATAACACTTGACAAGTAAAACCATATTAGTATAGCTCAAAATATATATAAAATCATCAGGTAAGAAAGTTCCCATCAATCCAACCTAATACAAGTATATAACCAAGATTTTGAAGTCTACCTCTGTAAAATTGGCTTTAACACCAGCCCTATCAACCCAAATAGGTGGAACCTCTTCTATTCCAGGCCCTCCAGTGAAAACCGGACTCAATTTTCTACTGTTAAAGCAGCTAGCACGAAAGGTACGGTTTCGAGGATTGTACACACCATCCACATAAGGATGGACATACTCAAGCTTGAAAGCAAGATCATCCTGTACATTGCCGATAAAAAGTGTTTATAGAGTAAGGCACTTGGAACAAATGGCACTTCATATTTCTGATGGTAAAGATCACAATAATTCACCTGCGGATTGAGGAAATTGCTGGTGGTCACTGAACCAAGAAGTGACCTGTTCAACCCTTGAATATTCCGATGCTCAAAAGAAACAGTTCCACCTGGCTGAACTGAAGCCTGAGAGCATGCACAAACAAAAAACACTTGACAACCAAGTTCAAAAGCAAACCTAAAACATGAAGTTTCATTGTTCGTCAAATTACCAAAGTAGGGCGGCCACCACGACCTGGGACAATACTCCATTCTGTACTAACTTCAGCAGACTTCTGCTCCAGTTCTTTCAACTTGATTTCAACTATTATACCACCCTCATTTTTCTCGTCTGGGCGTGGATTTACCTCAATGTTGGAGAAGAGAGCTAACGAATTTATATTTCTCAAAGCTTGTTTCCCAGCCTCTATGTTAAAAACTTGTCCTTGGCGAAGCTGAAAACCAATTAAAACAAATATTTAAAACAACCAACAATAAAAACCAAATCACATAGAAAATCACCATATAAAGAAAATTCACTCTAAACAATGAAAAACCTATCATATGATCTAAGATAAGTAACACGTTGCACTAGTATCATATTTAAAATCATGAGTAATTTTTGGACAAAAAAAGATAAATTTTGTTGCCCACTCAACTTTTTAGAACAGGACCTTTGACATTTCATCGCAAAACCAATTCACCATACCGTAATTCTACATCAAGAGATGTATTAATTCTCATAAACTAAATCATAAATTTGTTCAACAACATTAAGACATCAAATTTAATCATTGTGCAATGGAAACGATTGACTAGCACCCTCACCAGCTTGGGTAACTCTCTTTTTATCACAGGAAACTGGGTGTTGCCCTCACAAACATTCCCTAGCTTATCCTGGAACTGAATCACAAGCTGCGTAATGTCACCTTCGACCACCTCACACACGACCTCTTTGGTATTCAAATTACCAAAGTTCACAACTTGTGCACAGGCGTACCCATTCTCATGATACCACTGCTGCACTCTATCCCTAATCCTCTGCAACAACCTCGCACTCACCTTCCCCTGCTCTCTCAGCATCTGCAAAATCTCTCTTTGAACAGACGGTGGTAGCATACAGGGTCTTGACTTCTCAATCCTCCTTCGGTAATCCTTCTCTTGAGTCCTCATGTAATCCAACTTCTCCTTCTCGGTCATATCAGCATCCATTTCTATCGGTTTTGACTGAGCCATCAAACCCACATTGATGCACCTGAACCTATCAGCAGACTGCCATGTTGACTCGAGGAATGGAATGGTTACATTGATGGTGCCGTCCGGGTTTGTTTTCGTCTCCAAATCCACTTTCTCAAACATCCCACACGTGGCTAGAGTTTCAAGCTCTTTCTGGAGCTGCGCCTTGGTGTAAACACCGCCTGGGCGGAGTGACACCATCTCAAAGAATGAGTCCTCGGTGCCGACAGTGGAGCCACGGCGGCGGTCAAAGAACAAGATATCAGAGACTTTGTATTTCTTGAAACCGCTCAACTTGTTCAACAGGACCACAATGTTGGCGGGCAATCCGTGGGAATCCCATTCCTGTTGAGGATCATCGTCTTTCGCGAAGGCTAAAAAAATGCGAGACCAGAAACTATGACCTTGACCTCCGCCTCCACCACCATCACCACCTCCACCACCTCCACCCCAAAAATTGAAATTGGAGCCGCCGCCTCCACTGACTATCGGGACAGCGAAATGGAAAAGAACGCCAGAGGCGGCGGAGAGGGCGATGAATTTGGGCGAAATTATAGAATCGCCCGCAGAAGGGATAAATTTCGAGGGTTTAGGGTTTTTGGAGGAAGAAGCGTCGACAGAGGATAGATTCGACTGGATAGTTGAATGCGAGGCAGAAAATCGAAATTGAGTTGGCGGGATGATGGAGGAGGAATTCCGTCGTCGACGGCTGGCGGTGGACGAGCTTCGGGGTGGGAGTAGAGAAGCGGCGGCGGCGGAAGACGCCATTGGCGGCGGGGATAAGGGGGAGCTGAAAGTGGAGAACTTCACGAGGGGTTTATTGTATTTTGACAGATAAATCTTTTGTGAGAGGGAGAGCCTAATTGCGACTAATTTTCACTGAAAATACATAAATGAAGCATATTACGGATCAATTGACAATATGAGAAATGATAAATAAATCCTCATAACCAATATATTTATATATATATATATATATATATATATATATATATATATATATATATATAAATAATTTTGATCACACTCATTCTATAGGATGCGAGGATTCACTTGCACTCGTGCTTAAAACAACTTCGATTGTCTTGAAATTTTTCACTGTAGGGTCGTCTCGAAAATACGAATCCAACGATATATCATATGATACAAATTCAATCTCGGTGGTCGAAAATGTGAAGATGATCGAAAATTGCAAATTTTTTCACCTAATTTCCAGTCATCTTCAAATCTCCGACCACCGATATTGAAATTTGTATCATATGATATATTGTTGGATTCGCAGGTTATCACCAAACCCGAACCGAGATGGAGAGTCAAGGGAGGAAGGGTGGATGACCCCGGTCACGAACAGCCCAGGAAAGGGGTGGCAAGGGCCCGACTGCAAGAAGAGGTGTCTGGCCTGAGGGATGGTAAGCAAAGAAGAAGCTGATCAGGTACTCCGCTGAGATTCGAAGACTAAGTCAAAATACCTTAAACTGACATCACCTACAATTCAGAAGCGTTTCCTCCCCACGTCTCCAAGTATGCCTCTAGCATGGGCCACGATCCACTATTGTGGCCATTATCCAAGAATTTCGGAAGAGCTCTCCATTCAAGGATCCTATTAATACCTCGCAAAAAGGTATAACAGGGAGTTCACTAATCTCACAAAAAAGACTCTCTACATTTTTTTCTCTGATTTCTCATGCTCCCATCCTTTCGCTGACTTAAGCAACGGAGTGTTCATGTAGTAACATATCCGGATCATCTACTAACTAGCAATCTTAAGCATGTATTTAGCTTAATATAAAAACATCATGAGATTATTCAAACTTAACAGAAACTTAAAAACCAACTATTTAAAAGATAAACCGGCAGAATACAACCGACATTTCTGTAGCAACCTAGACCCATTTTACTAGATTAAATGGTTTAAACATGTTTACTTACTTAAAACATAACTAAGAGATTTTTATATGATCAAACGGATCAAGAAATCGGATCCAGAATGTTAAAAAATGGTTAATGGGCTCATTTGGGCTCGGGTAGTTCGGATGGTCCGAACTCAAGCCCTGTAGAGATCGGATGGTCCGAAGAGATTGAAGGCAACGAATCAGTTCGGAAGCTACGAACGAGTTCAGATCGTCCGAATGAGATCGAATCGTCCGATCGTAGTTAGGCCATGCATTTGTCGAGGTGTCATCGTTGTTTGGACATGCAAGAGTTCGGATCGTCCGAAGATGGGATCGGAGCGTCCAAACTGTTCATTGCTGCAACATGGCCTGCATGCGAGATCTGATCGTCCGAAGTGGGGATCGGATCGTTCGATCTCCACCTATAAATATGAGGTCTGAGAGCCTCATTTCTTGCCAAGTTACAAGTCTTCCCTCTCATATTATGGTGTTTCTTGGGGTTTTTTTTAGCCTATAGCCGAGGGTCGGGCGATAGCGAGGCGCTGCCAGGGTCGTAGCGTAGCCATGCCCAATAGTTGGGGCCTTCGACATCAACGGGCTGAATACGAACGCAGACCTTTAGAAATAATTAGGAGTATCTATTAGCTTAGTTAAGGCTTTTAGATGATGTTTAGTGATGTATTATTATTTTGGAATTTAGATATAGACTGTAGATACCTGCACATCTAAGACTATTATTGAGGAACGAAAGTACTGTTCGAAATACCCTGACTGAGTATGCATGTATTATGTGTAGCATTATTTATATGGCATGATTTTATCTGCATATATTATGACACGATATTATGCTTCACGCATTATCATATTGAGCTTTTATCCTTGAAATATCTTGTATTAAGGTGGTTACTCTAATGTGTTAGTGGATGGTTGGACATGTGTACTCGTGATCAGGTCACCGATATCCACAGTAGGGTGTGTGATCCACCTCATTGTGCGACTCCACAGAGTACTACATACCTTGGGCCCGAGTCTGTTGAACAGTATTCTTGACCTTGAGTCTTGATAACCTATACACTTGCATTCATGTTCATATAGTATTTGTATACTCGTACTCTCGTACTGAGCGTAGTTCGCTCACGTCCGTGTTTCTATGTTTCTTGGACACCCCAATTCAACGAAATAGTTGCAGGTAGTTCACTCAGAGATTTGAGATTAAGCGGTGACCAAGGCAGGATTGCAGGTTTAGCCGCTAGGTTGTATTTCATTTGTATTAAGTTAATTCGATTGAGTTGTATTATTTGGATTTACTTACCGGTTGTATTCTGTCAGTTCAGTATTTTGGTTTAATTTCGCAGCTACTCTGATTTTTCTTAATTAAGTTTAAATACATGTTTAAGCTTCTGATTAGTAGGTGATCACGGAAAGAGTCACTAAATTTATGGTATCAGAGCATGCAATAGGATTCTTTGGGACATTGTATTGATACTTGGGTTATCCTTGTAGATTAAGAGTTGGATTCGTTGACGATAGAAACTACAGGAGTTGGGATAGCAAAGCATCTAGGCTTTCCCGAGATCGTCATCACCAAGATTTCCATCAGAGATTCGCCTTGTGTGAATTCCAGTAAGATTGAGCTGGAAGGGATGATCCAGTTTTGAACTCCAGGTACTTCAGAAGATTGGTTGGAGCACATGGGACGCTATATTCCATCTAGCTTTGACCAAGGAAAGTATCCCTGAAGATTTTTCACAAGTAGTTGGAGAGATTGTCATGAAGATATTGGCTCATCTACTAGATAAGGAACCCCACAATTATTGGGAGTCTGAGTAGAGAACGGCTCAAGAAATACCAAGATTCCAAGTAGCTTTGAGTCCGAGCAAGAGTGCTTCATATTCCATTTCATTATTGGATGCTCGGAAATCTATCCTTATTGAGATGTTGGTTTCCTCGTCCCAAGATGAGATTATCACAATTCCGACCCCGCTTCCTGCTTGGCAAGATAAACCATCCACGAAAATTTCCCACTGCTCTTCTTGCTCTAATTGGACGGTTTCCATCAAAAAAATCAGCAAAGGCTTGGGCTTTTATAGAGGTGCGGGGCTCAAACTTTATGTCGTACTCGCTTAATTCGGTGACCCACTTGATAAATCTCCCTGATGCATCCGGGTTGGCAGCAATTTTTCCTAAAGCATTATTAGTAAGGACAGTGATCAGAAGCTTTAATAGGAGGTTCTAATATTGTTGCTTCTCCACTTCTGATCTGTAACTCGAATTCATATGCCTTGAGACCTGCAAATAGGTCATGTACCTCTATCTTGTTCATGTCCTTCGCCTCTCGCATGGCTATATGGTCTTGACATCTCATTCCTTTGGCAGTGCTCGCATTACTTTCAGAGTTGTCTCCTCATTGTTGTATTCTTTTCCAAGAGCATTGAGTTCATTAACTAGGTTGCTGAATCTTTCTCCAGAGTCGCTCATGGATTCGCCAGTCTTAATTTTGATTCTTTTGAATTTTTGAATATCTACTGAAAGTTTGTTCTCTTTAGTTTGCTCATTTCCTTCATAGAGTTGGATCAGCTTCTCCCAAATTTATTTGGCAGTGTTACACATCTTTATTTTGCTGAATGTCGTCTTGTCCAGTGTCTTGTATAGAATATCTTTTGCAACGTTGTCCAGATTTGCCTTTTTCTTGTCTTCATTTGTCCATTCGCTCCTAGGTTTTTCAATCATTTGTGGAGCGACATCTGATATAGCTACTGTCGTGTTGGCTTTCATGATTTTGAGTGGTCCATCAGTAATCACGTACCACATATCATCATCTTGTGCAGCAATATGGGCTTTCATTATGATCTTCCAGTCATCGAAGTTTTCTCGAGAGAAAATAGGAATCTTACTAAAGGATGCGATAGATGTGTGATTCTCAGAGACAGGATAAACCCGCTCTGATACCACTTGTTAAAATCGGTGGAGTGTTTAGATTGGGGGGGGGGGGGGGGGGTTGAATGAACACTCCAAATTATTCAACAATTTTTGCAAGGAGCTGGAGTTAGCAGCGAACCAAGTGTATCCTGTCTATCGAAGTAGAAGCAGTAGTCTAATAAATTAGTGCGGAAACGGACTACTGATCACCTACTGAAGCTTAAATATTACAAGGAGAGTGACACCAAATTTTTTTATGTAAGTTCGAAGGATAAAACCTTTTACGTCTCTCCTTCTTCTGTTTCCAGAAGGTATCCACTAGAAGCTTTGATTTGTACACTTTTTTTAATACAAACCCATTTCAGCAGGACTTATCTACTGCCCACTGAAACTCCTAGTAATTCACACAGTCTATCTTTTGAATCGACTTCGTTCAAAAGTTTACACTTCTCAGAACTAGATACTCACAAGAGCTTACAAGGATTGACACACAATATTGATCCTAAATATCTGATATATCGATGAGTGTGTGTGCGAGAGTATCTTTTCGAGTGGAAACTTGAGTGTATTTCTTGGAAAGCAGTAGAATGTTACTGGTAAGCCTTTTCTTGTTGTCTCTCTGATTCTTGGCTCTCTATTTTTGAAGTGTCTGATCATCTTTTTATAGTTGTTGGTTCCAACGTCCATAAACGGCTTTATTTGCTTTTTAATGATTATCCCTGCAACACAAAATATTTGTATCAGATGTATGTGTTCTAAAAGGGACGTGCAATAAATGCACATTCATTGCTTGGTACGATGCATTAAATGTAACATCTCATCATATTGGAACAACTATATATCGTGTTGAACATTTCTTACTGAATATCTTCATTCTACTGGTTCTAATATGTTCATGTTCTACTGGTTTTGTTTTACTGATTCTGTTCTAGTCTACTGTTTTTAGACTAAGCGTATTTTCTAAAGTTCTGTGACTTTCTCTACTGCTTTGTTTCGATCTACAGGTGCAATATTCATCACCAAAACTAAAATCCTTATCAGATATATCTCCTCACAATTGACTAAATCACTTGGTCATATTATTTGACTTCACTAATTATTTATTTAATCAATATGTGTAATTTCTTTGATAAATCATTTTGCCAAGATTTAAGATTTAAATATTTATTGTCTCATCTTGATGACAAAATCAATAACACGCGTCTATTATCAAAACCATTTTAGTTAATTAGTTTTCATACTTGTAGTAACTCAAAGTCCATTTTAAGATAATAATATGATAAACATGATTAAGGGTGAGTATTAAACCAATTCAAGGGCTTAATCGGGATTCATAATTAAGAATTTAACTTCCAAAGTTTGGGTCTGATCGAACGGTCCGAACCCGGCATTATCGGAAGCTCCGATTTTGACTTGATTACTTCGGAGGGAAGGCAAGATCGGACGCTCCGATATAGGATCGGATGCTCCGAACTCCCTCAGCCAACAATGCACGATGACTAAGCCACGAGTTTTGACATGTGTCCAAGAGTCAGCAGATCGGACGGTCCGATCCCGAGTTCGGACGCTCCGATCGTCAAATGTCATGCATGCAGAGTTCGGACACTACGAACCCAGAACGGAGGCTCCGAACATGGCCGAACTTTGACTTATAAATAGGGGTCATTTGATTCAGAATTTCATATCGAATTCCCAAGTTTCCTTCTTCAGTTATATATATAATTTGAGGTATATACTTGAGGGCCCTATCGGTTAATAGAGAGGTTCTGAAATAACAAAGGTGTTGTTATAGTCCTCCAGAACAAGTGACTCTAAGGGCTTACTACGGACGAAGGTATGTTCTGAGAATCTTATTAAGTTTTGCAAGTATTTACTAGCTTAGTTAAGTCTTATAGAACTTGTGTAGTGATACGGTAAACTTTTGAATATAGCTTTGGAACTATATATTTGATATCTTTAGGCTATATTTTGCATTATCTTTTATCTTTTATTGTAAAGTATAAATACTTTTGTTTATTTCATTAATAATAATTCAGATTCAGTTTATACACAAATTATTGAAATTCTCTCAAGAATTTTATTCAAAGCTTTGCTTTGTTCTTCAAATCAAACTTTTTTAGTTTAATTACTTGGAAGCGTTTGTCAATTGATTTCTCACTGAATATTGTCAGATACAAATTATGTGAAGGTTTTATTGGTTTCAATTGTCGTGATTTCTGTTGTTAATAATACCGTCGATTAAAGGTGAAAATCCAAAATCCTATCAATTTTACTTGTTTCAAAGATCGGGCAAAGCTTTGGATCTTTTGTTTATTGATTAGAGAGTGCGATTCAAATTGTAATCGTGTTTGCTAATCTTACACATCAAGATTCATATCAGGGTTCTAGGAGATATTCTAGAACCGGATGTACCGTTATAGTGGGTGGTTTTAGGCGAGTGTGGTTGTACCCAGAGGTTTGATCTGACCGGTCACAACACTCATTGGCGCCGATTATTAGCATGACTTTCAGATGACTTATTACCCGTCATCATGATTACATGCATCATATACATATGTTTACTCATGTTTATGTACTGTGCGTTAATCGCTCATGTCCTAGTTATTATCTTAGACACCCCATTCCACGGGGCAAGTCGCAGGATGGACGGAGCTGGGAGTTCGAGGCAGGACTAGGTGACATGAACTATCGGTGAGTATTTTATACAGCGGGATTCGATATAGCTATATAATATTTCAGACAGTTTTATTTTATTCCTTTTCGATATGGTTGTATCACTACTAAGTTTAAGCTTTGAACTAATGTATTAAGTTTGATATGTAAATTAAGGGTTATGTTTCCGCATGTTTTACTCTGTTAAGTAATTATGTTTTAATTAAGATTAATGCATGTTATAGTTACCAGTTAGTAGGTGATTCAATGCAGAATCACTATAGTTGTGGTATCAGATGTAGCGACCCAAAGCGGATCCACTACCTAATCAGAGTTTAGGAGCATAATTAAACATGCATTAAATAAATCGTTGCGGAATACTTAAATTAAAACAGACCGGCAGAATACAATCGGATAAATAAATTCGATTTATACAACCCAATCGAATAAATAACCCTAAAGGCAAAACCTACAGCTAAATCCTGCTGTCTTCACTGGTCATTGGCTACTCCAAGCTCCTGGTGCCCAACTATGCACCTACAACTGCCCCGTCGAATGGGGTGTCCAGACATACAGAAACACTGGACGTGAGCTCTAAGCTCAATACGAAAGCAATGATATATATATATGCAACACATAAGTGACTTTAAAAATCAGGGTTAAATCACTTTCTCTGGGCGCCTGGAATACACAGTACCGGGCTAGAGTGCGACTCCGCATGGTACTCGTATATTCCCAAGACACGAATCCTCAGGAAGAATCGCCTTGACTGATGGAAACTGTCATGACTCACATCATCTCGATGCAGTCTCCGTAAAAACATATGCATGTGCTAAAACAGTAAAACATGGTAAAACATATAGCACATACTCATGCAACACATATAATATATATCATGCTGGCTATCTCAGTCAGTACTTACGTACCTCACTACAGGCAAATCCTAGCAGTCCCACTCTAGGTTCCAAGCCTATCATCAACTCTACAATGCAAATATTCATGCATCATTCAATAAGCTCTAAAAGCCTTAACTAAGCTATTGCATACTCCTAAATAATTTAAGGAGACCATAGCTATACCTGCGTCCGTTGTCAGCCCACTGATGGCGACTATCCCGCAACTAGGGGCACACCCCTGCTGCAGCTTCACAGCTTCGAGCACTGCTCCGCTACACGAGCACTGCCCCGCTACACGAGCACTGCCCCGCTACTATGTCAGACACTGTCTGACTATACTAAAATATATTTCCTACTCCAACTCTAAAATAAAAGTACCCAAAGCCCAAAATTGAGCTACTAGGGCGAAGGAGAGGAATTCGGAATTGGCAAGAAATGAGGAGCTCGGACCCTATATTTATAGACGTCGATCGGAAGTTTCGTTCCTCGATCGGATGTTCCGTTCCGACAGATCGGAAGCTCTGTTCCTCGATCGGACGCTCCGTTCGCCACGTGTCAATTCGATCCACATGCAACCACACACCTGTCACCGAAAGCCATCGGAAGCTCCGTTCTTGATCGGACGTTCCGATCGTCGATCGGACGCTCCGATCCTAGATCATTGCTTCTGATCCCACTCGAGTCTTGGAACCCTCTAAACCAATTTCGAGTGTCCTGGATCCATTTTTAGGCTCCGTTAATCCTCCTAGAATTTTCTTAATCATGTTTTACTTAACCCAAATATGATTACATGATTAATTACTCATTAATCGTTAATCACGGATACGGGTTACTACATCAGAGCATGCATAGACTTTGGGATTTAGTCTAGTCTTAAATAATTATTGCGCATTTGGGATTTAAATGTGAAAATATTTTTCAGATATGGCTGAAACAGGTGACGAGAGCCATGGCAGTGTTGGTCAAGAAGGAGGCCATCATCGTCGTCATCATCACCACGAGGGTAGACGTCTCTATTCTATCAATAAATTTCTACAAGTAGGACCGGAACCCTTGATGGGAGGCGAGAATCCTGAGGAGGCAAGAAACTGGATGGCCATGATCGAAATTGCTTTTCGAGCTTTCAATTGTACTGAGGAGCAGAAGCTGGAAGTTCTTGATTTTGTTCTCGATGGACGAGCATGCTTATGGTGGGACTCCAAGGCTGCTCATGCGCGTACTGAGAGAGGACGGGTGACTTGGGAGGATTTCCATCAGCAGTTTCAGAAACTTTATTTTCCTCCAACAGTCCGCCAGACACGATTGATGGAGTTTCTTACACTGAGGCAGGGATCCATGACTATTGATGAGTATCAGCAGCGATTCATTGATTTGATACCTTACAGTCCCCATATCAATGAGAGTGATGCGTCCAAGTATGATATATTTTTGCAAGGCCTCAATCAGGATTTTTATTCACAGGTGGTTGTTTGTTATGATCCGACATCATATGAGACTCTGGTTAATCGGTGCCGTCAAGTGGAGAACAGCAATAGACGGGCACAACTGATGATGTCAGGATAGCCTAGTGGATCTCTTGGGCCAAGGGCTCAATCTATTGTGCAATCAGGTACTACGTCTTCTTCTTCTACTACTTCTTTTGGTTCTTGAGGCATGTTACAATTTGGGAATAAGAAGAAGAATGAACATTGTAATCATTGTGGTGGGAAGCATCCTACTGTAGCCTGTCGAAGGGCATCTGGTGCATGTTTTATTTGTGGCGAGCAAGGGCATCTACGGAGAGATTGTCCTACTCATATGGGAGCTGCTAGTGGATCTGGATCACAGGCTAGATCACAGGCTTCTACTTATCCATGTCAGCCACCAGCACCACCTAGTTCTTCCAGTCTTTGCCCACGTACTCAAGGGCAGGTATTTGCTCTTTCTCAGGAGCAGGCTACAGAGGGAAGCGATCACATGTTAGCAGGTACTTTTTTATTATGTGGTATTCCTGCACTTATTTTAATTGATACTGGAGATCACATTCCTTTATTTCTAACCGTTTTGTTAAGAGACATAGATTATCTTATGTATCATTAAACCTGAATTTATTTGTATCTACTCCGCTGGAGCAGGAGGTAGTAACTAAGCATTTAGTGATGGGTTTCCTTCTAGAGTTTGAGGGTCATGTGTTGTCTGCTAATCTGATGATTCTAGCGATGACAGATTTTGATTGTATTTAAGGAATAGATTTTCTGACTTTATATCACGCTACTGTGGATTTTTATCAGCGTCTGGTACAGTTTCACCCAGATGAGGGTGATAGCTGGTACTTCTATGGTGAGGGAGCACGACCTCCGATGCCATTTGTGTCGGCTCTGAAGGCATGTCATGTCTTAGAGTAAGGTGGGGAGGGATACCTCATATATGCAGTTGATATGTCCACGAGTAGTCAGCATATTGATCAGTTACCTGTGGTCAGAAAATTTCATGATGTATTTCCTGACGAGATTCCTGGTTTTCCTTCGATTCGAGAGGTTGAATTTGGTATTGATCTAGTACCAGGAACAACACCTATATCCCGAGCACCCTGTCGTCTGGCACCATCAGAGATGAGGGAATTGAAACAGCAGTTGCAGGATCTGCTTGAAAATGGATATATACGCCCGAGTGTTTCTCCGGGGGAAGCACCTGTTTTGTTTGTCAAGAAGAAGGATAGATCAATGTGATTATATATTGATTACAGGCAGTTGAATTGTTTCACCATCAAGAATAAGTATCCTTTGCAACTAATTGATTATCTGTTCGATCAATTACAGGGTACTTCTGTTTATTCCAAGTTAGATCTGAGATCAGGATACCATCATATGCGGGTACGAGACTCAGATATTGTTACGAATGCTTTCAGAACCAGATACGAGCATGATGAATTTTTGGTGATGTCATTCGATTTGACGAATGCACCGGCAGTCTTTATGAATCTGATGAATCAAGTATTTCGAGAATATCTGGATAGATTTTTCATCGTCTTCATTGGTGATATTCTTGTATATTCGCACGACAGGGATGAGCATGCACAACATCTAAAAATTATTTTACAGACGTAACGGGAAAAAAGCAGTTATATGCGAAGGTGAGCAAGTGTGAGTTTTGGCTTGATCGGGTCGCGTTTCTCGGTCATGTGATTTTTAGTGAAGGAATATCTGTGAATCCAAGTAAGATCGAGGCAGTGCTGAAATGGTCTCGTCCGACAACGGTTGCTGAGATTCAAAATTTCTTGGGTCTAGCTAGTTATTACCGTCAGTTCATCGAGAATTTTGCACAGTTGGCCAGACCTTTGACATAGCTTACACGGAAAGATGTTACCTTCACATAGTCCTCGGATTGTGAGGAATCATTTCACGAGCTTCAGGGGCTAGGATGTGTTTTGACACAGCATGGACATGTTATTGCCTATGCTTTTCGATAGTTGAAGACGCATGAGACGAATTATCCAGTGCATGATCTCGAGTTGGCCGTCATTGTACTTGCGCTCAAGATTTGGAGGCATTATCTATATAGTGAGAAGTTTGAGATATTTACGGATCACAAGAGTCTAAAATATTTATTTACTCAAGCGGAGTTGAATATGAGACAGAGACGCTGGATGAATTTACTAAAAGATTATGACTGCGAGATTAAGTATCATCCAAGTTCTGCCAACCTTACTGTTGATGCCCTGAGTCGGCAGGTGATACTTTTTGCACTTCAGACTAGTGATTTATCTCATATGATTCAGGAATGCTGTTCACTGAGTTTTACACTCAAGCACAAGAAAGGAAGAAATGGAATTCGTTTGTATACTGTTCTATCTGAGCCAGCATTATACTCTCGGATCAGAGAAGCTCAGATATCTGATGTTAAGACTCAGCTTTTGGCATATCTAGCCAATGGAGTTAATACATCTGGATTCCATTATCAGACAAATGGTTTATTATGCTTATCGAATTAAGTGGTTGTACCTGATGATGCGGAGCTCAGGAATGATATTCTATCTCAAGCTCACAGGAGTCGATTGTCAGTTCATCCTGGAAGAATGAAAATGTATAAGAACCTGCGAACTAGATTCTGGTTGAATGGGATGAAGCGGAGTGTCTATCAATTTGTTTTTAGATGTCTTGTTTGTCAACATGTCAAGGCTGAACACCGATGACCATGTGGATTACTACAGAATCTTGAGATTCTCGAATGGAATTGGGAGCATGTGACTATGAATTTTGTCACCCACTTGCCTATGACTTTACGTCAGTGTGATGCTATTTGGGTCATTGTTGAACGTTTGACGAAATCATCACACTTTATTCCTTACAACAGAGATTATTCTTATGATCGCATGACACACTTATATATTCAGGAGATAGTGCGATTACATGGGATTTTGGTGAGCATAGTCAGTGACAGAGATCCGCGGTTTACCTCACGTTTTTGGGGTAGTTTTCAGCAGGTTTTGGATACCACTCTGAGTTTGATCACTGCATATTATTCGGAGACTGATGGCCAGTCGGAACGGACGATACGTACACTTGAAGATATGTTGCGTGCTTCTTCGATGGACTTTGGCTTGACTTGGTAGGATCAGTTATCTTTGATCGAATTTGCCTACAATAACAGTTATCATCGCTGTATTGATATGGCACCCTTCGAGGCATTATGGTCACCGATGTCGTACTCCATTATTCTGGGATGAGGTGAGAGAACGACAGGTAGAGGGCCCGGAATTGGTGTAGCAGATTGTAGAAAAAGTAGATTTGATCAAGCGAAGGATCAAAGCTGCTCAAGATCGGCAAGTCAGTTATGAAAATATTCACCGCAGGCCACTTTCGTTCGAGTCTGGTGGATATGTATTCCTTCGAGTATCACCTTTCATGAAAGTGATGAGATTTGGTTTGAAAATAAAGTTATCACCTCGTTTTATTGGGCCTTTCCAGATACTGGAGAATATTAGAGACATTGCTTATCATTTGGCGTTACCGCCATATCTTTCCAGTATACATGATGTTTTTCAGTCTCGTTACTTCGACAGTATATAGCTGATGGGTCACATATTATCCATCCTACTGACGTTCTGCTAGAACCAGATCTATCTTATGTTGAACGACCACTCCGTATCCTTGACAAGAAGGAGAAAGTGCTTTGGAATAAGACTATACCACTTGTGATAGTACAATGGAAGCGCCGAGGCGTTGAAGAAGCAACTTGGGAAACGAAAAGCCATATGCGAGCAGAATATCCTGAGCTGTTTGCTTTGTATTATTGATTATCAAGTATCAGTATAATTACAGCTTGTTGTAATAAAACATGGTTTTATTTTTATTATTATCTTGATCGTTACTTTAGAATTATTTCGTGGACGAAATATCTAAAGTTGGGGAGAATGTAGTAACCCAAAGTCCGTTTTAAGATAATAATATGATAAACATGATTAAGAGTTAGTATTTAACCAATTCAAGGGCTTAATCGGGCTTCATAAGTAAGAACTGGACTTCCAAAGTTTGGGTCTGATCGGACGGTTCGAACCCGGCATGATCGGAAGCTCCGATTTTGAATCGATTACTTCGGATGGAACGCAAGATCGGACGCTCCGAACTCCCTCTGCCAACAATACATGATGACTAAGCCATGATTTTTGACATGTGTCCAAGAGTCAGCAGATCGGACGGTCCGATCGTCACGTGTCATGCATGCAGAATTAGGACGCTCCGAACCCGGAACAAAGGCTCCGAACGTGGCCAAACCTTGGCCTATAAATAGGGGACATTCGATCCAGAATTTCATATCGAATTCCCGAGTTTCATTCTTCAGTTATATATATAGTGTAAGGTATACACTTGAGGACCCTATCGATTAATAGAGAGGTTTTGGAATAACAAAGATGTTGTTATAGTCCTCCAAAACAAGCGAATCCAAAGGGCTTACTACGGACAAAGGTATGGTCCGGAAATATTATTAAGTTTGGGAGTATTTACTAGCTTAGTTAAGGCTTATAAAACTTGTGTACGGATACGGTGAACTTTTGAATATAGGCTTGGAACTTAGATCCTACTAGACTTGAACAAGCTTAGAGGTACGTACACATTGACTGAGATTTTCAGCAAGTATATATGTTTATATGTTGCATTTCTGTGGCATTATTATGTGGCATGATGTATGGTTTATTGCTTTCCATAATCATATATCATGTGTGCATACACGTTGAGCTTATTCCTTTGATATACCTGTATTTAGTCTAGAGCCGGATGTACCATTATAGCGGGGGGGTTCTAGGAGATATTCTAGAACCGGATGTACCGTTATAGTGGGGGTTCTAGGCAAGTGTGGTTCTACCCAGAGGTTTGATCCGAGCGGTCATAGCACTCATTGACGCCGGTTATTAGCATGACTTTCAGATGACTTATTACCCGTCATCACGATTGCATGCATCATATACATATATTTACTCATGTTTATGTACTGAGTGTTAGTTTCTCACGTCCTAGTTATTATCTTGGACACCCCATTCCACAGGGCAGGTCGAAGGATGGATGGAGCTGAGAGTTCGAGGCAGGACTAGGTGACAGAAACTATGAGTGGATATTTTATACAGCAGGATTCGATATATCTGTATAATATTTCAGACAGTTCTATTTTAAGTTTTTTCGATATTGTTGTATCACTACTAAGTTTAAGCTTTGAACTAATGTATTAAGTTTGATATGTAATTTACGGGTTATGTTTCCGCATGTTTTACTCTGTTAAGTAATTATGTTTTATTTAAGATTAATGCATGTCATAATTACCAGTTAGTAGGTGATTCAATGCAGGGTCATTACAATACTTATATTGATCATACTAATTTAAATTGATAGTCATTTCCAGGGGCGGAGTTGGGATTTGGTTTTAGTGTAGGCAACAATATACTATAATTAATAAAGCATAAAAACGATATTTGTTAATCAACAGCTAGAAATAATATGTGTCCTAAGGTTCGAATATAAGCACAACTAGTAGCACATGTTAATTAATGGAAAAACATAGGAACAATGACGAAAAATAGCGCTTACAGAATCCGAAATTAAAAACAAAATCTAATAGAAAAAATAAACTCTACATTCGAAAAATAAGAATGATATCATTCCCGATTACCAAAAAGGCACAAAATTTTGAAACAATTGAATAATCGACAAACATTTAAAGAAAAAATGAACTTAAAATTTGGTAAAATTCTGGATTTTGTAGAGAATGTGGAACATGAAACAATAATTACTATGAATTAAAATGATTGTTAATCAAAGTGTATGACATTCATGACTCGTGAGGAGAAAATACTGTACAAAAAGTTATAAAATGTACACATATGCCATATAGTAATTACATGTAAAAATTTAAGCCCAAATTTCAGGGTAAAAATTATAATAGGAAAAATTGTTGTTTTTTTTGGGTCCAATATAGACAACTAAACATGTAATAATAAAAAATTAAAATTAAAATTTTGGACATACAAACTATATGTATATATATATATATATATATATATATATAAATACAAATATATATACTCTATTTTTTTGGGCCCAATGTGGACAGCTATGCTGCAGGTTCTGCCAGTGGTCATTTCTTATCTATCATTAATTTGTTTCGGATATCTAAATCCTTTGTTTATGATGAACTAACCATAATTAAATCAATTTTTTTTTGTTTTAATTTCAGTCAATTTTTTTTATTAATTACGCTAATTATGAAAACCATGTCTACTCAAGTGAAAATAGTATTTTTTTTAATCATTAATTGAAGTTTGCATACAAAAAGAAACTCAATGTTTTTGAATGCTATACAAAGTTGTAACTCATGACTTGGTGAATTAATAGTAAACTGTGATTTATGATTTAAAATATTGAGAAATCCCTCCTCTGCATCCTCCAAACCATTTAAACGTTGGATTGCACAATTTTTTCAAGCGTAACTACTTAATGTTTTTATATATATTTTCAAGTATTTTTTTTTGTGTAAACTAAGCAATCATATATTCATTTAGAATTTTTCTATGGGTACCTGTTTAGAATACTTTAGAATATGCATGCGTCAGTAATAATCTTTCTTCCATATACTTAGTTTTTAAAGTTAGAGACAACCATAATAACTAACTTGGTGTAATGGTTTATTTTTTGATAATCAAAAAATATTATTATTTTTTTCTCAAATTACAAAATAGTTTGCGGAAACTATAATAACAATGAATATTACGCAAGATAGAATGTATAAAACGCGTGCATATTGATTTCTTGATTGCGATTGTGTCGATGCTATTTCATTGGGGTAGTGCCCAATGGGATATCCAATAGCCCAGATTTAATGCAAGCGAGATGTTCACATGAACATCTCGCTTGCATAAAAAAACAGGCCGTTGGATCTGGCTTATGGGTAGTACCCACATGCCAGCATCGATATTATACCCTTGATTGCATGATATATAATTATGATAATATCTAATATATATATATATATAGATAAAAATTTAACCAATTAACAAAATAAAAATAGAATAAAAAACAAAATTAAACAGCAGATTATATAGGATAATGCGCGTGTTTCTTGATATTTTCTTGATTGCAACCATGAATATTACGCCTGAAGATTATACATATAAATACGTAGAGCGGCCTTGTTTTCTGAAAACACATACAATTCTACATAAGTTTACGATCTATCACTCTCCCTCACTCACTTGCGGCCTTCTTTTCAGAACAATTCGAAAAGTAATTAGTTTTCCCTTGCTACTTTCAATTCCATGGAACCGCTTGGTGATTTTCCTTTGGGGTATGGCTTCCTCCGACGGACCAAGAACTCATTCAACATTACTTGAAGAAAAAGCTCAACAAACAACCCATCGCATACGATTTCATCCCCTATGTCAATATTTACAATCATATATAGTCCGCATGAGGAGTTGGCTGGTACGTACTTCGATTCGATCCCCTGCCTTCGGTTAATTGTTTCTTTTTAAATCCTTTGTTAATCATATATATTATTGAATGAATGCATGTGAAGATCTTTATCCGAGTTCTGGAGATCAGAATGTATGATACTTCTTTACCCCCAGGAGATCGCAAGTATAAAAAACGGCAAGCGCCCGAATAGAGCAGCTGGTAATGTGTATTGGAAGGCCACCATAGCTGATAAACCCATATATGACGACATTCATATTCATGTGCGCATTGGATTTAAGAAAACTTTAGTCTTCTGCCAAGGACAGTTTCTTAAAAGCAAAAAGACAGATTGGATCATGCACGAGTACGTAGTTAACCAGCCATCTTCTGGAGTAGGACAACATGTGGGCATGTTGGTAATATATTATATATAATATGTTTCGATCAACTTTTTGCAGTATGAATTTTTGTTATTAAATTCATGCATGTGTTTCTTGCAGCTTGATGATTGTGTCTTGTGCCGAATTTACAAGAGAACCCGCGGGGCTTCAAACCATTCTGTTTCTAATTGTCAAATAACAGAGGAACGAGAAGCTGTCAAGTGCCCTGAAGATCATTATGCAACCCACAAACATGCAAGATATGAACTCGAGGAACGATACAATCTTCCAGTGCAGCAGCAACAGATTCTACCGCCACAACATGAACACCATCTCCTACATCAGCAACAGCAGAATCATACAGCTCCGTTGGAATACTCTGTCCCAACAAATCAAGAAAACGACGTTTCGAGGTTGGAGACTTGGGATGAGTTGGAATTGGAAAAGTTGATGAATGAGGGAAACGGAATTTCGAAGTCGGAGAGTTGGGATAAACTGGATTTGGAACAGCTGTTGAACGAGATTTGTTAGATCCCAATTCATATTGCTCTTGTAATTCATACAACACTGAATAATATTTCTGGTTACTTATAAAAGACTAACTGAATTAAGATTTATTTCTGGCCCCATTGTCATTAACGTCAACAAACTTGGATTTATTTGTAGAATTTCGCATTAATATATCATCCTTAATTAATATATATAAATTGTGTGTAATTACCTCATTGATTTCAAATCTTGTGCTGCAACCCTGAAAGCTGGTCTAATGTTTTCATTAATTAAAGGGTCAAGATTATGTATACTCTTATTAATTTTTATATATACTAGCATCCAAGCACACGCTTTAAGTGTGTGATATAATATATAAATCTTACACATACATACATATATATATATTAGTATTTCTCTGCACGAGTTGCGTGCTCGTACACTTTATTTTTTTAACAAAGAAAATAAATAATAAATTGTAAAATTAAAAAATAATAAAAATATAACGTTTTTCTAAACAAATATTCACAATATATATATATATATATCTTATAAAATGATTGTCATTTTTATAAATAAAATAATATCAAATGACACAAAGTGAGCTTTTAATGGGTAGAAAAGAGAAAACCGTAAAAATGACTATTTTACCCAATAATTTTGGTTTTATTAAAAATTAAGTTAAGAGATAATGGTAATTTTAAATCAAGCTTCACCAATTAATTGAAATTTTATTAGTTAGAAGGCGCCCACATCATTTTTCTTTTTTTTTTTAATTTTTTATTAAAAAAATTGGGCCCAAATTGGGACAAATTTATGTAGACAAAGCATTCGTATTCTTCCCTTCAAATCCTCCCCATTAAAAAAATTGGGCCCAAATTGGGACAAATTTATGTAGACAAAGCATTCGTATTCTTCCCTTCAAATCCTCCCCCTTCCAAATCTTCAAATTTATATATATATATTAACATGGTTTATTTTCCACTATTACAAAAAAGTGGTTAAGAAAAAATATGGGGAAGAATGTGAGAAAGTGGCGTAGTTATATGCTATATTTAGTTAATAATAGTAAGGGTAATTTGGTACAACCATTAAAATGACCAAAAATGGTTACTCTAACACCCTCGTGCATTATAATCTTGTATATATATACAATTGTTCAAATTATGTGTATATATACAAGGTGGTGGTGGAGGAAATGTGGTGGTCGTTGAATTCTAACTTGGTCGATAGTTTTCTTTAAATTAATAAAATATAAATTATATATGATTTAATATGGTGAAAAAATTCAAATTATTCCATCTGTTGCATTGCATGCGTGATATTGAAATTGAAATAATATACAGTAATTTAAAACTACAAGTTAGAAAATGACGTGTTGGATTGAAAAATTACTCAATTGAATCAGCTGAATAATATAAATACAGTTGCACCCTCGAGTCTTTGTTATTTTCTACTAGTTGCTCTCGTGTGTGAGTAGGGATGCTTGTCAGCCGCACAGATTTGGCCAAATAGAGGAACCACCCTTGATTAGACCCGATAATTTTTTAAAATTTTAGTCACTACACAATAAGAAAAATATATTTGAAAATTAATAAATAATCAAAATTATTTTACAAATTTATATTTTTTTTTGTTCATCTAATATTTATTAATAAACAAGTTAAGAAGAAAATTATAATTGGTGATATAGCTGAGTTTTTTGTGCACTTATAGATTGTTCGTACACTAGAATAAATGTGCTTTGGTTGAACTTATTTATCTCTGTTGGACTTATTAGGTTAATTGCTATGTCTATAATTTTTTCAATCACATCAATTTCAATCTATATTATTGAACTCAAATTGGGTCTTTTCTTAGGTGACATTACGTGTGGCTGCCTAACATCTCCTATAAAATCAAAACCTAGCTAATTTTTTTCTCTCTCTTTTATATATAAAATTATTTTTAAAATTAGTAAAAAAAATACTTAATGGATTTTAAATTAATTTGAATATAAAGTGTAAGATACACCAATGTTTTTATTTAAGTTAAATTTTGATTTCGCTAATATTGACGGATCTACTCGAAAATTTTTAAAACTTTATTGGTATACAAAAAACATGTATATATATACATATTTATTATTGACACTCTAATATTTATTTATTGGTGTTGAATAACTTCTTCTTTTACATTTCGCCTCAAGGTTTGTGTCCTCTAGTTTTTAAATTTTTTTTATTTCTATATTTCTCACACTCTAATACTAAGTTTCAAGAAACTAATGAACAAAAAAAAGTTTGAAGAGCTAAATTGGCTACTCTCATTGGAAATTGGAAGCTTTGTCACTGTCGCACAGCCTCGTCACTTAGAAGTCCCAAACATAAAATCCTGGATCTGCTTATGCTCACAAAAATGAATTTGAACTTGCATAGAAGAAGAAAATTTGAATTTAATATTGTCTTACCCAAATTTGGAATGAAAAAGAATACTTTTACCTTCACTAATCACTCCGATCCATTGCAAACTCAAATAATGAATCATGAAAACTTTTACCTTCACTGATGTTGTAGCCTCGTACAACAAAGGAGAAATGGTAGGTGCTTATGGTGAAAGAATATGTACAATTAATCCATAGTATTATTTTTTAAAAAAGAAATTGGCTCTAATATGCGCATATGACATTGTTAAAAATGATAAGCAAGGCTAGCTGCTAACAAAATAAATAAACAGACCTAATTAATTTTCATAAGATCAAATGAATGTCTCAATCTTCTAGGTATTGGAAATTCTGTGATTCCAAGTGTTTTGGGATTAGATGACTTCTTGAGAAGTTGTAACACATAGATCGGAGTTATGATTCCAAGTGTTTTGAGATTAGATGACTTCTTGAGAAGTTGTAACACATAGATCGGAGTTTGTTGATCAGCAGTGTAAAGTTTTAGTGATCAAGAACCAATAAATGGCTGCCTTAATTGATTGTTCTTTCCAGGATAATTGTGATGTCATTAGAGCCATTTTTTTAAAAAAAATAATATTATGAATTAATTGTACATATTCTTTCACCATAAGCATATGACATTGTTAAAAATGATAAGCAAGACTAGCTGCTAACAAAATAAATAAACATACCTAATTAATTTTCATAAGATCAAATGAATGTCTCAATCTTCTAGGTATTGGAAATTCTGTGATTCCAAGTGTTTTGGGATTAGATGACTTCTTGAGAAGTTGTAACATAGAGATCGGAGTTTGTTGATCAGCAGTGTAAAGTTTTAGTGATCAAGAACCAATAAATGGCTGCCTTAATTGATTGTTCATTCCAGGATAATTGTGATGTCACAATGGATCAATTCCAATAGATAATACCGTTTAGTATGATGAGCATCGACTTGTAGTTCGGTAATGGGAGATTGTGAATCCCGAGGTAAATTGGGATAGTACTGTAAGCCTGTCATGCTTAGGGACTTAATCAGATGATGATATCTCAAAAGGATATTTAGATTCACATGGATTGTTGACATTCAAAATTTCTGAAACAATGATAATCTATCATAAATTCTTATGCCAAAGATTTCAGAATTGTCTTCTAGCTAAGGAGAATAATTGAGATTCAACTTTTGTTAACATAAAAATTTTAACCCTGGTTTTCTATAGTGTTGGCAATGTTAACCCTGGTCAACAATAAGATGAACAGATCAGTACGGTCAAGACTTTTGGATCAAACAGTTTGAAGTTATTTTACCATGGATATGGTTCAGTCAGGAAATATTTTTGTATAGATCTGTTATTATTACAGATAATTGGAATCCAGTAATGGTTAAGGTAAGTATTCCTTATCAGGTAAAAGCAGACTTGATTTTGTACCTAGCTTGGTACTAGAGGTTGTTAACTCAATGATCTGAGACTAGACTAGATAAGTGTTACGAGTTTATCTTAGAGTGTTAGTTTCAAAGAATAGTATATTAAACATGGTACTCAGGAATATCTACAGTCTTTTTGGGATTATCATTGACAGACTTTGATCTAGCAGGATAGTATCAAGTGATTGCATATGGGAAAAGGATAGTAGTTGAGACTTATAGTTTTCGGGTCTGACGTGATATATGTCACTGATTTTACCGGGGTGTCTTTAGGATGCGTTAGATCATTTGTAATAATAAATAGATAGATTCAATTCGAGCAGGGTAATAAGACTTTGCAATTTCGAGTGACTGGGTTTATGTTTCTCAGGACCAGTTAGTCAGGATTCGATGAAGGTTTATTTCTATCAGCGAGATGATAATCAACATCATTGAATTTCATTTTGGTAATGTAATTGTTTAATCCATATTATTAGCACCAAGAGTGGTATTAATCAAACTGAGTGTCCAAAAATTTGGAAATTTGGTTCTCAAGTATTAAATTAAATCATTGAATTTCATTTGGTAATGTAATTGTTTAATCCAGATTATTAGCACCAAGAGTGGTATTAATCAAACTGAGTGTACAATAGGTTGGAAATTTATTTCTCAAGTATTAAATTAAATATTCCTGGAAGACAAGTATTGTGAACAATGACATTGTTACAAGACTAGGAAGTAGTAGAGATTTGGATATTTTTGAATTAATAGTATCCTTTCGGATATAAAGATTTAACCTTTAACAATAAGGGAAATTTTGATTTTCTCTTTTGGAATTGATTGAATTGAATTTTGGTATGGCTTGTCAATATATTGTAGACGGTGTCAATTGTGATTTGACATTGGGAATATAGTGATTAATGACAGAATAGATTAGTGATACAATGGAGTTGTATCGAGTATATCTACGAGAAGTAGTTAGTTGTTGGAAGAACAACAATTAGCTCAAAGATATGCAAGCCAGTGTTAATTTCCCAGTATGAGGGAATAACTAGTGAGTAGTTTAAAGACACTACCTGTATTATCTAAAGATGCTAAGAAACAATGTTTAGCCATAGTTGGCAAAGAATGGATGAGATTGTACCATTGTTGATTATTTATGTATGGATTAGATATCAGAGGAATCTCAAATAGAAAGATAACAACTATTGTGATAAATTGACAGTTCTTGGAGATCTGTTACGATTTCAGGAAAATCACTTAATGAGTTGACAGTGATATTTGGTGAGAATCTTGTGGATTTTCAGATTTTGCTTGTTAGTTCGATGTAACTTCAGTATGATTTATTAGGATTCAGAAATGACTCAAATTTTGAGTATCTGCTAGATATTGGAGTTATTAGACTGTCATTTGAATTCATCTGGATGATTAGAAGATTTGATGATTGAATTTTGTGGCTTGGCCAACAGAGTTTGTAATTCTTATCATAGAAAAATGATAAGATCTCATAACAACTTTTGGAATACAGTTAGGTAATTCTAGATAGACTGTATTCAGTTTTAATAATAGAGTAAAAGTAGATTTTACTATTGAGGAATAATATCTTTCCTTTTGGTTTTAGTTCAGTGGCAGCGCTGAGGCACTGAAGAAACCACTTACGAATTAAAAAGTCATGAGCATTTAGAACATCTTGAATTATTTGGATTTTTCTTTTAAGTTTCAGTATTGTATCTTGTAAAATGTTCAGATGTAATAAAAGAACGTTTTATTCTGTGTTTAAGTACTTAAGATTTGATTTCGAGGACGAAATCTATTAATCAGAGGAGAATGTAGTAACTCAGTCTCATTTTACAAGATTAAATGATTTAAACATGTTTAATTACTTAAAACATGGTTATGGGATTTTTATATGATCAAACAGATCAAGAAATCGGATCCAGAATGTCCAAAAATGGTTAATGGGCTCATTTGGGCTCGGGTAGTTCGGATGGTCCGAACTCAAGCCCTGTAGAGATCGGAGGCAACGAATCAGTTCGGAAGCTACGAACGAGTTCAGATTGTCCGATCGAAGTTAGGCCATGCATTTTTTGAGGTGTCATAGCTGTTTGGACACGCAGGAGTTCGGATCGTCTGAAGATGGGATCGGAACTTCCGAACTGTGCATTGCTGCAACGTGGCCTGCATGAGAGATCTGATCGTCCAAAGTGGAGATCGGATCGTCCGATATCCACCTATAAATATGAGGTCCGAGAGCCTCATTTTTTGCCAAGTTACAAGTATTACCTCTCATATTATGGTGTTTCTTGGGGCATTTTCTAGCCTATAGCCGAGGGCCGGGAGATAGCGAGGCGCTGTCAGGGTCATAGCGGAGCTGGCCCAAGAGTTAGGGCCTTCGACATCAACGGGCTGACGACGGATGCAGCTTGTGACACCCCTATCCCACATGGGAAAAATCAAGGATTTAAAATGATTCAAAATGAGCTACAATGGACTTCTATAGCAACTTGGGTTAATCATTTTTGTAAAGCAAGGACGAATATGAAGTAGTTGCTATAGAGCCCATTGTGCAGTCGCGCTTGCGAGGAGGGGTGATTGTGATACTCCTGTCCCACATGGGAAAAATGAAGGATTTAAAATGAGTTTATAATGGGCTACAATGGACTTCTATATCAACTTGGGTTAATCATTTTCGTAAAGCGAGGACGAATACGAAGTTGTTGCTATAGGTGCCCATTGTGTGCAGTCGCGCATAGTCGGATGAGGGCCAGGGCGTGACAGAACTAGATGTTTGTTTTCACTCAAAATATTTTATGAAATTTTTAGGAGCCTTAAAATATTATTTTAAGGTATAATTTGAAGAAAATTATGGTATTTATATATATGTATATTTATATGTCCGTTTTTACCCAAAATAAGTCATTTTAATGACTTTTATTAAGTTTTAAAAATCCAATTAATTATAATTTCGGGATTTACTTAGTTTTAGCAAATTAGAATGTATTTTAAAGTTTAAAATTTGAGTATTTAATTATCCTAATTATCTATTTATTTATTAAACCTAGATTATCTTAAAAATCTACCCTAATCCTCCTACCTCCATTCACGTTTTCTTGTTGCTAGCCGCCTCCTCAATCTTCTCCCACTCCCTTCATCGTTCCTTCAACAGAAAACCCACCCCATAGCCGATCGTTAAAGTTTTTGGAGTTTTTGGAAGATCCGTTCGTCCCGACGAGCCCGATACGCGTCGTTTGCGTCGTTTCATCTAAATATTCATCAAGGCACGTTTGAATTCTCTCCTTGGCCACCATTTAAGTTTTATATTCTGATCTTGCATGATATCCATTGATCTAGCATGTGTGTTCGGTTTTTATGATGAATTTTCATGTATGCATAAGCTATTCACATTTTTCATGCTTCCTTCATGAGTTTTCTTCATGTTTTCTGGCATGGTTTGATCAGGGACTGCTGGCTCATGGTTAAGGAGTGTAATAGGGTCCCTAGGGTTGAGCCATGAGGTCGTTAGAGTCTGGGATGGGCTAGAAACGAAGCTGGTTTGGCTATGCCCCAAAGTCGTGCAGGTTAGGGTTTTGGGAAAGAGGGGTTCATTCTCCTTCCTCAGGCCACGACTTGGAGTAAGGGTTGAAGGGTTAGAACCTCATGGATGTTTGCTAGGTCTAGGAAGTGATTTCATGGTCATTGGTGGTCTGAGTAATCGGCACGAGAGAAAACGCTGCAATTGCTCGCGTTTGCGCGTGAGCTGCAGATGGTCGGGTTTGCAGAGCTTCGTTCTCACTCCATAGTCGATGGTTTGGTCTGGTTTTTGACTTGTTGGAAACGTCTGGAAGTGGGCTAGGTGTAGGTATGGGTGCTCCGGCCGGTGGTGGCCGGAGAAGGGCGGCCGCCGGCCGAAGCTAGGAGAGGGAAAGTACTATTTTTTTGGGCACGTTTCGGGATGGGCTCAGTTTTGGGTCATCACGGGTCCGGGCCGGGTCGGTTATGTCATGGGTTGAGTTAGATGGGTCCGGGTTTGGGTTATGTTAGTTGGGCTCGGGCATTTTATTTTTAATTTAATTAATAGTTTAAGTGAGATTATGGGCCTATTTTTGGTTAATTAATTAATTGGGCTTCATGAGTTGAATAAATTGGGTTTAAATAATTATTTAAGTAAGTCCAATAATTTTTATGGGCCTAGAGTCCGTAGAATTTATTGGGTCGGTTTTTGGGATATTGGGCCCATTGGGCCAGTCTAGGTGATTAATGGTTTTGGGCTTGGTTATTGGGCCAGATGTGTCTTATTGGGCTTGAATTAATTATTTAGGCTTAAATATAATTTAATGGGCTTAAGTTAAGTTATTGGGCCAGTCTAAAAGTTAATGGGCTTAAGTCTAAGGAGTCAGCAGCCTGAACCAATCCATGAAAATTATGCATGGTCCGTAAATATATATTTAATTATTGCATGAATAATTTAAGTATGAAAAAGTATTATTTTTACATTTATTATTAAATAATTAAATATATGTTTACGGGCAATATTTTATGAAAAAAATAAGATCATGAATGATTTTTATGATGTGCATGATAATGTATATGTATGTTGTTGGGAAAATTTTCATGAAAATAAAGAAATAAGTGAGAATTTTCAAGTTCATGCATCATGCAAGAATTTTTATGATAAGTTTAAATGCATGTTAAGAAAAATATATTTTTATGAAAGTTGAAGTGAAGGTGGAAAGTGATATGGTTGGAGGCCGGGATACCTGGGTCCGGTGACCTTCCTAATGATGTTTATGTATGATGAGCTTATGGATCCAGCTGAGAGGGCTGGTGAAGTGGCAGCACAGAGGTGGAAACCCCATCGCCTCGTACGTTGGTTTAAGATTGATCAATCGCTTAGTATGAGACCACCGACATGGATACGACCTATTGAGAACTAAGAAATCATGATAAGTAATTTTATGAGATTCATTAAATATGATGTTTATGTTTAACATGATGATGATGCAATATAATTATTTATTTATGTTTATATGCATGTGTTTTTTTTAAGGTCATGCACGTATATTTATATTCACGTATTTTATATGATGTGTGCTTGTGTGTGATTTCATTTTGTTATGTAAAAATAGAACGTGCTGAGCCTCTAGGCTCACTAGATTTAAATGGTGCAGGTGAGCATAATGTTAATGAAGTTAATGTGTTTCCGACTGGCGGCGAGGACGTATGAGTATCTAAGCGGCTAGTACCCGTGACCATCGCTCTATTATGATATTTATGTTGAGATTTAAATTACGTATTTCCGCACACATTTCATTATTTTAGATTTTTGAGAGTATGCATGGATTTTAGATTTAAGTAATAATTTTTTAAGTTTGCATGGATTTTTGTGTATAATTATTATTTATGAATTTTATTATGGAATTTTTTATAAATTATTATTTAGTAATTAATTTTAAGTATTTAATTGCATGCTTGTACTTTTATTGTACTTTTTTTTATTGTACTTTTATTGTACTTATTGTGTTTATGTATTCTAAATTAAGTAAAGTCATTTTTAAGTATGATATATATATGTATGGGCATATATATATATTTATATTTATTATTTCATCGTTAGAGAGTTTATAAAAAAAACGGGTTAAATGTCGTAATAACATTTAAAAATGCAGATAAATCACGTAATTCACATAATAACACATAAAAGTCATTTAACACCTTTTTATTTATTTTAAAATTATTAAATCCCCTAGTTATGCATGCGGATTTACGTAGCAAATTTTCGGACGTTACACAGCTATAGTCCGAGACCTTTAGAAATAATTAGGAGTATCTATTAGTTTAGTTAAGGATTTTAGATGATTTTTAGTGATGTATTATTATTTTGGAATGTAGAGATGGACTGTAGATGCCTGAACATCTAAGACTATTTTTGAGGTACGAAAGTACTGTTCGAAATATCCTGACTGAGTATGCATGTATTATGCGTAGCGTTATTTATATGACATGATTTTATCTGCATATATTATGAAACGATATTATGCTTCACGCATTATCATATGGAGCTTTTATCCTTGAAATAGCCTGTATTAGGGTGGTTACTTTAATGTGTTAGTGGATGGTTGGACACGTGTACTCGTGATCAGGTCACCGATATCCACAGTAGGGTGTGTGAGCCACCTCCTGGTGCGAAGACACAGAGTGCTACATACCTTGGGCCCGAGTCTTTTGAATAGTATTCTTGACCTTGAGTCTTGATAACCCGTACACTTGCATTCATGCTCATATAGTATTTGTATACTCATACTCTTGTACTGAGCGTAGTTTGCTCACGTTCATGTTTCTATGTTTCTTGGACACCCCAATTCGACGGGACAGTTTCAGGTAGTTCACTCAGAGATTTGAGATTAAGCGGTGACCAAGGCAGGATTGCAGGTTTAGCCGCTAGGTTGTATTTCATTTGTATTAAGTTAATTCGATTGTGCTGTATTATTTGGATTTATTACCGGTTGTATTCTGCCAGTTCAGTATTTTGGTTTAATTTCGCAGTTACTCTGATTTTGCTTAATTAAGTTTAAATGCATGTTTAAATATTTGATTAGTAGGTGATCACGGAGCGGGTCACTACATTTATAGTATCAGAGCATGCAATTGAATTCTTTGGGACATAGTATTGATACATAGGTTATCCTTTTAAATTAAGAGTTGGATTCGATGATGATAGCAACGATGGGAGTTGGGATAGCAAAGCATCTAGGCTTTCCAGAGATTGTCATCACCAAGATTTGCATCAGAGATTCACCTTATATGGATTCCAACAAGATTGAGCTGGAATGGATGATCCATTTTTGAACTCCAGGTACTTCAGACGATTGGTTGGAGCGCATGGGATGCTGTATTCCATCCAGCTTTGACCAAGGAAGGTATCCCTGAAGATTATCCACAAGTAGTTGAAGATATTTTCATGAAGATCTTGCCTCATATACCAGATAAGGAACCCTACAATATTGGAAAGATCCGGTAGATTAGTAAGATCTTTTAGATCTTGTTAGGAAAAGGGTCCGACAGCAGTCTATGTGAACTTTTGACTAGATACAGACGAAAAGCCCACGTTCAAGATCAGTAGACGGAATGCAAGATTTCCGCAATTAGTCAGATTGTAAGATTTGTATTAAGATTGATGTAGTATGTGTTTTTGTTATAAGCATTTGAATATGTCTCTGCTCAGTGCGGTAACTCCCGGTGTCAGACAGCATAATCTAATGTAGGGTTGACCGACCTACGAAAAAGACTATCTCGAAGGAGATATGACTCAACGTGTATGTGCACATGCAATATGTATATGAAGCAGTAAGCATGTATCATGGCACATAAATGCAACAAATAAGTATGCATACTCAGATGACAATTTGAGTCAGTATTTACGTACTTATAGTATTAGTAGATCAATCATAGCAGAGTCTAGGTTCAAAGCATACAGTCAAAGATTCATCGTATCACTAATCATGTTCTAAAAGTCTTAACTCAGCTAATATATACTCCTATAATTTAAATAGGATTCTTGAACCATACCTTCATCCGTCGTTAGTCCGTTGATGTTGATAACCTAGTTTCTACTCTCAGCTGGATGCTATTATCAAAGCACCTCACTTATATCGTCGGGCCCTCAACCATGAACTGAATTTAAGAAAGGAAACTTGTGAATTATTCCTACATTCTCATCTAAAGTCCCTTATTTATAGACGGAGATCGATATTTTTGAACTAGGGTTCGAATCTTCCGATCTCTGCATGCTCGCCACATTTCCGAACGCTAGTGTTCGGACGTTCCGATCATGACTTCAGTGGTTCCGATCTCTGCTTGAATTCACACGTGTCTAGTTTCATTTCTTAGTCATCGTTCCATGTCATCGGATGGTCCGATCTGTCACTTTGGATGGTCCGATCTGTGCCACGTGTCAGTTCACCTCGTGACTATTCATTGACAACTTGGCTGCAGGAGTTCGGACGTTCCCATCCTCAGTTCAGTCGTTCCGAACTGCACTCTTGCTTCCAAAGTTGACCTTGGTTACTTCGCTGCTCCCAAAGAGTATCAAGTTTGGATCTTCCGAATTTCCCGATATTTCCAAATTCCAGAATTCATAATTTTAATTCTTTTTAATCCGTCGATTTATTTCTTTAGTAACCTTAATCATGTTTAATATTTAAGTACCTCAAACAGAGTACGGGTTACTACATTCTCTCCAACTTAAGAAATTTTGTCCTCAAAATTTAAGTATGGGTAATAAATCAAGAACCAAAAACACTTATGTTACACAAGAACACTTAAGTTTATTTCATCAAAAGATACTATACATTCCATACATATGGACAGAATATAAAGCAAACAACTGGGATATTCTGTTTGCATCTGGCTCTCAAGTTTCCAAGTTGCCTCTTCAATGCCTCGACGTTGCAACTTTACCATAACCAATGGTATACGCTTGTTTTTGAGGACCTTATCTTTTCTATCAAGAATATTGTGTAGTCGTTCCACGTATGACAAATCAGGTTCAAGCTGCACATCACTCGGATATATCACATGCAACTCGTCTATATATTGCTGAAGCAATGACACGTGAAAGGCATTATGGATACCAGATAGATATGGTGGTAAAGCCAAGAGATAAGTCGCATCTCCTATCTTTTCCAGTATTTCAAATGGTCCAATATACCGGGTTGATAACTTTCCTTTCAAACCAAATCGCATCACTTTCCGAAAGGGTGATACTCGAGAAACTCATGTTCTCCAGGCTCGAACTGCAATGGCATTCGATGAGTGTTGGCGTAACTTTCTTGTCTGTCTTGGGTAGCTTTAATTCGTCTCTTGATCAAGTCCACCTTATCTGCAAATTGTTGCACCAGTTCAGGTCCCTCCACCAGTCATTCACCAACCTCATCCTAGAAAAGAGGTGTGCAACAACAATGGACATACAATGCCTCAAAGGGTGTCATACCAATGCTGTGGTGATAACTGTTATTATAGGCAAACTCAACCAGAGTTAAATGATCTTGCCAATACAAACCAAAGTCCATAACAGAAGTTCGTAGAATGTCCTTGAGAGTGCGTATTTTCCTCTCTGACTATCCATCCGTCTCAGGATGATATGTTGTACTCATAATCAGAGTGGTGCCTAATGCTTGTTGGAAACTGCCCCAAAAACGTAAGGTAAAACACGGGTCCCTATCACTGACAATGCTCAATGGAACACCATGGAATCTTGCAATTTTGTGGATGTATAAATGTGCCACGCGATCAAATGAGTACTCGCGATTGTAAGGAATAAAGTGTGCAGATTTAGTCAATCGATCCACAACGACCCAGATAGCATCACATTGTCTAGAGGTCATGGGCAAGTTGGTGAAAAAGTGCATAGTTGGTAGCGCTAAGTCTTATCATGCCCAAATTACCCAACTCAAATCAGATAAAAAAATATGCAGTAGTATGAGTATGGATCGTTCCCACGAGGAAAGTGAAATTTAAAAGTGTTCTAAAATAAAATAAAGGGGTTTTTGAGATTTTACTAACTACTATGCAAGAATTAAAATAAGAAAGATTAATAAACTAACGAGACTTGGTATCGGTCGACTACACCCTTGAAATTATTCATTCGATCATCGATTCCATAAAAATAATTAATTCACATTGAATATTCATAATTGGAAATTTAATTCCCGTTTTACCTTAATTTTAGTTAACTAGACACCAACGTTCTAAATTAACCCTTACCCCATAAATTAACCCAATACCAGCGATTAGATTTAAATCCACGGTAGCATTCAAATGAGTAAAACTGATGAATCTAGACAACACAATACCAACGATTGTATTTAATCTAGTTAATTGTTGTTCATACGATTTAACAAATCCTCCAACGGAAAATATTAATCATAGTTGCTTCAAAAATCAGATGATTCAAACAATTACGGATTTGAATTCTAATTTATCAATAGATTGTATAGCAAAATTCTAAGGTGATCAATCCTAAAATCTCACATACAAGCATGACAATCAATCCAAAACAACTCTTGATACAAAATTTGGAATTAAACAATAGAAAACTAAATCTCACAAATAAAATAACTCAAGGGTTCGTCTTCCTCAACCAAGTACTAAAAACTAGCCACAACGATTCATGAATTTTACATCAAAATTCATGAAAGAAAAATTAAATCTAAGAAAAGAGAGAAGAAACCTAGCCACCAAGAGTGTTCTCTGCCTTCTAAGCCGTCTAATCTGATTCAGAATTCTCGAAAAAATTTTTTCTATTTTTTCTGGCTTGGCTAGGTGGGATAGCCGAGCCATTCCCCTTTTTTTCTGATACCAATCCGGTTAAAACCAATACCAATAGAAATAAATCTATTCAATGAGCAAAAAAGAGGAGAGAGGGGTCGAGATAAAAACCCTTAAATATGACAAGAGTCCTAAAGAAATAAGTTTCCTAATTTACTAAAATTTCCCGGAAAAGTCGTCGCGCTCGATCGCCAGAAAATATACGAGCCTACTGCCTGCACGTTCTCATGGGCGCGCTCGATCCGTTGAGTTGGATGGATAGAGCGCACAAAAATATCCAACTTACTGTTTGCAAATTATTTCTCGCGCTCGATCCGTTGAGTTGGATGGATCGAGCGCGACTTTTATTCCGCGAGCAATAATTTTGAAAAATTCATATCCAGAGATATAGCCGTCGGATTGAGCTGAAATTTGGACAGCTACTTCAAAACATCTTGAACTTTATTATGAACGGTGAAGATTGGATTTGGGTTTCCTAAAATTAAAAATGATTTTCTGACCATTGCTGCTTCGTAATTCTTCTCTTATCTAACTCTTTCCTTCCATCTTTAGCTTCATTTCTTTTCTTTTTCTATATCAAATCACATACAATTATTAGGAACTATAACATGAATTTAGCCAATCAAAATACACCTAATCATCACAAATTAACTCAATCAAACATAGGAAAATACCATCACATCAAACTCCCCCTACTTAATCTTTGCTCTCCCTCGAGCAACACAAAACCAAAAATAAGTTCGAACTCATAATCCATAACAAAAATAACCATGATCTTCACATTTGTGCCTCGGGAATAAACTCAATGCATGATTAAGAAAGGCGTTAAAATGCTAACAGCGGAACAAGTTCAATATCCAAACATTTCAACTCGAGATATAACCCCGAACGTGTGTGTGTGTATGGTCATTAGCTAGTGTCATGCACACTTCACAGATCCATTCAATATAAAACCCCACAATAGCTCAAGTTGCACACCAACAAATCAAATTAAACCATTGAGAAATTTTATAGTCTTTTCACTTTTCCGAGTAATTGAACCCGGTTATCCTCAACTCCGTACATTCTCCTCCATATTTAGCTCTTAGAATTTATAGGACTAGAATCTCAATCCTCATGCCTCCCCTCACCTTACTAACTCCATTCTTTACTCTTTTTCTTTTCTTTTTTCGACTAAGCTCAAAAGGGAGGTTGATAGGCTAGCGACTTCCTAAGACTATCACAAGGCTCACACGACCTTCACTATGTCATATACAATTCACAAGCCATGACTCATGCGTGCTTAAAAAATATTCAACAACCATATCAAAGTCTAATTTGCATTGAAGATCAAAGTGTTCCAAGGTTAGCAAATCATCTATTTTCAAAAGCATGCATGTCATCAATTAGAATTCATCATGGGCTAGTGAATTTCAACAGTCAAATTCATCACAAACTATGAGCTCAAAAAAAAAAAAAATTCAAAAAAATGGCTAAATTCACTCAATGACTGGCTAAGTCCTCTCCCCAATACTTAAAATCTTACATTGTCCCCAATGTAAGAAAAAAATGAAAAACAAAAATAAAGAAAAACTAAGAATGAAAGAAAAAACTCCCCTTGTGTTGCTCCCAAGCAGCGCCTCTGTTTACAGTCGTCGGCCCAACTGTATGCTTCAGTTCATCATTGTGGTTCATATCTGGTTTCCTTGTCCACCTTCACCCATTTGAACAGTTTTCCAGTTATTTTCTGTCCATTCTTTCTCTCCTTGGACTTCTTGGATTTATTGCCTATCCCCGTCTCTTGATGATTTCTTCCTTTTTTCTTAGACATTCCTTTTGCTCTATCTGGAGGAGGTTTTGGCTCAGTTTTAGGTACCTGCAAATCAGAGAGAAAAATTTCAGCAATAGAATTTTTAGCAGGTTGTGCAATAACTTCCTTCAAATTACTCTTCTTCACAAATGTCTTGTGTTCTTGTGACAAGTGATCATTGATATCAATATTATTAACAACACTTTCACAGCCAGGAATTTTCAGGGTGTCAAAAATATGAATCTTAACAATCTCCCCATCAAACTCCATAGTGAGAGTGCCATTGTTAACATCTATGATAAACTTCGAAGTTTTCAGAAATGGTCTTCCTAGCAAAATTGGGCTATTCATATCATTATTTTTCATATCAAGCACATAGAAATCAGCAGGAAAAACCAATTTATCAACTTGCACAAGAACATCCTCTAACACACCCCTAGGATGAATAGTAGATCTATCAGCCATCTGGATAACAATTGCAGTTTCAGTCAAAGGCCCTAAGTTTAAGGAAGCATAAACAGAGTATGACATAATATTAATCGATGCTCCTAAATATAACATGGCCGTATCAAGCTGAATATCTCCTATCCTACAAGGAATAGAAAACATACCTGGATCCTTGCATTTTGTAGGTATTTTTCTTTGTATCACAGTAGAAACCTGTTATCCCAATTCAACTCACTGACACCCCTTCAGTTTGTGTTTTCTCTTCACAGTACACAACTCTTTTAAAAATTTATCATAACGAGGTACTTGCTTAATAGCATCTAACAAGGGAATATTGACCTCACATCTACGGAAAACTTCATACAATCCCTTAATTCCTTCATCCTTTCTAGACAATTTCAATGCTAAGGGAAAAGGGGCTACCAGTTTATACTCAGAAAGGGGGGAAACTTAACTTTTGGTGCTTCTTGAATTATTTCTTCCTCCTCTACCTCAGATTTCTCCTCATGTTCATTCTTTATCGGTGTTTGTACCTCCTCCTCATGGACCTTCAACTCTCTTCCACTCCTCAAGGTGATTGCACTCACATTCTCCTTTGGATTCACCACTGTCTGTGATGGTAAGCTGCTAGAATTTTGTGCCTCCAACCTGTTTATTGTTGTTGCCAACTGCCCCACCTGAGTGTTCAAGTGTTGGATACTTGCTCGAGTTTCCTGTTGAAAAGTTACAGTATTAGTAGCAAGATCCTTAACAATCTTTTCTAGAAACTCACCAGGCGTTGGAACTTGAGGACGTTGTGGTTGTGGAGGATACGGTGGCCTATAAGCTTGATGGTGCGGTTGTTGTACCGGAGAGTTTCCGTATCTGAGATTGAGATGATCCTTCCAACCTGGATTGTATGTGTTGGAATAAGGATCATACTTCTGTTGTGGTGGTCCGGGAAATCCTCCTGCTGCATTTACTTGCTCAGCAGATCCCTCTTGAAGAGTGGGACACATGTCAGTTTCATGTCCCACTTTAGCACAAACTCCACATGCTCTTACAGTTTTTCCATTCCCTATAGCCATTTGACGCATAAAATTTGTCAGTTCAATCAATTGTTGTTCAAGGGAAGAAACATTTACCTCATTGCCCCGTCTGGGCGCATGATCACTCCTGTTGGTACCAAATTGCTGAGAATTTGCAGCCATGATCTCAATTAAATTACTTGCTTGCGCTGGAGTTTTATCAACAAAAACTCCTCCACTGGCCGCATCTAATATACTCTTGTCATGAGGCAACAAACCTTCATAGAAATATTGGATTAAGAGATTTTCACTTATCTGGTGTTGCGGGCAGCTAGCACAAAGCTTCTTGAACCGCTCCCAATACTCGTGAAGTGACTCTCCTGTATACTGTTTAATGCCATAGATCTCCTTTCTGATATTTGCTGCTCTTGAAGCTGGAAAGTACTTCTCTAAGAAGATCCTCTTCATCTCTGTCCAGGAGGTAATGGATCCAGAAAGTAGGTAGTATAGTCAATCCTTAGCAGCATTCTATAAAGAAAAAGGAAAGGCTCTTAATTGAATTTGCTCCTCTGTTACTCCATGTGGTTTCATTCTTGTGCACACCACATGGAATTCCATTAAGTGCTTGTGGGGATCCTCACCTGCAAGACAATGAAAAGCAGGCAACAAATGTATTAGTCCAGATTTAAGCTCAAAAGTAGCATTATTTTCTAGAGTAGGAAAAGTAATGCATAAAGGCTGCTGGTTGGATCAAGAGTGACCAATTGTCTCAAACTCAGATTGGCGTTGTCAGCCATTGCTCTTGTCAGATCTTCAACCACGCGCTCGTCCTCTTCTAGTCTCTTACGAGCTTTTCTCCTTCGCCTATGAAAAGTTCTTTCTATCTCCGGGTCGTATGGAAATTATTCTTCTGAAGAGTCACATGAAAGCATGAACAAACCTGTAATGCCCTGATTTTATTATAATTGAGTTTAATTGAAATAATCAGAGTTTTCAGTAGTTGAGGTCCGTTTTGATATTTTGCAGGGGGTCATTCTGCAAACTTTGAAGAGTTGAGGGACTAAAATGAAAAAGTTGGATTTTTATATATTATCCTTGCAACTTGCCCTCACCATAACATCACTCCCTCTCCTCCTTCCTTCTCCATTTCGTACGTACAGAATCGAGAGAAGCCATGGCCAACGACATTTCAAGCTTTTCTTCCGCCTGATTCGCACAATCCGACCGTTAGATTTTTATTCCGAGTTGAGATTCACGATCACCGCAAAGAGGGCGTCGTTTTGACGTAAGTTTTTCTACGATCCTCGAACTTTGATTTTGTTGAGTTGTCAGAATTTTATAATATCCGAGTATGTTGTTCTTGAGCTTGCATAGATCGTGTATTCGAAGTCGGTTCGAAAAAAGAACGAAGTTTGGATTTATATGAATTTTGAGGCATATTTCAAAAATGGGTTGTTGGATTTTGGATGGATTTTGATTGTTTTGTTGGTTTAGAAGATGATATGAGTTGTTTGATGATGTTGAAGATTTTTGGTTTGACCGTTTATAGCCGTTATGCCATCGAAATCGAGTTTGGATTATCGGTTGTTTATTTCGGTTTGATTTCCGGGTTTGATTGAATTGGTAGATTGAAATTGAATCCGTATATTCTTCATTTTCAGATTTGGATTGGAGTTTCGGGTTTGGATCAAACTTGGGAGTTGAATCAAATTGAGAATTGAAGATGGTATATTGATTGAGTTTCTATGTTTCGATTTGTTGTGATTCGATTGATTATTTATTTGAATTCGTTGTTATTTTCAGATTGGAATCCTCGACGAATTTGAAAGGTAAAAGACGACATTGAATATGAATGGGGTAGAATACTCGAGTTCGATTGATTCTCGAGCCCCAAAAATCAAATACTGCATGTTATTTGCTTGTGTGAACTTGACTGATTATTTTATTTACACTTGCATTTATATTGAGCCGAATATTCGATTCGTTTTGAGATTTAGACATTTTAGGGAGCTATATTGAAGTGGTCTTGGATTTTGAGTTTTTCCAAGTACTAGAATACTTCTTATAGTTGCTCTGAAGTCTAGGGGTTTGAGTCGTGCGACATCCACCTCGAATGGGTGTATAGGTGTGTTGTTGTAGCGACTTGACCCTGGGATCCCAACCAAGTACCGATTGATATTTCGATTATCTGACTTGATAGTCCCGAGTTTTGAAGTCATGCATACATTCACTCTGTTTTGAGTTATTGTTGATTGTTACATTTCAATATGAGATGGTTATTTGATTTGTATGCCTGTCTCTTTTACTTAGAAATTATATTTCTAACCGGTTTATCCGGATGTTGTTTCTGTTGGTATGTGTAGTTGGCAACAGAAGGATCAGGAGCTGGACCAAGTCGTTTGGGTTAGCTCGGGGTGAGATGATAGAAGTGAGACACCGCGTTGTATGGTCGATTTTGTTGAACCTGTATTAGTTTTGTTGAGTCGTTTGAACTCTATTATCGAACTCGACTTAGTATTGTATTTTGGGCAGAACTTAGATTGTGGCATGTTCTAAATACTGATATGTATGTGTGTATGAGTTTAGAATTATTTAGAATTTCTTTTGATTGATTTTCCAGGCTCTCTCTCCCTCTCTGCCCATTTAGCCTGCGCGCGGGCGAGGCATGACCTTGCGCGCGCGCGAGATTCCTGGAGGGCTCGGGAATTTTGACCCAAACGCGCGCGAGCTTTTTGCGAGCCCTCTGCCCGCATAGCTTGCGCGCGCGCGAGGTGATGACCTCGCGCAGGCGCGAGGCTCTGTTTAAAAAAAATATATATTTGATTCGTTTTTCCGCGGCTGTTCGTGTTCGATTTTGTTAATTATTCGAGAATAGAAGATTAGAAACGGGGTCTCACATTAAGTGGTATCAGAGCGATAAGATTCTTGGATTTGAACTAGAGTGAGCGGGGTAGATCGAGTCCGCATGAATTGAATTTTTGCATGTGATTGATTTATTTAAATGATTATTTTAAATACGTGCGAGCATGCTTTATTGATTCTTGAATTAATTGAATTACATGAATTGTGATTTAATTTATAAAGCATGAATTATGTTATATTTATCTGCCTTGTGCTATTATCTGTTCTTGTATATCATTGAGATTCATGAGTACTTAGAGCAGAGTTTTGGACACCGAGGTTATGAGATTGAGATTGAGTTTGAGATATTGTGTCCTAACCCTTTGATATCAGATGGCACCTCGAGGATCTTTGAGAAGGAATCCACCACCTTTGACTTCTCCTTCTACTGAAAATCCGCCGCCATTAATAACTCCTCCGAATGATCAGGGTAGTACTGGAGTGATCAGTTTGATGCAACCGTGACCCCGATGGAGACTCTATTGAAGAGATTTCGATCGTTCCGACTGCCTACCTTGACTGGTATCGAGAACTCCGTTGACTGTGAGAGTTGGCTAGAAGACATTGATTAGCTCTTTGATTCTCTCGACTATACCGATGACCGCAGAATCAGGTTAGTCATTCACCAGCTACAGGGTGTTGCCAAGAATTGGTGGACCACAACCAAGAGGGCAAATGAGAATCGAGGCACCTTTGTCACTTGGATTTTATTCAAGACTGAGTTCTACAAGCGGTACTTTCCTGTCTCGTATCATAAGGAAAAGGGTGCCGAGTTTGCGAATCTGAAGCAAGGGAATTTGAGTATCGAGGAATATGTGAGCAAGTTTGACAGTCTTTTGAGGTTTGCACCTCACATCGCAGATCACGAGGAAGCCAAAGCCGATCACTTCATCAACGGCTTGAATCCTGAGATATTTACCTTAGTAAATACCGGGAGACCCAATAACTTCGCAGATGCCATGGATCAGGAAAAGGGAGCCGAAGCTGGACTTTTGATGCAGCGAGGAAATCAGATAGATCCTCAGCAGCAGCAGAGATCTTTTCAAAATCAGCCTGTTCAGTTTCAGCCTCAGAAGTCCCAGTATCAGTACCAACCTTCTCAGCAGTCGAATCAATCTCAGAGGGTTGAGGGAGGCAACAGTGGCAAAAACAGGCGAGATCAGTATCGACCGAAGGGGAAGCAGTTCAAGAAGTTTGGGATCAGTTCATCGAGTTCCAGTGGCTCTAGACAGTTCAGTTCTGGGCAGAATTCAGGATTTTCAGGAGCATCGTGCAGTAAGTGTGGAGGACGTCACCCAAGTGATCAGTGTCGAGGCATGTTTGGTAGTTGCAACATCTGCCAGCAGCCGGGTCACTTTGCTAGAGTCTTTCCTCAGCGAGGATCCGATAGAGCTCAGAGCGGCAGTTCTTCTCGACCGCCAGCTCAGCCCGAGAGATCAGCTTCTGTAGTCCATTCTTTTCAGCCCTAGCAACAATCTCGTCAGGGAGGTAAATAGAATCAGAACCAACCTCCGTGACAGCAGGTGAGGGTGTTTGCCCTGACAGAGGATCAGGCCAATGCAGCTTCGAATGACGTGATAGCAGGTAACTTCGATTTTTGGTTATCCTGCGTTTGTTTTTGATTGATACGGGTGCTTCTCACTGTTTTATTTCTGAAAGATTTGTCGTGATGCATGATTTATTTGCTGAGCCATTATCTGATGTCGTTTCTATCACTTCACCTTTGGGTGGGGAAACTGTGTCGGTGAGATTGGTCCGTAACTGTGTGAGACCTCGATTCTAATCATCAAATCTCGGGATAAACAATAATGATGCCTACGAGATTAAAAGCAAAGAAAATATTTTTTTTTTGAACAGTGCTCGCTCGATCGGTAAAACATTACCGATCGAGCGGGCCATAAATTCCAGGTCTCTGCCGAGACTTAACAAAAGCCCTCCGCTCGATCGGTCAAAACATACCGATCGAGCGGACACAAAAATCCCAAACTTCTGCTTCAGCTCAGGGGTGCTCGCTCGATAATATTCAACCGATCGAGCGGGCACAAATCTGCAGAAAATAAAACAGATATGCTCGACTCTATTCAATTCCATAACTTCAAAACTAAATCCATTTGACATCCATAAATCATCCAAACATCATGCATAATCCAATAAAAAGTATTTCTAGAGTTATACAATCTCGAACTATTAGAAAATGCTTCAGTATAGCTTATTCAATGCAATACAATACAAGTTCGAATACAATCTAAGTTCGATTACATATTCGACTTCTAAAAAACCAAGGCCTCACTCTATCAACGCGTCCACCTAGCCATGTGATCTCTGACTCGGTCTTGCCCCATCTGTTGCCAAGCACACACACAAAGACAAGACAACAGCCGAATAATCCGGTGAGAATAATATTCCCAGTAAAAGAGACTGACATGCAATCAAATAAACATATCAAGTCATGGTATGCATTCATTCCTCATATAATCAATTAATCCATTCAAGTACTGAATTATGATATGCATGTCTTTAAAACTTCTGGATTATCAGACTCAGACAATCAAATGGAATTCTTCTTTCTTTCTTTCTTTCTTTCTTTCTTTCTTTCTTTCTTTCTTTCTTTCTTTCTTCGATTTGGGATCCCGGGGTTAAAATATCCAACATTCACACCGAACTCCCCTTTCGAGGTGGACGAGGTATATTTTAATCTTCTAGACTTCAGAGCATTATAGAGAGTTAATTGACACTTGTAGTAATTCGCCTACCAAGGCCACTCAACTATAATCTCCAGATCGTCTAATTTAAAATGAATAATCATTCGGATCAACATGAATGCATATGTCATCTCATGCATTCAATCATATTTTCAATCATCAATTCAAATAAACATTCAATCATGATGTCAAATAAGCATTCAATCATGCAAGTATGTGAATTTCTTCTGAACACTCGAATAAATTTGAATTCGAGTTAATCGTTCCATTCAAGTCTAAGTCATATTTTACCTTATTCGCTTCGAAAGTACTTCAATCTGAAAAATCAATAATAAGGATAATAATCAATATCCAATCAAATTCATTCAAAACTCAATCAAACTTTTTCGATCGATAAATAAGAAAATCGATACTGTACCGACTTCAATCTTCCAAACTGTCCAAAGCTGCTATCTCGCAACTCTGCTGACTTCAATTCAATCTATCAGAAGGAGTAATAAGGATCAATATCGACATCAAAAGCTCACTCAAACTCGATACGATCAAAACATAGAAACGATATCCAAAACTCAAACTGACGGCATAACGGCTATAAAGTGATCAAACCGGAAACGCAGACAGCAATTAAACAATCCAATAAACTCATTTCAATCAATACATATCATTTCCAATCCAATCCCAACACATCTCAAATTCAAAGATTTCGAAAATCACTAAGAAAATCATAACAATTCCCATCGTCGTTAGATCTTCGAACCGTCTTAGATATACTATTACAGCTATCTCATAATCATCCTCTCCGAATATCAATCAATTCTAAAGACATCAAAAAATTCAAACCTCGTAGAAATAAGAGAAACTTACTTCCAAACGGAGCACTCGACGCTGTGATCGCAGATATCAAGTCAGAATTCAATTCTATCGGACGGATCGAGCTAAAATCGAAATCACAAAAGCTTGGGGAAGCTTTTGTCGCTTCAATGGAGGGAGAGGCGGTTGGGAGGGATGAAGGAAGAGAATGGAAGACTTAGTCAAAGTCTAGATATTATAACAAATCCTCATTTTGCATTTTAGTCCATGAAATTTCCAAAAATTTCATTCTAGTCCCTGATCCAAATCGAATCGGCCCTCGACTTCTAAAATCTCTGATTATCTCAAATAAAGTCCATTAAGATAATTTTGGTGCGTTACAAACTGTGTATTAGAATCCGAGGGAAATTCGATTGAGATTGACTGCATTGTACTTGGATAATCTGATTTTGACTGTATTGTCGGGATTGATGCTCTGACCAAGTATAGGACGATAGTAGATTGCTTTCAGAAAGTGGTTTGTTTCAGGCCTGAGATGGCAGATGATTGGAAGTTTTTTGGTAAGGGTTCTCGATCCAGAATTCCTGTAGCGACTCGACCCGGATCTACTACCTAATCAGAGTTAAGAGCATAACTAAGCATGCATTAAATCAAATTGCTGCGGAAGACTAAATACAAGTAGACCGGCAGAATACAACCGGCTAATCAAACTTGATTTATACAACCCAATCGAATTACTTTAAATAAAACCTACAGCTAATCCTGCTGTCTTCAAGGTCACTGGCTACTCCAGGCTCCTAGTGCTCAATCCTACACCTATACCTGCCCCATCGAATAGGGTATCCAGATACACAAAAAATACTGGACGTGAGCTCTAAGCTCAATACGAAAGCACGGATAAACATACAAATATGATGCATGCAAATGACCGGGTATCCATATCTGGGATAACTGTATACAAACTGCTCAAACTGGCGTCTGGGATACAAGCTCGTCACATCGGGGTAGCTAACCACTGTGTGCGACCACTCATTCGCGAATCCCGGACGCGGACCGCGGAGTCCTCGAGGTATCAGTACCTAAGGGTACTCGATATCAAACGTCCTAACAGGGCTGAGCAACCCTAACTGGCTCATCTCTAAAGATATACAGATATACAGGCACAAGATGATATGCACATGCCGCATAACAATAATAACATGCAAACACATAAATACAACATATAAGCATGCATATCCACTGGCAATCTCAGTCAGTACTTACGTACCTTTCTAAGGCAGTCCTAGTAGTTCCACTCTAGGTTCCAAGCCTATCATCAAGTCTACAATGCAAATACCCATGCATCATTCAATAAGCACTAAAAGCCTTAACTAAGCTATTGCATACTCTTAAATAATTAAAGGAGACCATAGCTATACCTGCGTCCGTCGTCAGCCCACTGATGGCGACTAACTTGCAACTAGGGCACTCCCCTGCTGCGAATCCACAGTCTCAAACACGGCTCTACAACACGAGCACTGCTCCGCTACTATGTCAGACACTGTCTGACTATACTAAAACAAATATCCTACTCCAACTCTAGAATAAGAGTACCCAAGGTCTTAAAATAGGACCACGAGGGCGAAGGAGAGAATTCGGAATTGGCAAGAAATGAATGCCTCGGACCTTATATTTATAGGCATCGATCGGAACCTCCAATCCTCGATCAGAACTTCCGATCCTTGATCGGAACGTCCGATCCTGCCATCGGAGCTTCCGAACATCCTTATCTGCCACATGTCAAAATCTCACTGGTTGACTTTGGATAGGGCGATCGGAGCTTCCGATCCTGATCGGAGTTTCCGATCCTGCCACACGTCATGCATGACATAATATCGATCGGAGTTTCCGATCTCACCTTCGGAGCTTCCGATCCTTCAGATACCAAATTGGTTTAATTAACATAATTAATCTCTTAATTACCAATTTCAGTTACGGGGTACTACATTCTCCCCCACTTAAGATATTTCGTCCTCGAAAATAGATCTTAAGTACCGAATGCAATACGAGGTACAGAAACATTCCTTATTCAAATCAAACGTTACAACCGAATACAACTCAAAACTGAAATCAAAACAACTTAGGATGGTCTTCACGCATCCTTTCTTCAAGCTCCCAAGTAGCTTCCTCAGTGCCTCGGCGCTGCCATTGAACTAAAACCAAATGAATGACTTTGTTCCATAAAACCTTATCCTTATAATCCAGGATATGAAGAGGTTTCTCAGCATAGGTCAAATCCTTGCTCACTTGAACCTCAGACCACTGCAAAATATGAGACTCATCCGCCACATACCGTCGCAACAGTGATACGTGGAACACGTCGTGAATATTGGAAAGATGCGGTGGCAAAGCTAGTCGATAAGCAAAATCGCCAATGTTCTCCAAGATCTCAAACGGACCGATAAACCTGGGAGACAACTTGCCTTTAAGACTAAATCTGAGAATCTTACGAAAAAGTGACATTCTCAGAAATACTGTCTCCCCCACTTCTTTCCAGAAGAATGGAGTATGACAAGTCGCCCGTACAACGCCTCAACAGGTGTCCTCCCAATGCTATGATGGTACCTATTGTTGTACGCGAACTTAATCAATGACAACTGATCTGGCTAAACTGAACCAAAAATCCATAGTACACGCCCAAAACATGTCCTCCAAGGTATGGATAGCGCTCTCCATCTGACCATCTGTCTCTGGATGATATTCAGTATTTAAACTGAAAGCAGTGCTCGTAGCACGCTGGACACTCCCCCAGAATATGGAAGTAAACCTGGGTCTCGATCGCTGACAATGCCCACCAGCATCCATGAAGTAGAACGATCTTTTGGATGTATAACCGAGCCTTATGATCAATAGAGTGATCTCGACTGCTCTTCAAATACCCACTGTTCCTACGAACCTTAGCAGTGATAGTTCCTCGTCAAGTATACCACTTGATACTGACTATCCTTCTTGCTAGAATCAGTTCGTACTAACAAGAAGACCAGATACAACTAATCCCGAAAGTTCCTAGCATCGACAGACTTACATTCCGTACTTATTTTCTTCGATGCTGACCAATATTCTCAAAGAATGTCACCGCTATAATGCTGAACACATAGATGGGACCGCAACATCTACAACATTAGTAGTCTAGATTAAAGATCACTACTATCTCGTCACTCGAGATATCAATTGAATTCGCAACACTGGTTATCCAACCATAGATAACAATCCCAAGTCACACTTGACTTGCTACCAAGATGAACAAAACTAGTTCACCTCAACCCTTCGCGCAATCCATGACGCATACGGTAAACCAACAAATTTACCCGATAGATCTCGGTCGATCCCAACACCTCAATGGCATAGCACATCAGAACGTACTGGGAAATCACCGACAACAATCTTACTAGACTCTGAACACAGTTTCAGCTGTCGTATCATCCCACGAACAAACAACTGATATCGGCCTGCTAATGGTCATTGAATTCCGCAACACTCGTCGAATTACAATTTAACGAAAATCCTTCGAGAAAACTGCTGAAAATGCCTAAACAAGTATTCGGCTAACAGTTCCCAAAACTGTAATCCAATAGCATGGAACAATTCTATTTCCAAAACTGGGTCAACCATTGCTAATACCAAGCAATGTTCAGATCAATTATGTCTTCTCTTACCACTGATAACTTTACCCGAGTTATCGAACTAGCCATGACTTACCAAAGTCAAAATATGCAATCACCTCCCGTGATCTATCGAACTTGAAAGTCCAAACGACTGCACTCCGAAAATCTCAACCACCCGAGAATCCTGAATGCAAATAATTCTATTACTGTTCCGAGACATTTACTTAAAGGATCCAAACTCATAAGCACGACGGCTTATAGTATCGTCCCAAGTATCTCTCGGTTCATGATATCTTAATTACTGATCTGCTCAACCAATCGACCTCATCGATAAGTTGTGACTATCACACAACTTGTCAGTACCAACCAAATTATGGCAACCATCCGCCAGGTCTTGGTCATTTGAAATCTCACATGGCTCGATCAATAATCATGATCTCACGGCCATACGTCCGCATATCCCAAATACTGGGAATCAAAAGAATCACAGCTGATTCAACTCACCTATCTCTGACAAAGTCAGACAATAGCTATTAGTAGTCACCAGTACCAGTCTTGCATCGATACTGACTCACTACCAACTGTCGCTAAACTTGCTCCTGATAACTATATCTCTTGCTAAAACTGCAACAAATCGAGAGTGAGGTTACTTTCCGCGGTGTCCCACCTGAAATCACCACCAAGTGTACACTGGCATAAATCACGCTACCCTCACGCCTCAAATAGTCATGTACAATCCTTAGCATCGGATATAATCTATCACTAAAGGAAACCATTAATGCTGAAAACTACTAATCTCCGAGTCAAATGTTTCAGGAATTTCACAAACCAAAACTCCTGGATAGTCCCTATCACAAGAGCATCCAAACCCCGACTAGATCCACTAGTCTAGCAGTATCCAATAGTCTAAAACTATCTGTTCAGAGTACGTACTCGTCAAGGAAAATCCCTCCAAGACTGGTCCTTGTGACAAAACTGCAAATCAATATCTCTGACGACAGTCAGACGATATCTAAACCGCTGACACCTAACCAAGCATCCAATCCAATGTCATACCCCGTCGTGACTGTTACCAAAACTCTAGACTAAGTAGCCTTCCCACCGCCAAATCCTGAAGCACGAAGGCTTCCAGGCATTCTCCGAAGTACGAAAGACTCCCAGAGTAACAATGGCATAGGGTCGCGCTCCATCATGTCTAGTCATGGTCCTAGTCCACAACTCTCGGCATATACCCGACTTGGTATCCCGATGAAATCCCATCATCACGAAGTCTCAACCTATGCAGGTCAATCAGACTACTGTCCTAAGGAAACAACTTAGAACAAAAACTCAAAATTCCAAACAAGATCGATATTTCCATGCTCCCAGATGAATTACCTCATCAATGGCACTGACTCAATCAAACGACTAATTAGGTCAGCCCTAGGAAGACACCTAGACTAACCCCATGTCAATCCGTTACCGTTGACTTACTCAAAATCCATGAGCTATCCTAGTTGATTAGTCAACTAATTCCAAGCCAAACTTGTAAGAGTGGGTGCCCAGTGAGCCAACTGTGTGGCTATGGGCTTTGTTGACTCTTTGTATAAACAATCTTTTGTTTAATATTATTTACACTTTTATGGCAATGACTTTATATTACTTCATATTGTTATATTGTGATATACTATTGTTGTTTTGATAAAGACCTTGAATATACTATAGTGTATGTAAGATGTGGTAGAACATGGAGATGTCTATCATGAAATACATCTTATAGTCACTGTATGTTCTAAAACCGTTCCTAGTCGATTGAGCCGTCCGATAATAAGGATAAGGATCGCTCGAGTTTGAGACTAGCATTTGCGATGCGGAGTACCACGTTTCATTGGTAGGGAACATGGAGATGTTCGAAGCATGCAAATGGATATTCATAGGATGAATAGTCGAACTACCCTATCCGGACTTTCCAAGTGGTTATCACTTATCGAGTGGATAAAGTCCGCGGTTTTGGTTGTACACCATTAGTCCTTACGACTTGAAACATCATGGAGACTCTATATGCTAGTACTGTGCTTTGACTCGTTTACCGACTCTGAGGGGGTCATCAGGTGTCGAGATTGGGTACAGTTACGACACATATAGGAGTCAATGCATTGTTGTCAAGGATTCACCACATACTTGCGAGTGTGGATATCCTATGCGATCTGAGGAGATATTAGTGTGACAAATCTCTGGCCAGAGTACTAGATGTGATTTAAGAAATGGTTTCTTAGTAGCACATGCGATGTCACTAATTTGATCTTCAAGATGTATTGCATAGTTATCGAATCTTGAGCGACTCTCGATATACCAATGGTTGTTGATTCGATCGGGATATATGGATGAAGGGACCGTACTGTACGCTAACCAAAATCTACTGGTTCTTGTAGGCACTATCAGTGATACCTAGGGAATCATGGGGCGATGTTGCTAGGCGCTTTACCATGATTCGTTGGGCAAGTCGGAAAGTGTTGTTCCGAGTCACAAGGAGTTGTGAGCCCACGGCTAGCTGTATCCCTGAACCATTGAGGGTCACACAGTGTAATGGAGTTTTAATCCCCGTTGAGATAGTTAAATTTAAAGAGTTAAATTTAATGAACTAAGGAGTTGGACTTCTTAAATAAGAGTAAGGGAGTAGGATTTCCTAAAATGACATAGGGATGGACATTTTTGGAAACCACTGAATTCGGATTCAGGAAAATTTATTTTGACTTTAAAATGTGCAGAAATGGTTTCTGTGCACATTGGTGAAATCAGTTCATCAATCGGAGTCACGATGAATTTTATATTAATTTCTGAACGAGCGGGCTTTGCTTGTCGGGCCCCAGCTTATGACTAATGGGCCCTAAGGTGTTAGTGGCCTGCATTATAAATAAGTTATTTCAGTACAGAAATTACACACAACAGGTCATTATTTTGAGAGCAATTTTCGAAAACCCTACCCTCTCTCTCAAACATATTTCGGCCGCCCCCCTTCACTCTGCCCGAGAAATTCCGGTCTGTGATTTTGAATTGCAGTCAGGAATAACGAATCAAATTCGTGTATTCTCTTCGCAGAAAACTTCTGATAGATTTTCTAGTGCAATCTATCAGAGGGATTAAACCTCTGTTCGTGGACCTGATTGAAGGCGTTCATCGGTTCCAGGGAGAGACAACAAGAGCAGAATTGTTCTGTTGGTGTCCATTAATCTCGTTGCGAGATTTGAGGTAAAATTTATTTAATTGTTATTTAAATTTTACACACAATAATTCAATCGTCGTATGGTTGATACCCACACCATGGAAACGTTCCATGAGAAAATTTTTAAACTTCCGCTGCACCGGGTATCAATCGTAATTGGTCTGGGAACTCGCCAGTTTTCCAACAGTGGTATCAGAGCCAGGTTGCTCAGATCAATCGATTGAATTAATCAATTGTACAAAATTTTTGAGTCTCGGTTTTTGAAACAAAATAAATATTTTTAATAAAAAAATTTTTTTTTTTTTCGGGGGCGAAACCCTGGCAGCGATTGGATCGCTGCCCGGAGGGGGCAGCGATGGTCGCTGCCCCCAGGGGCGGCGCACGGCGCCGCCCAAAGGGGGCGCACGGCGCCGCCCAGGGCGGCGACCGTCGCCGCCCAGGGCGGCGCACGGCGCTGCCCAGCGCAGCGCTGGGCGCTGCGCAGGGCAGCGCTCGGCGCTGCCCAGGGCGGCGCTCGGCGCTCGGCGCCGCCCAGGGCGACGCACGGCCGCCCAGCGGCGGCGCCAGGCGCCGCCAGGGCAGCAAACGTTGCTGCCCTAAGGGGGCAGCCGGGCTGCCCCGGCCCGCGCCCCGGGTGCGGGCCGGCCCGGGAGTGTCCCGGGCGGCCCGCGGGAAAAATTATATTTTTATTAATTTTAATATTTAAAATTTTATTTTTGGTCCGGTCAAAAATTGTTTTTGATTGGTTCACGAGATTTCGGATCGAATTGTTCGAGTCCGTAAATTTTAAAATTGATTTTGGATAAATTTGAATTTTTGGAAAATTTTAATATTTTATCCGTAAATTGAATTTTGAAATCAATTATTTTGGTACAATTGATGATAAGATATGATCTTATGATATATTAGATAAAATATGATTTTATTTGATATGGAGATAAAATATGATTTTATATGTGAAATGTGATTTTATATATAAAATATGATTTTATCTTGTTTAAATTTGAATTGCCACAGCATGTTATCCAATAAATTAATTTTGAATTAAATGTTATTGGATAAGGATGATCGATTGCCATGACCAATTTTGTAGGTGTATGTTAGGAATTTACATTTTGTCTTTATTGTTGTTGGTTTTATTAATGGGCCTGGTTTATGGCCCGATATGAATGTCATATGTAATAAAAGTGGGCTTGGTTTATAGCCCGTTCCCACCCCCTAAAAATGTATCCCCTACTTGTCATTGTTATTTATTGTAAATACATTAGATTTAGTGGGAGATCAAGATTTGAAGATGGTGGGCCCAGCAGACAATGAAGACTGAAGAAATGTAAATTGGAAGCATATGTAATAGGATTGCATTTGCATACTGCATATTACCTAGGATTGGACTAAGACCCGTGATTGGCAACCACGGGTCAATTAGAAATGGAATCGATCATCCTATATAATATGTGATATTATGATTGTATGCATGTTTAGACATAAATTGCGTGAATCCGGCAATGCATGCAATAAATTAAATATGATGAGACAAATATTTTTATAAATAAAATCCCTCATTTTAAATATGATTTAAAATTTATATCAAGATAAATAAAGGAAATTTAAATATTGTTTAAATGTTCCTACCTTCCATCAACGGTCAATGTATGTGATGCTACCGCGGATACGGTCCGGCTCATATTATTGGGGGGCCCGTCCGTCGGAAAGCTGTACATTGGATCGAAAAATGTTGTAAGTTGGGTGGAACTCCCATGGGATCGGCTCATATTATTGGGGGATCCACATGGCGACCGTCCATCACAACTTAATATTGATGGGTCATCTTGACATGTCACTTTAAACGGCGTCATATTATTGGGCCCTTATTGGACATGAGGTAAATACATGGGGGTTGCTTTGGAAGCAATTGGGCTCTACCTTTTGAGAATTATGGTTGGCTGATATTATTCGGGACCATAAGTTTGTCAATTGGACTCCATGTTCTCACTAAGGAAAAAGTTTCCCGTTTTCACTAGAGGGTGGTGAAATCGTTAAAATAGTGGGAGTGAGATTCATAAAATTAAATTCGCCTATTTTATGTCTTAGTAAATTGTTAAACAATCATTGATATATGTCTGTTTTTCCTTTTCAGTATTTCATACAATGAATTCGCGAAATCCTTTATTCTCGATCCTCGAACAAAACAAGCTGACTGGCGCCAACTATACGGAATGGTTCCGGAAGTTGAAGATTGTCTTAACTTCGGAGAAAATGCTCTACGTGTTAGAGAAAGCACCTCCGAAGGAAGCACCAGCTGACATAAGTCCGGAGGAATTGGCCAAACTTGATGCATGGTGTGACCATGACATCAAGACCAAATGCTATATGCAAGCCTCGATGTCTGATGAACTCCAGAGGCGATTTGAGGACACGGTGAATGCTGCTGACATTCACACGCAACTCAAGGAACTTTTTGGGGCTCAGTCGAGGGCTGAAAGGTTCTCTACTGTTAAGGAGTTGATGACGTGCCGCATGCGTGAAGGGACTTCGGTCCGTGATCATGGGGTACGAGTGATTTGGCTCATACAGAAGTTAGCGACCCTTGATTTGGTGTTGGAGCATGAACTCAATGTGGACTTGTTGCTTCTATCTCTTCCTTCCTCATTTGATGGATTCGTGATAAATTTCAATATGAACAAGATGGAGGCCACCCTTGAAGAGATGGTCAATATGCTCGTTACATATGAATCCACACTTAAGAAGGATAAGCCAGCTTTCTTGGTGGGCTCCTCATCTTCTGCTAAGAAGGGGCCAAGTATGAAGGGCAAGAAACGTTCTGCCCCACCCAAGAAAGTGGAACCCGAGAAGAAGCAAAAGACAAAGGCTTCAAACGATGGAAAATCCAAGGATGTTTGCCATTACTGCAAGAAGCCGGGTCATTGGAAGCGCAACTGCAAGGAGTATCTTGAGCAGTTGGGAACTGCAAAGGGTATGTTCTATATCGAAATAAACATGTCACTTAATACAACTTCTTGGGTATTGGATACCGGATGTGGATCTCACATTTGCAATGATTTGCAGGTGATGACAAGAAGTCGCAGGCTTAGAATGGGTGAGACCCAGCTGAGGCTCGGGAATGGTTCCAGAGTTGAAGCTACGGCCATTGGAGATGTTTGTTTGATTTTGCAGAATGGTTTTAAATTATTGTTGAGAGATGTTTTATTTGTGCCAGATTTAATTAAAAACATTATTTCTATTTCTATGCTTGATAGAGATGGTTATTCTTGTAATTTTGTGAATGGGATTTGCAATATTTACAAGAATGAATGTTTAATTGGAAATGGACAACTTGAAAACGATCTATACAATTTAAAACTAAAAGACGTTCCAGTAAATTGTATTGACAAACCGGCTACAACAAACAAAAGGAAAATCGATAGTCAAAACCCGGCAAACCTTTGGCACGCTAGACTAGGTCATATTTCCTCAAGGAGGATGAACAAGCTAGTGGGAGAGGGCATGTTTGATATGTCTGATATTAACTCTCTACCTACTTGTGAATCCTGCCTAAAAGGGAAAATGACTAAATCTCCTTTTAAGGGGAAGCCCGAACGTAGTCAAAATCTGTTGGATTTGATCCATACAGATGTTTGTGGTCCATTTAGAGTAGGGACTCAACATGGCCACACCTACTTCATTACCTTTACTGATGATTATTCTAGGTATGGGTATTTATATTTAATGAAATATAAGTCTGAAGCATTTGAAAAGTTCAAAGAATTCAAGGCTGAAGTAGAAAACAAGCTAGGTAAAAGTATTAAAGCACTTCGATCGGATCGAGGTGGAGAATACTTGAGTACCGAGTTTTTGGACTATCTAAAAGAGAATGGGATTCTCTCTCAGTGGACTCCTCCTATGACACCACAGCTTAATGGTGTATCGGAGCGTCGTAATCGAACTTTGTTGGACATGGTTCGATCTATGATGAGCTTCACTGAGCTTCCACCTTCGTTTTGGGGCTATGCGCTTGAAACGGCGGTATTGTTGTTGAACAACGTCCACAATAAAGCAGTGGACAAAACACCATACGAGTTATGGAATGGCAAAGCTCCTAAGTATTCGTACTTGAGGATTTGGGGATGTCCTGCTTACGTGAAGCGGACAGTGGGAGATAAGTTGGATAGTCGATCCAGCTTGTGTTATTTTGTGGGGTATCCGAAGAATTCAATCGGATATTATTTCTATTATCCTGCTGAAACAAAGGTGTTTGTTTCACGGAATGCCACCTTCTTGGAGAAGGAGTTCTTATTGGATAAGAAAGGCGAGATGATGGAACTCGAAGAAGTTCGAGAAGAACCCGAAATACAAAATAACGATTCCACACCTCAGGAACCATTGCTGGACACGCCTGCACCTAGAAGATCCGAGAGGACTTCTAGACCTCCAGTTCGATATGGTCTTCTTCTTGAAGAGGGTCAAGATGAACCCGACATTGGATGTGATCCAAGAAGCTTCAAGGAAGCAATTTCTGATGCGGATTCGAATTTATGGCTTGAAGCTATGCAGTCAGAATTGGATTCGATGCATACTAACCAAGTCTGGTCTTTAGTGGATCCTCCCGATGGAATTGTTCCAATAGGGTGTAAATGGATCTACAAAAGAAAGCTTGGGCCTGATGGTAAGGTATTGACCTACAAGGCGCGATTGGTGGCTAAAGGTTATACTCAAAGGCAAGGAGTTGACTATGATGAAACCTTTTCACCAGTTGCTATGTTCAAGTCCATAAGAATCCTTATTGCCATAGCTGCATGGTATGACTATGAGATATGGCAAATGGATGTGAAGACTGCTTTTCTTAATGGAGACATTAAGGAAGAAATCTATATGAAGCAGCCAGAGGGGTTCACATCCATGGGAAGCGAGCATAAGGTATGCAAGCTTCAGAGATCAATTTATGGTCTAAAACAAGCATCAAGAAGTTGGAACCAGAAATTTGATGAAACAATAAAAGATTTTGGTTTTATCAAGAACCCGGAGGAACCGTGCGTGTACAAGAAAGTAGTTAAGGATGCTGTGACATTCTTAGTACTTTATGTTGATGACATCCTACTCATTGGGAATGATGTAGGGATGTTGCAGTCAACAAAGATATGGTTATCAGGTAGATTCTCGATGAAGGATTTGGGTGAGGCATCCTACATTCTTGGGATACAGATCTATAGGGATAGATCTAAGAGAATGATAGGACTCACTCAATCAACCTACATCGATACCATATTGAAACGGTTTTCAATGGATGGGTCCAAGAGAGGACATCTACCCATGTGTCATGGAGTTTCTCTATCCAAGTCTATGTGTCCCAAGACTGAAGCAGAGATAGAGAATATGACACATGTACCATATGCGTCAGCTATAGGTAGTATCATGTATGGGATGATATCTACCAGACCGGATGTAGCATTTGCTCTGAGTGTCACGAGCAGATATCAGTCTAATCCTGGTCAGATGCATTGGAAAGCCGTGAAGGACATTCTTAAGTACTTGCGAAGGACTAAGAATATGTTCATGGTTTATGGAGGACGAGAACTCAAACTGGAAGGCTATACCGACTCTAGCTTCCAAAGTGATGTGGATGACTCGAAGTCAACCTCTGGATTTGTGTTCATGCTCAATGGCGGTGCTGTCTCTTGGAAGAGTTCCAAGCAGGACACCACAGCGGATTCCACCACTGAGGCTGAATACATTGCGCAGCATCAGCTGCTGCTAAAGAGGCCGTTTGGATGAGGAATTTCGTCCAAGAGTTGGGCGTCATTCCTGAATTTGTTGGTCCAGTCCCGGTGTACTGCGACAACACGGGTGCCGTTGCTCAAGCAAAGGAACCAAGGTCTCATCAAAGATCCAAACACGTACTGAGGAAATACCACATAATCCGGGAGATTGTGGAAAGAGGAGACATCAGTGTCGAACGAGTGGCCTCTGCAGACAATATCGCTGATCCACTTACTAAGCCTTTGCCAGGACCATTGTTTGACAAACATCGCGAAGCAATGGGTCTACGTAGTATGACTAGTTGGCTATAGGGCAAGTGGGAGATTGTAAGAGTGGGTGCCCAGTGAGCCAACTGTGTGACTATGGGCTTTGTTGACTCTTTGTATAAACAATCTTTTGTTTAATATTATTTACACTTTTATGGCAATGACTTTATATTACTTCATATTGTTATATTGTGATATACTATTGTTGTTTTGATAAAGACCTTGAATATACTATAGTGTATGTAAGATGTGGTAGAACATGGAGATGTCTATCATGAAATACATCTTATAGTCACTGTATGTTCTAAAACCGTTCCTAGTCGATTGAGCCGTCCGATAATAAGGATAAGGATCGCTCGAGTTTGAGACTAGCATTTGCGATGCGGAGTACCACGTTTCATTGGTAGGGAACATGGAGATGTTCGAAGCATGCAAATGGATATTCATAGGATGAATAGTCGAACTACCCTATCCGGACTTTCCAAGTGGTTATCACTTATCGAGTGGATAAAGTCCGCGGTTTTGGTTGTACACCATTAGTCCTTACGACTTGAAACATCATGGAGACTCTATATGCTAGTACTGTGCTTTGACTCGTTTACCGACTCTGAGGGGGTCATCAGGTGTCGAGATTGGGTACAGTTACGACACATATAGGAGTCAATGCATTGTTGTCAAGGATTCACCACATACTTGCGAGTGTGGATATCCTATGCGATCTGAGGAGATATTAGTGTGACAAATCTCTGGCCAGAGTACTAGATGTGATTTAAGAAATGGTTTCTTAGTAGCACATGCGATGTCACTAATTTGATCTTCAAGATGTATTGCATAGTTATCGAATCTTGAGCGACTCTTGATATACCAATGGTTGTTGATTCGATCGGGATATATGGATGAAGGGACCGTACTGTACGCTAACCAAAATCTACTGGTTCTTGTAGGCACTATCAGTGATACCTAGGGAATCATGGGGCGATGTTGCTAGGCGCTTTACCATGATTCGTTGGGCAAGTCGGAAAGTGTTGTTCCGAGTCACAAGGAGTTGTGAGCCCACGGCTAGCTGTATCCCTGAACCATTGAGGGTCACACAGTGTAATGGAGTTTTAATCCCCGTTGAGATAGTTAAATTTAAAGAGTTAAATTTAATGAACTAAGGAGTTGGACTTCTTAAATAAGAGTAAGGGAGTAGGATTTCCTAAAATGACATAGGGATGGACATTTTTGGAAACCACTGAATTCGGATTCAGGAAAATTTATTTTGACTTTAAAATGTGCAGAAATGGTTTCTGTGCACATTGGTGAAATCAGTTCATCAATCGGAGTCACGATGAATTTTATATTAATTTCTGAACGAGCGGGCTTTGCTTGTCGGGCCCCAGCTTATGACTAATGGGCCCTAAGGTGTTAGTGGCCTGCATTATAAATAAGTTATTTCAGTACAGAAATTACACACAACAGGTCATTATTTTGAGAGCAATTTTCGAAAACCCTACCCTCTCTCTCAAACATATTTCGGCCGCCCCCCTTCACTCTGCCCGAGAAATTCCGGTCTGTGATTTTGAATTGCAGTCAGGAATAACGAATCAAATTCGTGTATTCTCTTCGCAGAAAACTTCTGATAGATTTTCTAGTGCAATCTATCAGAGGGATTAAACCTCTGTTCGTGGACCTGATTGAAGGCGTTCATCGGTTCCAGGGAGAGACAACAAGAGCAGAATTGTTCTGTTGGTGTCCATTAATCTCGTTGCGAGATTTGAGGTAAAATTTATTTAATTGTTATTTAAATTTTACACACAATAATTCAATCGTCGTATGGTTGATACCCACACCATGGAAACGTTCCATGAGAAAATTTTTAAACTTCCGCTGCACCGGGTATCAATCGTAATTGGTCTGGGAACTCGCCAGTTTTCCAACAGGTTTTAGTAAAATTACTTGTAATCAAACACGAATCTTTGAATAAGTAAAACATGTATCATTACTTCAAGTTATGTACAATTTCCTTTATTACAATCCCATGTAATACATACAGTATTCAAAATACAACAAAATGTACATCCAATAACTTGAACTGATACAACCAAATTTTGATGATTCATTACAACTGAAATACTGTTTACAAATACATCAATACAGTATTTAAAATTGTTGAACTTGTCTTCACTCCTTGAGCATGAAGCTTCCAATCGACACACGCATCGATACAAGCATACTTCCGTCCAAGTCTCTCTACATGTCCTCCAGCGAAGAACTCCGGAGAAATGACACGTGATAGCTAACCAGCTATGCTCTGCGTCAGTGCATGTTAGTCGACTTCTTCTGCTCACGATCTACCATCAGCGTTCTTCTTGTATCTAAATCATGCTTTTGAACATGAAGTATTCCGTATGCCTACCAAAAGCATCGATACAAACATACCGGCAAAACCATGTTCTGCACGAGGTTAAAGACCTCACTCTCGAAACCTGTCATGTTTTAGGCACTCGAGGCATTCTCTGGTGAAGGTCTATCTGACAATCTCTCCAACTACGAGTGGAGAATCTTCAAGGACTAGAACCAAATGGATTACTAAACACCATTCGTTCCAAAAATCCCTTAGAGGTATCTGACGCGATATAACCGATCTTCTCTTCCAGTCTTCCCTGGCTGGAATCCATATGTTCTTCGATCAACAACCCAATGCATCAAATGATGAACCGTCCACAGTAGTCAGTCTATTTATCGATATGCTACTACTGGTGTTCTCATCACTGTTGCATTCCTTATAGTAAAAACTTCTGCCGCAAACCTTGGCAATGAAGAACCAAATCTTCTTTCGCTAGCCTCAATCAATCCTACAAGGATAATCAAGAAGTCTTATTATCAATTTCCTAAGTCCCTTGCATGCAGTGCTTTGATACCATAAATGTAGCGACCCGACCCGGATCCACTACCTAATCAGAGTTAAGAGCATAACTAAGCATGCATTAAATCAAATTGTTGCAGAAGACTAAATACAAGTAGACCGGCAGAATACAACAGGCTAATCAAACTTGATTTATACAACCCAATCGAATTACTTTAAATAAAACCTACAGCTAATCCTGCTGTCTTCAAGGTCACTAGCTACTCCAGGCTCCTAGTGCTCAATCCTGCACCTATACCTGCCCCATCGAATAGGGTATCCAGATACACAGAAAATACTGGACGTGAGCTCTAAGCTCAATACGAAAGCACGGATAAACATACAAATATGATGCATGCAAATGACCAGGTATCCATATCTGGGATAACTGTATACAAACTGCTCAAACTGGCGCCTGGGATACAAGCTCGTCACATCGGGGTAGCTAACCACTGTGTGCGACCACTCATTCCCAAATCCCGGATGCGGACCGCGGAGTCCTCGAGGTATCAGTACCTAAGGGTACTCGATATCAAACGTCCTAACAGGGCTGAGCAACCATAACTGGCTCATCTCGAAAGATATACAGATGTACAGGCACAAGATGATATGCACATGTCGCATAACAATAATAACATGCAAACACATAAATGCAACATATAAGCATGCATATCCGCTGGCAATCTCAGTCAGTACTTACGTACCTTTCTAAGGCAGTCCTAGTAGTTCCACTCTAGGTTCCAAGCTTATCATCAAGTCTACAATGCAAATACCCATGCATCATTCAATAAGTGCTAAAATCCTTAACTAAGCTATTGCATACTCCTAAATAATTAAAGGAGACCATAGCTATACCTGCGTCCGTCGTCAGCCCACTGATGGAGACTAACCCGCAACTAGGGCACTCCCCTGCTGCGAATCCACAGTCTCAAACACGGCTCTACAACATGAGCACTGCTCCGCTACTATGTCAGACACTGTCTGACTATACTAAAACAAATATCCTACTCCAACTCTAGAATAAGAGTACCCAAGGTCTTAAAATAGGACCACGAGGGCGAAGGAGAGAATTCGGAATTGGCAAGAAATGAATGCCTCGGACCTTATATTTATAGGCATCGATCGGAACCTCCAATCCTCGATCGGAACTTCCGATCCTTGATCGGAACGTCCGATCCTGACATCGGAGCTTCCGAACATCCTTATCTACCACATGTCAAAATCTCACTGGTTGACTTCCGATAGGGCGATCGGAGCTTCCGATCCTGCCACACGTCATGCATGACGTAATATCGATCGGAGTTTCCGATCCTGATCGGAGCTTCCGATCTCACCTTCGGAGCTTCCGATCCTTTAGATACCAAATTGGTTTAATTAACATAATTAATCTCTTAATTACCAATTTCGGTTACGGGGTACTACAATTCCTTTGATCTCTGTGTTATCCATGTCTCATTTGCTTCAGAGAGGAGCAGAAGGATTCTTGATTTATGCAGTAGATGTTCAGAGGTCTAGTTCTGAATTGACTGAGATACCGGTGGTTAGTGAGTTTTTTGATGTATTTCCAGACAAGATTCCTGGTTTGCCGCCTATCCGAGAGATCGAATTCAACATCGAACTTGCACCAGGTACTCAGCCTATTTCGAAATCACCTTATCTAATGGCTCCATTAGAATTGAAGGAGTTGAAGGAGCAGTTAGAAGATTTGATTTCCAAGGGATACATCCGACCTAGCGTATTGCCTTGGGGTGCTCCAGTGCTCTTTGTGAGGAAGAAATACGGTTCTATGCGACTCTGCATTGATTACCACCAGTTGAATCAAGCGACGGTCAAGAACAAGTATCATCTACCTAAGATCGACGATCTTTTTGATCAACTGCAAGGTTCTCCAGTGTATTCGAAGATAGATTTGAGATCAGGGTATCATCAGCTGAGAAATCGCGACGAGGATGTGCCTAAGACAACTTTCAGAACCAGATATGGGCATTTCGAGTTTATAGTCATGTCGTTTGGTTTGACCAATGCTCCAATAGTTTTTATGGATCTGATGAATCGTTTCTTTCAGCGGTATTTAGATGAGTTTGTTATTATCTTCATTGACGACATTCTAATCTATTCGAAGAACCATTCAGATCATGCAGAACATTTGAGGATTGTATTGCAGATTTTGCGAGCCGAACAGTTGTATGCTAAGCTATCGGAGTGCGATTTCTGGTTCGACCGAGTTATTTTTCTAGGCCACATTGTATCAGGAGATGGAATTTTTGTGGACCCCAGTAAGATCGAGGCAGTGATGAGTTGGCCGAGACCGACTTCAGTGCCAAAAATCCGAAGCTTTATGGGTTTAGCGGGGTATTATCGACGATTTATCGAGAGTTTCTCTTCCATTGCAAAGCCGATTACTCAGTTGACCCAGAAGAATGCACCGTTTGTTTGGTCCGAGGAGTGCGAGGCCAGTTTCATTGAGCTGAAGAAGAGATTGACCAGCGCTCCGATCTTGTCTATTCCATCAGGTATGGGAGGTTTTTCTGTTTACTGTGATGCTTCTCATCGCGGTCTTGGATGAATTCTTATGTAGAGGAAGTACGTCATAGCTTATGCTTCGAGGCAGCTAAAGCCGCACGAAACTCGTTATCCGATCCATGATCTTGAGCTTGCTGCGATCATTTTTTCTTTGAAGACCTGGCGCCATTATCTTTATGGCGAGTCATTTGAGATATTTCTGACCACAAGAGCCTGAAATACTTGTTTTCTCAGTCCGAGCTGAACATGAGACAGAGGAGATAGATGGATTTTCTTAAGGACTTCGATTGTGAGATCAAGTATTATCATGGAAAGTCGAATGCAGCTGCAGATACTCTTAGTCGGAAGCTTTGTTCCTTATCTCTTACTACAATTTGTGTCTCTCAGATGATTGAAGACTGTTGTACTTCTGGTTTGGAGTTTGATGCCGGTAGGAGATCCATCAGAGTTTTTGCAATTCAGGCCGAGCCAGAGTTGTTTCAGTTGATCAGAGAGGCACAGAGATTTGATCCAAGCAGTCAGAGTTCGATAGAGAAGGTTAGATCAGGTCACCAGTCAGAGTTTCAGGTCAGGGATGAGGTGTTATTTGTAAATAACCGTATTGTTGTGCCCGATGTTTCTGAGTTGAGACATTGTATCCTGCGAGAGGCGCATTGCAGTCGGTTCAGTGTTCATCTCAGAGGCCGAAAGATGTATAATGACTTGAAGACTCAGTTCTGGTGGAAGCAACTGAAAAGAGACGTCACGAGGTTTGTGTCCCGTTGTCTGAATTTTCAACAGGTGAAAGCTAAGAGGAAGAAACCAGGTGGATTGCTGCACAGTTTGCCAGTTCCGGAATGGAAGTGGGATCACATCTCTATGAATTTTGTCACTAAGCTACCATGTTCAGTCAGAGGTTGTGATGCGATTTGGGTAGTGATTGACCGGTTGACGAAATCTGCTTGTTTCATTCCATACCGTATGACATACCATCACGATCAGATGGCCGATTTATATGTCAAAGAGGTTTTGAGATTGCACGGCGTGCCAAAGTCGATAGTATCAGACAGAGATCCGAGATTCACTTCGCACTTTTGGCACAGTTTGCAGGAGGCATTGTGTACTCGTTTGCACTTGAGCACAGCGTATCACCCGCAGACAGACGGTCAGTCCGAGCGTACGATTCAGACTTTGGAGGATATTCTTCGCGCAGTAGTGCTTGATTTTGGATCAGGTTGGTAGGAGTCTTTGCCTCTAGTTGAGTTTTCGTACAATAACAGCTTCCAAGCGAGTATTGGAATGACACCTTTTCAAGCTTTGTATGGTAAGAAGTGCAGATCTCCGTTATTTTGGGATGTGATTTCAGAATCACCTGAGTTGGGTCCAGATATGATTCGCGACATGGCAGAGCATGTGAAGTTGATTCGAGTCAGAATGAAGACAGCCCAAGACCGACAGGCCAAGTATGCGAATGTCGAACGCAGACCACTGTGTTTTGATCATGGAGATCGTTTATTTCTGAGGATTTATCCTTTCCGAGGTACTGTCAGATTCGGGAAAAGAGGAAAGTTGTCGCCGAGATTCATTGGTCCGTATGAGATTCTGGAGAAGATAGGAGATCTTGCCTATAGGATTGCTCTTCCTCCGTATCTTTCAGGCATCCACGATGTGTTTCACGTTTCGATGTTGTGGAAATATTATCCGGATCCGTCCCATGTTCTTCAGCCAGACGAGGCCGAACTCGATGAGACTCTGAGCTATTTCGAGAGACCGATTTAGATTCTTGACAGGAAAGAGAAGCAGCTCAGAAATAAGTCGATTCCGTTAGTGAAGATTCAGTGGAGTCATCACGGGGTTGAAGAGGCAACTTGGGAGACCAAATCTGATATGAGGCAGCGATTTCCAGAGTTGTTCGATTGAGGTGAGTTCGTCTTCAGTATGATTCTTTCTTGTTCAGTCTGTTATCTGTCAGATTTTGAGGACAAAATCGAATCTTAGAGGGGGAGAATTGTAATGCCCCGATTTTATTATAATTGAGTTTAATTGAAATAATCAGAGTTTTCAGTAGTTGAGGGCCGTTTTGATATTTCGCAGGGGGTCATTCTGCAAACTTTGAAGAGTTGAGGGACTAAAATGAAAAGGTTGGATTTTTATATATTATCCTTGCAACTTTCCCTCACCATCACATCACTCCCTCTCCTCCTTCCTTCTTCATTTCGTACGTACAGAATCGAGAGAAGCCATGGCCAACAACATTTCAAGCTTTTCTTCCGCCTGATTCGCACAATCGACCGTTAGATTTTTATTCCGAGTTGAGATTCACGATCACCTCAACGAGGGCGTTGTTTTGAAGTAAGTTTTGCTACGATCCTCGAACTTTGATTTTTGTTGAGTTGTCAGAATTTGATAATCTCCGAGTATGTTGTTCTTGAGCTAGCATAGATCATGTATTCGAAGTCGGTTCGGAAAAAGAACGAAGTTTGGATTTTATATGAATTTTGAGGAATATTTCGAAAATGGGTTGTTGGATTTTGGTTGGATTTTGATTGTTTTGTTGGTTTAGAAGATGATATGAGTTGTTTGATGATGTTGGAGATTTTTGGTTTGACCATTTATAGCCGTTATGCCGTTGAAATCGAGTTTGGATTATCGGTTGTTTATTTCGATTTGATTTCTGGGTTTGATTGAATTGGTAGATTGACATCGAATCCGTATATTCTTCATTTTCAGATTTGGATTGGAGTTTCGGGTTTGGATCGAACTTGGGAGTTGAATCGAATTGAGAATTGAAGACGGTATATTGATTGAGTTTCTTTGTTCGATTTGTTGTGATTCGATTGATTATTTATTTGAATTCGTTGTTATTTTCATATTGGAATCCTCGACGAATTTGAAAGGTAAAAGACGACATTGAATATGAATGGGGTAGAATACTCGAGTTCGATTGATTCTCGAGCCTCAAAAATCACATACTGCATGTTATTTGTTTGTGCGAACTTGACTGATTATTTTATTTACACTTGCATTCATATTGAGCCAAATATTCGATTCGTTTTGAAATTTAGACGTTTTAGGGAGCTATATTGAAGTGGTCTTGGATTTTGAGTTTTTCCAAGTACTAGAATACTTCTTATAGTTGCTCTGAAGTCTAGGGGTTTGAGTCGTGCGACATCCACCCCGAATGGGTGTGTAGGTGTGTTGTTGTAGCGACTTGACCCTAGGATCCCAACCAAGTACCGATTGATATTTCGATTATCTGACTTGATAGTCCCGAGTTTTGAAGTCATGCATACATTCACTCTCTTTTGAGTTATTGATGATTGTTACATTTCAATATGAGATGGTTATTTGATTTGTATGCCTGTCTCTTTTACTTAGAAATTATATTTTTAACCGGTTTATCCGGCTGTTGTTTTTGTTGGTATGTGTACTTGGCAACAGGAGGATCAGGAGCTGGACCAAGTCGTTTGGGTTAGCTCGGGTGAGATGATAAAAGTGAGACACCGTGTTGTAGGGTCGAGTTTGTTGAACCTGTATTAGTTTTGTTGAGTCGTTTGAACTCTATTATCGAACTCGACTTAGTATTGTATTTCGGATAGAACTTAGATTGTGGCATGTTCTAAATACTGATATGTATGTGTATATGAGTTTAGAATTATTTAGAATTTCCTTTGATTGATTTTCCAGGCTCTCTGTCCCTCTCTGCCCGTTTAGCCTGCGCGCGGGCGAGGCATGACCTCGCGCGCGCGCGAGGTTTCCTGGAGGGCTCGGGAATTTTGGCCCACACGCACGCGAGCCCTTATCTCGTGCGGGTGCGAGCCTTTCGCAAGCCCTCTGCCCGTGTAGCCTGCGCGTGCGCGAGGTGATGACCTTGAGCGGGCACGAGGCTCTGTTTTAAAAAAAAATGATTCGTTTTTCCGCGGCTATTCGTGTTCAATTTTGTTAATTATTCGAGAATAAAAGATTAGAAACGGGGTCTCACAAAACCCGAGAAGCAGTGGTGTAGTACCCCGTAACCAAAATTGGTAATTAAGAGATTAATTATGTTAATTAAACCAATTTGGTATCTAAAGGATCGGAAGCTCCGATACAGGATCGGAAGCTCCGATGAAGGATCGAAAGCTCCGATCGATATTATGTCATGCATGACGTGTGGCAGGATCGGAAACTCCAATCGGGATCGGAAGCTCCGATCGCCCTATCCAAAGTCAACCAGTGAGATTTTGACATGTGGCAGATAAGGATGTTCGGAAGCTCCGATGGCAGGATCGAACGTTCCGAACAAGGATCGAAAGTTCCGATCGAGGTTCGGAGGTTCTGATCGATGCCTATAAATATAAGGTCCAAGGCATTCATTTCTTGCCAATTCCGAGTTCCTTTCCTTCGCCCTCGTGGCTCTATTTTAGGGATTTGGGTACTCTTATTTTAGAGTTGGAGTAGGGAACATATTTTAGTATAGTCAGACTGTGTCTGACATAGTAGCGGAGCAGCGCTCGTGTTGTAGAGCTGTGTTCGAGGCTGTGAATTCGTGGCAGGGGAGTGCCCTAGTTGCGGGATAGTCGCCATCAGTGGGCTGACGATGGACGCAGGTATAGCTATGGTCTCCTTTAATTATTTAGGAGTATGCAATAACTTAGTTAAGGCTTTTAGCGCTTATTGAATGATGCATGGGTATTTGCATTGTAGACTTGATGATAGGCTTGGAACCTAGAGTGGAACTACTAGGACTGCCTTAGAAAGGTACGTAAGTACTGACTGAGATTGCCAGCGGATATGCATGCTTATATGTTGCATTTATGTGTTTGCATGTTATTATTGTTATGCGGCATGTGCATATCATCTTGTGCTTGTACATCTGTATATCTTTCGAGATGAGCCAGTTAGGGTTGCTCAGCCCTGTTAGGACGTTTGATATCGAGTACCCTTAGGTACTGATACCTCGAGGACTCCGTGGTCCGCGTCCGGGATTCGGGAATGAGTGGTCGCACACAGTGGTTAGCTACCCCGATGTGACGAGCTTATATCCCAGGAGCCAGTTTGAGCAGTTTGTATATAGTTATCCCAGATATGGATACCCGGTCATTTGCATGCATCATATTTGTATGTTTATCCGTGCTTTCGTATTGAGATTAGAGCTCACGTCCAGTATTTTTTGTGTATCTGGATACCCTATTCGATGGGGTAGGTATAGGTGCAGGATTGAGCACCAGGAGCCTGGAGTAGCCAGTGACCGTAAAGACAGCAGGATTAGGTGTAGGTTTTATTTAAAGTAATTCGATTGGGTTGTATAAATCGAGTTTGATTAGCCGGTTGTATTCTGCCGGTCTACTTGTATTTAGTCTTCCGCAGCAATTTGATTTAATGCATGCTTAATTATGCTCTTAATTCTGATTAGGTAGTGGATCCAGGTCGGGTCGCTACAAGTGGGGAAAGAATAAAAAAAATAAAAAAAAATAAAAACAAGAACACAAATAAATTAAACACTTTCCCTGGCAACGACGCCAAAATTTGGTAGCGCTAAGTCGTATCACGACCAAATTACCCAACTCAAATCAGATAACAAAATATGCAGTAGTGTGAGTAGAGATCGTTCCCACGAGAAAAGTGAAATTTAAAAGTGTTCTAAAATAAAATAAAGGGGTTTTTCAGATTTTACTAACTACTATGCAAGAATTAAAATAAGAAAGATCAATATACTAACGAGACTTGGTATCGGTCGACTACACCCTTGAAATTATTCATTCGATCATCGATTCCCTAAAAATAATTAATTCACATTGAATATTCATCATTGGAAATTTAATTCATGTTTCACCTTAATTTTAGTTAACTAGACACCAGTGTTCTAAGTTAACCCTTACCCCATAAATTAACACAATACCAGCGATTAGATTTAAATTCACGGTAGCATTCAAATGATTAAAATTGATTAATCTAGACAACACAATACCAGCGATTGTATTTAATCTAGTCAATTGTTGTTCCTACGATTTAACAAATTCTCCAGCGGAAAATATTAATCATAGTTGCTTCAAAAATCAGATGATTCAAACAATTACGGATTTGAATTCTAATTTAGCAATAGATTGTATAGCAAAATCCTAAGGTGATCAATCCTAAAATCTCACATACAAACATGACAATCAATCCAAAACAACTCTTGATACGCAATTTGGAATTAAACAATAGAAAACTAAATCTCACAAATAAAATAACTCAAGGATTTGTCTTCCTCAACCAAGTACTAAAAACTAGCAACAACGATTCATGAATTTTACAGCAAAATTCATGAAAGAAAAATTAAATTTAAGAAAAGAGAGAAGAAACCTAGCCGCCAAGAGGGTTCTCTGCCTTCTAAGCCGTCTAATCTGATTCAGAATTCTTGAAAAAATAGAGATAAAAACCCTTAAATATGACAAGAGTCCTAAAGAAATAAGTTTCCTAATTTACTAAAATTTCCCAGAAAAGTCGTCGCGCTCGATCGCGCGAGTTGGGAGGATCGAGCGCCAAAAAACATACGGGCCTACTGCCTGCACATTCTCATGGGCGCGCTCAATCCGTTGAGTTGGATGGATCGAGCGCGCAAAAATATCCAACTTACTGTTTGCAAATTCTTTCTCGCGCTCGATCCGTTGAGTTGGATAGATCGAACGCGACTTTTTTTCTGTAAGTAGCAATTTTGAATAATTCATAACCGAAGATCTAGCCGTCGGATTTAAGTGAAATTTGGACAGCTGCTTCAAAGCTTCTTGAACTTTATTCTGAACGTTGAAGATTGGATTTGGATTTCTCTAAAATTAAAAATGATTTTCCGACCATTGCTGCTTCGTAATTCTTATCTTATCTAACTCTTTCCTTCCATCTTTAGCTCCATTTCTTCTATTTTCCTATATCAAATCACATACAATGATTATGAACTATAACATGAATTTAGCCAATCAAAATACACCTAATCATCACAAATTAACTCAATCAAACATAGGAAAATACCATCACATCAATAGTCACATGTTCCCACTTCCATTCGAGAATCTCTAGACTCTGCAGCAGACCACCTGGTCGTCTATGCTCTGCCTTGACTTGCTGATAGACAAGGCATCTAGAAACAAACTGATACACACTTTGCTTAATTTCTTTCCACCAGAATCTAGATCGCAATTACTTATACATCTTCATGCTTCCAGGGTGAACTGTTAGTCAACTCCTGTGAGCGTGTGATAAAATATCATTCAGTAGTTCAGCATCATCAGTCACTAACACTCGATTAGACAAGCACAATAATCCATTTGATCGATAATGAAATCCAGATGTCTTATTTGCATTGACTAAATGTGTCAATCTCCGTGTCTTTGCATTAGACATCTTAGCATCTCTAATTCTAGAGTACAAGGTTGGCTCAGTTAGAAGGGGATACAATCGAATTACATTCGCTCCTTTCTTGTGCTTGAAAGTAAAACCCAAAGAACAACATTCGTGAATCATGCTAGAGATATCACTAATCTGAAGAGCATAGAATCTAATCTGTCGACTCAAGGAATCAGTAGTGAGATTAGCGAAACCTGGATGATATTTGGTTTCACAGACATAATCTTTCAGAAGATCCATCCAGCGTTGCTGTCTCATATTCAACTGGGCTTGAGTGAATATATACTTCAAACTCTTGTGATCAGTGAATATTTCAAACCTTTTGCCATACAAATAATGCCTCCAATCTTGAGTGCAAAAACAATCGAATCATGCTAGAGATATCGCTAATCTGAAGAGTAGAGAATCTAATCTGTCGACTCAAGGAATCAGTAGTGAGATTAGCGGAACCTGGATGATATTTGATTTCACGGAAATAATCCTTCAGAAGATCCATCTTCTGAAACAAGAGTAGTCATGATATAGAGCATATTCCAGTAGTCAGAGAATTCCCCGATGTTTTAGGGCTTTCTTGGCATCCTACTGGAAGTCTGAGAGTGGCGGAGTGCTACGGGGGTAGTAGCAGAGCTGTGCCTAAGTTCTGAGGCAGTCGCCATCAACGGGCTGGCAACGGACGCAGGTATAACTTTGGGTCCTTAATAGCTTTAGGGAGTATCTAATAGTCTAGTTAAGGCTTTTAGAGCAGTAATATTAATATGGATGATATTGAATTTTAGGCTTGGACTAGAGAGATGGACTTGCTATGTTGCTTTTAGTGCTAAGATTGAGGTACGTAATAACTGACCGAGATAATTGGAATGATATATAAACTTATATGTTGCATTGTATGTGCCATTTTTTTTACTGTTTTAGCACATGCATGATTTACTCTAGATTGTATCCCTTTAGAGGTGGGTCATGTGAGGGGAGGCTCAGCCCCGTATTGTTTTGTCTATCACCGGGAGACTCCCCGACGGCAGAGACTGACGCTACGGTGATAGGGCGATGGTTGTACCCCGCAGAGTAGCTCTCTAGCTGGTACTACATATTCGATTGGCGCCCCTGAGCAGACTGAGTTTTACTTGGTTTTAAGTCATTCTTGCATCATACTTGTTTATATATCATTGCTTTTGTATTGAGCGTAGTCTCTCACGTCCAGTGTTTTTGTATTTTCTGGACACCCTATTCGACGAGACAGGTCTCAGATTGGGCAACGTCGGAGGATCGCGCTAGGGTGGAGACCAGGATTTAGGGTTCCAGTGAGTTTCCCTTAGTTGTTAGGGATTTGATACACTGTTCGATTTGGTTGTATTATACAGTGTTTATTTATGGGTTTTCTGTTGGTTGTATTCCTTCGATTGTATATGGATTTAGATTCTTTACCTTTTCGCTATTAAATTCTGGTTATTTATTGCTTAAGTTAAATGCATGCTTAACTAACTCCTGATTAGTAGCGGGTCCGGGTTGGGTCTCTACATTCTAACACACATCAGTAGATGTTTATTTATAATCTCCTTGCCCATAGAAATAGATACTACTAAGTCAAAATCTAGGGACACATAGGGCAATTTATATTTCTTGACAAAACGGCTAGAGATGAATGAATGCGATGCACCAACATCAATTAATACAAGTGCAGGTATGTCACATAATAAGAAAGTACCTGCTAGCATATGATCGCTTTGACATTTACCTGGTCCTGACTGAAAGCAAACACCTGCCCTTGAGTACGAGGTCATAGGTTAGAAGTACTCGAAGGTACTGGCAGCTGATACGGCTGGACAGAATCCTGAGATCCACTGTCCATGCCAGAACTATTGCCTCATGTCCGATGAGGACAATCTCGATGCAGATGTCCTTTCTCATCGCAGATACTCCTCACCGCAGATAAAACAAGCTCTAGATTCTCTTCGGCTGTAGTAACCAGTATCCATAATTAAGGATTAATTAGTAATTAATCAATTAATCATGTTTTAGATTAAGTAAAACATGATTAAGGGATTTCCAAAAGGATCTAAGGATTTCAAAAATTGATCCAGAACACTCAAAATATGCCGAGAAGGTTCCGAGGGATCGGATGATCCGAACTAGGTTCGGAGGATCCGAACTAGGAACGGAGCCAAGATGCTTGGATCGGAAGCTCTGATACGTTCATACGGTCCGAACTCATATCAGAGGCTCCGATCTTGCATGGCCAGCTGTCCGAGAATAATACGTCATTGATGACATCACTGGAGTGAATTCGGACGCTCCGAAGGTGAATCGGAGGCTTCGAACTGGTGTCGGCAGGTGTACTCTTGGAGCTAGATACGTGGTTGGCTGAGGGAGTTTGGACGAAGGGTTCGGACGCTTTGATTGGGATCGGAGGATCCGAACTGCGGATCAGACGGTCTGATCACTGTCTATATAAAGGGCAGCCGAGATCATTTCTCCTCGCACCTTTTCCTCCTTTCCTCTCTTTTTCTTGCAGTATTTTGGCTTTTTAGGGACTTTCTAGGCGTCCTATTGGCGAGCCAAAAGTGGCTAGGCACTACGAGGCTAGTAGCGGAGCTGTGGCTATGTTTTGGGATTATCGCCATCAGCGGGCTGACGACGAAAGTAGGTAAAGCTATGATCTCCTTAAATTATTTAGGAGTATGCAATAGCTTAGTTAAGGCTTTTAGAACTTAAATAATGATGTCTGGGTATTTGCATTGTAGAGTTGATAATAGGCTTGGAACCTAGAGTGGGACTGCTAGGACTGCCTGTAGTAAGGTACGTAAGTACTGGCTGAGATGGCCAACGGGTATTCATGCTTATGTGTTGTATTTATGTGCCATATTTTTCATGGGTTATTATGTGTCATGTTCAAATCATATTGAACATGTACATCTTTTGAGATGAGCCATGTAGGGCCACTCAGCTCTATTCGAACGGTTGATGTCGAGCGCCCCGCGATCGACGGGTTAATCGACACTGGCATCTGAAGGACACGATCCACGTTCGGTAGGAATGAGGAGTGTACTCAGTGGTTTGATTCCCGAGTTGTACCACTCATATCCTAGGCACCATTTTGAGCAGTTTGTATACTGTTTATCCCAGATATGGATACCTTGTCACTTTCATTTGCATGCATCATGTTTGTATGTTTACCCGTACTTTCGTATTGAGCGTAGTTGTTCACGTCCAGTGTTTTTGTATGTCTGGACACCCCATTCGACGAGGCAGATACAGGTACAGGTGGTGTACCCAGTAGCTTGGAGTGGCCAGTGAACGTGGAGGCAGCATGATTAACTGTAGGTTTTATTTGTTCTTAGGCTTAATTATTTGATTGGGTTGTATATCGAATTTGTTTAGTCGGTTTTATTCTGCCGATCCATTTTTATTTAAGTCTTTCGTAGCAAATTATTTAATTGCATGCTTATTTATGCTCTAAACTCTGATTAGGTAGTGGATCCGGTTTGGGTCACTACACCGGCATTCTTCAGTCGGGTGCTTCCTGCCACGGTGACCATAACGTCCTTCCTTCTTCTTCTTTTTTTCCCAAACTTGAAAAATCCTTGAGATCCAGAAGAAGTAGAAGTCAAAGTAAAAGTAGAACCCTGCTTTTTGAATGACTGTGAGCGAGGTCCAAGTGATCCACTGGGTTGTGAAGGCATCAGTTCCTTTGCAAGCCTCATATTGTTCTCTACTTGACAACATCGATTAACCAGTCTCATAGGATGTTGGATCATCACAAATCGTGGTCCGTTCATATATCTCCTGGTTAAGTCCTTGCAAGAACAGATCATATTCGGATTCTTCACTTTCATTAATATGAGGACAGAATGGCAACAGATCTATGAACCTCTGCTGGTATTCGTCGATAGTCATTGACCCTTCCTTCAAAGTCAACAATTCCATAGATCGTGTGCTTGAAGAACAGCTGGAGGAAAATAAAATTTCCTAAATTGATGATAGAAATCTTCCCATGATACTTGGCCTTTTTCTGTTCGTACCTAGGCAAACTTTGCTTTCCACCATTTCTGCGCTCTCCCTTCTGACAGGAATTCAATCACTTCCATCTTTTGCTCCTCTATGTAAGAAAATGCTCAGAAACAACTTTCTATCATGTCCAACCAATCCTTAGCAACCTTAGGGTTCTCACCTCCCACCGGACGGGTCACTATTTTTTTGGTATCAGAGAATGCAAAATTTTTCTTTTGGGTCTTTTGGGATTAGTATGATGATTTTGGATTTAATAATTGATAATACTTGCAACATAGGGCCGAGCACGAAGAGCAACCTCATGCAATAGGTCATGCGGAAGTGGGAAATGTACAAGGGCATCCCCACAGATACCATCATCATCATGAGGATCGATGTCATTACACGCTGAATAAGTTCTTGCAGGATCCTGCATAAGCTTGGAGAATTCTTGGCAAAGAGTTTCGTTAGTAGAACCAAAAATTATATCATCGACATAGATTTGCACAATCAAGAGATCATCTTTAACATTTTTGATAAATAAAGTAATGTCAATCTTTCCTCTCGAAAAACCATTTGAAAGAAGGAAAATAAACAATTTTTCATACCAATCTCTAGGAGCTTGTTTCAAACCATACAAAGCTTTATTTAGTCTATAAACATGATCAGACAATAAAAGATCAATGAAGCCATCAGGTTGTTTGATATAAACCTCTTATTTTAGTTCACCATTCAAGAAGTCACTTTTGACATCCATTTGAAATAACTTAAAATTTCTAGACCAAGCAAAATCAAGTAGCATGCAAATAGATTCAAGTCTAGAAACAGGAGCATATGTTTCATCGTAATCTATGTCTTCCTCTTGACTATATCCTTTTGATACAAGCCTATCTTTATTTCTAGTGATAGTTTTATGCTCATCAAGTTTATTCCTAAAGACCCATTTAGTACCAATGATAGATCTATCATGCGGTCTAGGAACAAGAAACCATACATCATTACGTTTAAATTCATTTAGTTCATCTTGCATAGCAATAATCCAGGCATCATCTAATAAAGCATCATCAATACACTTAGGTTCAAAATGAGAAACAAATGCAAGATGATTGCAAATATTATTAAGAGATGAACGAGTGGTTACTCCCTTTGAAGGACTTTCAATGATAAGATCCATAGAATGATCTTTGTGAAGCGTCCATTCCTTTGGAAGGGATGTGTCCTCACTTGCAGTGACATCATCGGTTAAGCTTGCGGAGGTCACCTCTTCTTCGAGTAACTCTACATAATCATTATTAGTACAAGAAACTATAGACGTAGATTCATCAAATACAACATGCATAGATTCTTCAACAAGTAAAGTACGTTTATTAAATACTCTATAAGTCTTACTTGAAGTATAATAACCGAGAAAGATGTCCTTGTCGGACTTGGAATCAAAATTACCGAGATTGTCCTTACCATTATTATGGATATAGCATTTTGACCCTAAAGCCTGAAAATATGAAATGTTAGTCTTTCTCCCTCTCCATAATTCATATGGAGTTTTCTTGAGAATTGGCCTTATTGATACACAATTGATGATGTAACAGGAAGTGTTCATTGCTTCAGCCCAAAAATATTTTGGTAGAGAGTGCTCACATATCATGGTCCTCACAATCTCCACAAGTGTCGTATTTTTCCTCTCAACGACACCGTTTTGTTGAGAAGTCCTAGGACAAGAAAATTTGTAACCGATGTCTTTCTCTTCACAAAAATTTGTAAAATTTTCATTTTGAAATTCAGTTCTGTGGTCACTACGAATCTGTTTTATTGAAAGATTATTCTAATTTTCAACACGTTTGACAAAAGTTTTAAAATAATCAAAGACATCATTTTTGTGGGCTAAAAACAATATCCACGTGAAACGTGAGAAATCATCCACAATAACAAATGCATAAAACTTTTCTCCTAGGCTAGCGTTCCTCGAGGGTCCACATAGATCTAGGTGGAGAAGTTCAAGGGGCATAAAAGTAGATACAAAATTTTTGTTTTTAAAGGATGTATGTTTGCCAAGTTGACACGCATCACAAACAGAATCTAATTTTAAATTGAGTTTTGGAATACCGACAACTAGATCAAGTTTAAAAAGCTTTTCAATGGTACTAGGACCAACATGATCTAATCTTCTATGCCAAAGAATGTTGTCATCAACATTCAAGGATACAAGACTTTTTATATTTGTCAAAGATAAATTATTTAAAGAAACCTTGTAAAAATTTTCACTTCTATATCCTTTGAAATTTATGGATTTGTCAGATGTGAGTGATATTGTGCAGTGTTGGGGAGTGAATTTGACTTAATAATCTCTATCGCACAATTGAATTATGCTTACTAGATTATCCTTAAGTCCTTTCACTAGGAGTACATCATAAATCAAGCAGGATTTAGATATACCTATTGAGCCGATTCCTTCAATTACTCCTTTGTTGTTATCTCCAAAGATGACAGTCCATTTCTCCTTTGGTTTGACTGATTGGAGTAGCTCCCTGTTCCCCGTCATATGTCTACAACATCCACTGTCTAGATACCATATACTAGGGAGAACAGTTTTCATATTTCCCTGCAAAAATAGTTTTTGGTACCCTTTAGTTCTTTTGGGTCCACAGTTGTTAGAAAAGAGAAATATAAAATAGATTTCTAAGAGTTCAGTCTCTCATAGCAACATCATCGACACTTTCCAAGGGTGCTCCCGGTAGTAGGTAGGGCTAAGGCCTCTTTAAAAACCTATTTCCTTAGACATAGCAGCGTTCATCAGGGAGACCAGTCGCAAGTCAAGGCAGTTTAAACCGTTATATGATGAACTCCCTTAGATCATGTTCTCATAATGCGAACTCATGAGCTATTAAGTACTCTTAGGCCTCCATTTCATATAGCTTTTTTGTCATATTGATATTTTAAAGATCTACATTTATGTCTAGAATGTCCAATTTTATAGCAGTAAGAGCATGTAGGGGGTGATCTCATTTTAGCTTTAGCAATAAGGCTAGTGAAGTCTATAGATTTTTTACCATACCCTATTCAACCTTTATCAAAGCTACATTTCTACATGCTTAGTAAATTATTCAATTTATCAAATAATTTTTCTAAGTGAGATATATCATCCTTTAATATTAGATTTTCATGTTCCTTAGATTCTAATTCATTTTTTAGGTTTCTATTTTCCTTTCTAAGAGATTTAGTGTAGCGACCCAACCCGGATCCACTACCTAATCAAAGTTAGAGCATAATTAAGCATGCATTTAAAATAAATCGCTGCGAAAGACTTAAATAAAAATTGACCGGCAGAATACAATCGGTTAAATAAGCCAACAACCCAATCGAATTACAAATAATCCTAAGGGTAAAGACCTACAGCTAATCATATTGTCTTCACTGGTCACTGGCTACTCCAAGACCTTGGTGCTCAAACCTGCACCTGCACCTGCCCCGTAAAATGGGGTGTCCAGACATACATAAAAATACTGGACGTGAGCTCTAAGCTCAATACAAAAGTAATGATATATATATAATATCTGCAGCACATAAGTGTATTTAAAACGAGGGTAAAAACAATACTCAGAGGCGCCATGAATATACAGGGCAATGTCGGATAGAAAGTCCGCGGTGCCACTCCTATATTCACCTATAAACTATAGCATCTATCCCACCGTCGTGCTCGCTCCTAGTGATAGCAAAACCCAGGGGCTTAGTGTCCCCAGACACGAATCCATAAGGAGTAACTCATCACACATGGAAACTGTCTAGACTCACATCATACAAGATGCAGTCTATCGTAAAAACATGCATGTGCTAAAGTCGTAAAACATATAAACAAGTAGCACATACTCATGCAACACATATAATATATATCATGCTTGTCATCTCAGTCAGTACTTGCGTACCTTACTACAGGCAGTCCTAGTAGTCCCACTCTAGGTTCCAAGTCTATCATCAGCTCTGCGATGCAAATAATCATGCATCATTCATTAAGATCTAAAAGCCTTAACTAAGCTATTGCATACTCCTAAATAATTGAAGGAGACCATAGCTATACCTGCGTTCATCGTCAGCCCACTGATGACAACTGCCCCAAAACTTAGGCACAGCTCCGCTACGATGCCGGGATCGCTCCGCTACTTCCGGATTCTCAATAGTACTTCTAGAATTTCCTAGATCTAAGTTAGAATGCTAAGAAAAGAGAGAGAATAGAGGAGGGAGGCGAGTTGAAAATGAGCCTCGGCACCTCTGTTTATAGACAGCGAATGGAACATCCGTTCCTCCAACGTTGCGTCCGTTCTCGAACAAAACGTCCATTCGAACTTCATTGTGTCTGATGTCCCATCAAGGTCGTAAGCAATGACGTCACTTTGCTGACGTCACGGATGACATCAGATGACTAGAATGTTCCGTCCGTTCCTCAACGTTTCTTCCGTTCCACTCAACCCTTTGGGCCATTTCCGATCATTCTGAGTCAATTTTTGAAGTTCGTTAATCCACCTGAAATCTCTTTAATCATGTATTAATAAATCAAAACATGATCACACGATTAACATACTCACTAATCGCTAATTACGGATACGGGTCACTACATTCTTCCCCCTTAAAAGATTTCTTCCTCGAAATCTAGGGTAAAACCTCAAGAACATATTAAAATCTTTATTGAGTGTATGGTCGAATAGCATTTCGTCACACTTAGACTCTTGTCTAAATTCCAGTAAGTTTCATTACTGCAGAACCGCATTAGCATTCTCCCAATTGAAGATTACTGCGCTACTTGTCGATAATATAACTTCTCTGGCGCTAATGTATCACAACACTAATACAACTTCCATTCTGACCACGATCTCACTGAGCACGAAAGATACAAATACCCGCTCGATCGAGATTATCATCCCAAGGAAAAGTCTTAGACTGAAGAAGACCAAGTTATAACCTGATTGGTTTACGACATTCGTTGAATCACTAACTGAACCTAACCATCTAATGGTTCCAAAAGCTCTCGCTGCATAACACCCCTTGTCAGGAAATACCGATCCCAACACTGCGTCATGAAGGAACTTTCATCATATGACAATCATGTCACAAAATATTCCCTTGAACCATTGGTCTGCGAAGTCATACGCATATGCCGCAATGGCAATCATCGTGTCTCTGATGATTTAAATCATCTCGACCATAGGTTATTCTCCCATGAATTCCAATCGATGGACATCCTCTTGATAGTTATACATACTCGCAATCACTATACACACATCAAGACTAAGGCAAGATCCCACCAATATGCTCGACTGGGACATTCCACAGTGCACAAAAATATGGAAATGCTTCCTATTCCGTCTCGAAACTCGACAGTCATTGCACCTGATATAACTCGCTACGGAGCCTATGATGATACCATCATCGCTCGTCCCAACCTCATAAGGTAGAACTTATTGATCCTGAAAACTAAATCCCAATAGATTCAAACAGTCAACTCGAACTTTTGCTGAACGCATCAGCCTTATCACTTAGAGGACTAAATCATCGGTCTCCAAGTCACTCCTGAAGACACTATTCGCTTGAAGTAACCTGTCACACGAAACACCTCCGACCATCGTCCATTGCTGAAATGCAATATTCCTGACATACAGTCCATGGATGTGACTTGCTGACTAGAAAGAACGAATTCTATTCGTCACGATCTTGCGAAGTCTTCAATCCCAAAGGCAAACCTCGTTGGCTACTAAGTCGATCATAGACTATCTCAGTCCTTTCAGAGACATTGCACATCACTTGCTGAAAGATTAGTGACACACCCTGCTAGATCTCGAGAACTAGATCCTAAATAATGTCACATATTACAATCAGACAACTGATGTCCCCTTGCTAATGTCTATTAGCTCTTTCAACACTCGTCGGATTCAACATTACAGTTCAACACAAGAACACTCTGTCAAAATGTTCTGTTGATACCCTTGATATCGTTGTTATTGGACAACTCTCACATGAAGCAGAAATCTTGATCCCTTCCGTTACTCAATCCCGAGTATGAAATTACTAGTACCACTAAACAATTGCTGGAATCAATATCAGTTTCTTCTTAACAAAAATGCACAATCCTGGAAAACCACCAACTCCCTTGCTTGTCTCTACTGTCAAGTTATCGTCTAACTTGACCAATCAAGTCCAATTGCAATCGTCCCCAATTATAGCAATCCCGAATTATACATCTTTGGCAACCCTAGAGATTCTAAATTACCCAAATTGCCGACTGCCCTGAGATCATACCAAGTAAAAATCCCCTTAATCACTATGCGACAAAATACTATTCCAAGTATTTCTTAATTTCTACGCCCTGATCATCACAGATTGGGCTCGACAAATTGACCTCGTTGATTCTATTGTGGCTCGGTCAATACTCTTGACTCGGCTGCCACAAGTCTACTATTCCCAACACTTGGAATATCCAAATTGCTCTAGTTCAACACACCTATACTCGATAGCCATACAACAGCTATTAGTAGTCTATTGACACCATCTCGCGCCTTACTAATGACAGTTTTCTCGTACACTGGAATCGAATATTAAGGCAAACTAAACCCAAAAAATGTTCGTGATCTATCAACCTAGATCATTTCCATCACACGGAAAATTATACGCTTAATTCTGAATGCATCAGACGATACATAGCGCAATCACTAGACTCTTCATCCTTGCCTCGTACATTCGGAATGAATGCTACGGCTCGTCGAGTTCAATAATTATATCTAATGAATCCCAAAGATTCCAAAGTCTTCGGACACGCTCCTGATTATATCACTTTCTAACACTGTACAAAAATTCAAGACTGAGGTAGTCCACCACGATGTCCACTTGGAATCACCATCAAGTGTTCACTGGAATAAGTCAAGCATCCCTCACATCTCAAATAGTCATGTACAATCCTTAGCATTTGATATAATCCATTATTGATGAAGTAAATCATCATGGAGTAGTTCTCCTATTTGAGTCAAAGTCTCGAAACAGCATTTCGTCCAATATCTCGGATGACTCCTATCACCAGGAACCCCAATCGCAACTCTGATGACAACCCCTAGTCATTGCTGGTAGAAATCCATCTACCTACTAGATCGATCCATCTAGAAGTATCACATAGACTAAAACTATCTGCTTAGAGTACCCACTTGTCAAGAAAATCCCTCCAATGACTGGTCCTCACGGCAGAAACCCAAACCAATATCCCTGACAAAAGCCAGACGATATCTAAATCATGATACCAAACTAGGCATCTAATCCAAGGTCATATCCCGCCGTGACTGTTACCAAAACACAAGACTGAGTATCCTCTCCACCGTCGATCGTGAAGCACGAAGGCTCCCAGGTAACCTCTGAAGTACAAAGACTCCCAGAGTAACACTGGCATAGGGTCGCTGTAAGGCCCAAAAATATTAAGTTATTAATTACGGGATTTAAGATTTAAATTCTGAATATGAGAAAATATGAATTTGAGAAATGTCAGAATTAGAGATATAAATTTCGGGTCAAAAATATTTAATTTGAGGATTTTTCGGATTTTAAAATTTTAATATCCAAAATTCTTGAATTAAAAGATTAAAAATATTTGAATTGATATTTATGGAATTTAAGATGTAAATTCCAAGATTATAAATATCAAGGATTGACTTTGAGCATGAAATCCGAGCAAGGTCCAATTTGCAAATATTGAGAAATTCAAGGACTAAAATGCAATAAGGTCCGAAATGATTTAATTTTAATCCGAGAATATTTAATTTGAGAATATTTAGAGTTTAGAATTAAATTCTACTATTCTCAAATTATTTATGATTTAAATTGAATTAAATCGCTTGTCCGGAGACTGATTTGCAATTAGGCCAAAGTTCAGGGGCCAAAATGAAATTTCCTTGAAACTTGGCCATAAAAACGTGTAAAGTTGAATAGAATGCATCAGAATCTCAGCCCACTCAGCCAAGAAAACCGAGAGAATAAGGAGAAGGGTTCCAAGTCCATTTTCAACCTTTCAAGCTCCGATAAAAATTGATCCACCCGGTAGAATTTCCGATTGATCATATATTTACGATCACGACTTTGAGTGCTACGTTTTGACTTAAGTTTTATGAATTTCTAACATGTTTGAATTTTATGATGTTGTTAGAATTAAGATTTGATTGTATAAACATGTTCTAGCATATACGACGATAGCATATCTAAGACGGATCGAGAAAAGATCGTCGTTTGAACATGTTATTGAATTATCGAATATTTTCTGAAAATGTGAGCTGCTGGTCACGTGTGTAAGCTGCTGAATTTGTGATGATATTGAGTTTAAATTCTTGTTAAGAAGATGTTAAAGCCTTTGGTATTTTCGGTTTCGAACTGTTACGCCGTCGGTTGATATTTGATGAATTCCTAGAAATACATGTTGTTGATTTTGAATTTCCAGAAATGAAATAGGAATGATATGAGTTATATATCAATGTTTAGATGATGATTAATTTGTTGGAATTGTCGGTTTTGAATCACGGCGTCGTCGATTGGAATGTTGATCATTTGATCAACATATGAAGTTGTTTAAGCCTTGATGAATTGAAATGAGTGTGAGATTTGATATGATATTGTTACATACTTCATTTCATACTTGAACAGGTTATAACGAGATTGAATCGAAGATTATAGAAGTCAAATCGACGAGTCAAGTTCAAATGACTTGAAATGTTGAAATTGAATCAAGAACACCTTCAAGTAGCACCGATTGATAAGAACATCATTTGATGACAGATTTGGCAAGTTTCTATTGATCAGCATTTGCAAAACTTTGCAACGATTCAAGATTTTTGAATCCAGATCAAAGGTATGATTCGACATTATCTTCGCCAGATAGAATAACTCGAGAACGTGGTGGTTTTCGAGTTTTCCTAAAATTACATACTTAATTGTTTATATGCGTTCATATGAATTGTTGTTTGTTATTGCTTGGCTTGATTAAGTGATTTGAGTGTTCAAGATGTATTACAGTATTAATTCATACAGATTATGTTGCATTCATCTTGAATCCTACCTTGAAAAGCACATAGGGCTGATTGGCCTAGAGTGCATATGATGTTTGGAGGGCTGTAGTTGAGTGGCACAAAATGTAGATTTACTTCCAGAGCAAGAAGACTCACTATAGTTGCACCAAATTCAGGGGATTTGAGATATTTAACGCCTCCTCGATTGGGTAAGTTGGTGTCCGGTTAAAGATTTTATTTCCCCGGAATCCCAAGAACTAAGCTTTATTGGTATCAGATTTGATAGCCTATTCCTTGAAACATGCATTGCATTTATGCATTAACCTAGAGATTTCTATGGTTTAGAATATGTGTTTATAAATGCTAGCATGTGATTATATGTCATTCAAGATATGAATGTATTTATATGATTGATTTGATATTGCTGTAACTGAATAGTTATGTTACATGAATGAAGATTCGATTATGCTTCTATGATTGACATGTTCTTACATGTTTGAGATTTAAGATTATTATAGCATATATATTTATTATGCTTATATGAGGTATATGCATGTCGTTCATACTGAGATTTATTCTCACCGGAGTTATCCGGTTGTTGCTTTGTTTGTATGTGTGCATTGCATCAGGCTTGGGCATGAGCGAGTCAGATGTGGCTTGGATAGCTCGAGATTGAGAGATTTAGCACGTGGTGACTCGGGTTTAAGAAGTAGATTGTGTTGTTAACCTTGTGATCTTGAAGCATTAGAATGGTTTGAGACCTTAGAACTTGACTTGATCTTGTTATATTGTACTTTGCAAACATGTATAAGATGTTTATAATTTAAGAAGCATTCTCTACTTTGTTTCTTGTATAAAAATCATCTTAGATTTGATTTGAGATGATTAATGTTGGTACACATCAGAAATGCATGGGACAACTCTATTTAATATGCTAGTAACTGTGAATTTTGTTGTAGTATTTGGTAATTTTTATAAATTTCTGCACCAACCCATCTTGGGATAATGAGCATAACTTTTTACTGAAAATTTTGATTTGAGTGAGGTTGGTGGAATTGGAAATCTAAGACAGATATCTAAAACTTTCATGTTAAGCATGTGTCCAAATTCTATGTGCATATGTTCGGCCAGAGCTGCTCTCGCTCGAGCGCATGTAGAAGTCGCTCGAGCAAGGCACTAGTTTAAAAAAAAAATTTGTTGTTTAGTTGCTTACTTGTTCAGATTGGATATTGTAAGCCATGTTGTTAAATTACCATGTTGATATTGATTGTGTTTAAGAATAAAGATTAGCAACCCGAGGTCCCCACAGTCGCGCCCCTTCTAGTCATGGTCATAGTCCACAACTCTCGGCATATTCTCGACCTGGCCTCCTGATGAAAACTAATCATCACGAAGTCCCAACCTACGAAGGTTAACATATTATTGTTCTAAGGAAACAACCTAGAACAAAACTCATGTCTCAAACCGAACAATATTCCCATGCCTCCAAATGAATCACCTCATCACTAGCACTAACTCAGTCTGCTGACTAACTAGGTCAACCCAAGGAAAACACCTAGACTAACCACAAAGTTACAGTTGGCTTACTAAAAATCCATGAGCTACAGTAGTTGAACACTAATAAACCAAAACAATGTCAATCTTAGCAAAATCACTTGCAATCATTCATAATTGCTGGATAAATAATACATGTATCATTACTTCAAGTTATGTACAATTTTTTATTACAATCTCATGTAATACATACAGTATTCAAAATACAATGAAAATGTATAACCATTAACTTGAAATGATACAACCAAAGTATGATGATTCATTACAACTGAAATATTGTTTACAACTACAACAATACATTATTTAAAATCATCGTACTAGTCTTCCTTTCTTTGAGCATGAAGCTTCTAATCGACACGTGCATCAATGCAAGCGTAATCCTGCCCAATATCTCTCGGCATCTCGTCTTGCCACAAATTCCGAAGAAATAACTCGAGCTCGCTAACCAACTATGCTCTGCATCAGTGCCTGTCAGTCGACCTCTTCTGCTCACGATCTACCGTCAGCGTTCTTCTTGTATTCATATCATGCTTTTGAACATTAAGTTTCTCGTGTGCCTGTTGGAGAAGGGCGATCAGATCAATCAGAATTGATACCCGGTGCAGCGAAAGTTTAAAAATTTTATATGGAACGATTCCATAATGGGTATCAAAACTTTTACGATTAAATTGTGTGTGTAAAAATTAAATAACAATTATAAATTTTTACCTTCAATCTCGAATCGAGATTTTGGACACCAACAGATTGCTCTGCTCTTGTTGTATATCCCTGGAACTGATGGACGAACTGTTCTTCAATCAGGTCCACGAACGGATAATTAATCCCTCTGATAGATTGCACTAGAAAATCTATCAGAAGTTTCTTCGAAGAGATTAACGAATTTGATCCGTTAAACCAGACTGTAATTCAAAATTCACAGACTGGATTTTACCGAGCAGAGGGGAAAGGGGGGCGGCCACTAATGAGAGAAAATCACTAGGTTTTCGAAAATTTGTGACCTGTTGTGTGTAATTTCTGTACTGTAATAACTTATTTATAATGTAGGCCACTAACAGCTTAGGGCCCATTAGTCATAAGTTCAAGCCCGACAAGCAAAGCCCGCATGTTCAGAAATTAATATAAAATTCATCATGACTCCGATTGATAAACCGATTTCACCAATGTGCACAGAAACCATTTCTGCACCTTTTAAAGTCAAGATAAATTTTTCTGAATCCGAATTCAGTCGTTTCCAAAAATGCCCATCCCTATGTCATTTTAGGAAATCTTACTCCTCTACTCTTAAATAAGAAGTCCAACTTCTTTGTTCATTAAATTTAACTCTTTAAATTTAACTATCTCAATGGGGATTAAAAATCCATTACTCTGTGTGACCCTCAATGGTTCAGGGATACAGCTAGCCGTGGGCTCACAACTCCTTGTGACTCGGAACAACAATTTCCGACTTGCCCATCGAATCATGGTAAGAGCGCCTAGCAACATCGCCCCATGATTCCCTAGGTATCACTGATAGTGCCTGCAAGAACCAATAGATTTTGGTTAGCGTACAGTACGGTCCCTTCATCCATATATCCCGATCGAATCAACAACCATTGGTATATCGAGAGTCGTTCGAGATTCGATAACTATACAATACATCTTGAAGATCAAATAGTGACATCGCATGTGTTACTAAGAAACCATTTCTTAAAACACATCATGTACTCTGGCCAGAGATTCGTCACACTAATATCTCCTCAGATCGCATAGGATATCCACACTCGCAAGTATGTGGTGAATCCTTGACAACAAAGCATCGAATCCTATATGTGTTGTAACTGTACCCAATCCCGACACCTGATGACCCCAATAGAGTCGGTAAACGAGTCAAAGCACAGTACTAGAATATAGAGTCTCAATGATATTTCAAGTAGTAAGGACTAATGGTGTACAACCAAAACCGCGAACTTTATCCACTCGATAAGTGATAACCACTTGGAAAGTCCGGATAGGGTAGTTCGATCATTCATCATATGAATATCCATTTGCATGCTTCGAACATCTCTATGTTCCTTGCCAATGAAACGTGGTACTCTGCATCGCAAATGCTAGTCTCAAACTCGAGCGATCCTTATCCTTATTATCGGACGGCTCAATCGACTAGGAACAGTTTAGAATATACAGTGACTATAAGATGTGTTTCATGATAGACATCTCCATGTTCTACCACATCTTACATACACTATAGTATATTCAAGGTATTTATCAAAACAACAATAGTATATCACAATATAACAATATGAAGAAAGATAAAGTCATTGCCATTAATAAAAGTGTAAATTATATTAAACAAAAGATTGTTTATACAAAGAGTCATCAAAGCCCTTAGCCACAAGTTGGCTCACCGGGCACCCACTCTTTCAATCTCCCACTTGCCCTAAAGCCAACTAGTCATACTATGTAGACCCATTGCTTCGCGATGTTTGTCAAATAATGGTCCTGGCAAGGGCTTAGTAAGTGGATCAGCGATATTGTCTGCAGAGGTCACTCTTTCGACAGTGATGTCTCCTCTTTCCACGATCTCCCGGATGATGTGGTATTTCCTCAGTACGTGTTTGGATCTTTGATGAGACCTTGGTTCCTTTGCCTGAGCAATGGCACCCATGTTGTCACAGTACACCGGGACTGGACCAACAACTTCAGGAATGACGCCCAAATCTTGGACGAAATTCCTCATCCAAACGGCCTCTTTAGCAGCAGCTGATGCTGCAATGTATTCTGCCTCAGTGGTGGAATCCGCTGTGGTGTCCTGCTTGGAACTCTTCCAAGAGACAGCACCGCCATTGAGCATGAACACAAATCCAGAGGTTGACTTCGAGTCATCCACGTCACTTTGGAAGCTAGAGTCGGTATAGCCTTCCAATTTTAGTTCTCTTCCTCCATATACCATGAACATATTCTTAGTCCTTCGTAAGTACTTAAGAATGTCCTTCACGGCTTTCCAATGCATTTGACCGGGATTAGCTTGATATCTGCTCGTGACACTCAGAGCAAATGCTACATCCGGTCTGGTAGATATCATCCCATACATGATACTACCTATGGCTGACGCATATGGTACATGTGTCATTTTCTCTATCTCTTCATCCGTCTTGGGACACATAGACTTGGATAGAGAAACTCCATGACACATGGGTAGATGTCCTCTCTTGGACCCATCCATTGAAAACCGTTTCAATATAGTGTCGATGTAGGTTGATTGAGTGAGTCCTATCATTCTCTTAGATCTATCTCTATAGATCTGTATCCCTAGAATATAGGATGCCTCACCCAAATCCTTCATCGAGAATCTACCTGATAACCATATCTTTGTTGACTGCAACATCCCTATGTCATTCCCAATGAGTAGGATGTCATCAACATAAAGTACTAAGAATGTCACAGCATCCTTAACTACTTTCTTGTACACGCATGGTTCCTCCGGGTTCTTGATGAAACCAAAATCCTTTATTGTTTCATCAAATTTCTGGTTCCAACTTCTTGATGCTTGTTTTAGACCATAAATTGATCTCTGAAGCTTGCATACCTTATGCTCGCTTCCCATGGATGTGTAACCCTCAGGCTGCTTCATATAGATTTCTTCCTTAATGTCTCCATTAAGAAAAGCAGTCTTCACATCCATTTGCCATATCTCATAGTCATACCAAGCAGCTATGGCAATAAGGATTCTTATGGACTTGAACATTGCAACTGGTGAAAAGGTTTCATCATAGTCAACTCCTTGTCTTTGAGTATAACCTTTCGCCACCAATCGCGCCTTGTAGGTCAATACCTTACCATCAGGCCCAAGCTTTCTTTTGTAGATCCATTTACACCCTATTGGAACAATTCCATCGGGAGGATCTACTAAAGACCAAACTTGGTTTGTATGCATCGAATCTATTTCCGACTGCATAGCTTCAAGCCATAAATTTGAATCCGCATCAGAAATTGCTTCCTTGAAGTTTCTTGGATCACATCCAACATCGGGTTCATCTTGATCCCCTTCAAGAAGAAGACCATATCGAATAGGAGGTCTAGAAGTCCTCTCGGATCTTCTAGGTACAGGCGTGTCTATCAATGGTTCCTGAGGTGTAGGATCGTTATTTTGTATTTCGGGTTCTTCTCGAATTTCTTCGAGTTCCATCATCTTGCCTTTCTTATCCAATAAGAACTCCTTCTCCAAGAAGGTGGCATTCCTTGAAACAAACACCTTTGTTTCAGCAGGATAATAAAAATAATATCCGATTGAATTCTTCGGATACCCTACAAAATAACATAAGCTGGATCGACTATCCAACTTATCTCCCACTGTCCGCTTCACGTAAGCAGGACATCCCCAAATCCTCAAGTACGAATACTTAGGAGCTTTGCCATTCCATAACTCGTATGGTGTTTTGTCCACTGCTTTAGTGTGGACGTTGTTCAACAACAATACCGCCGTTTCAAGCGCATAGCCCCAAAACGAAGGTGGAAGCTCAATGAGCTCATCATGGACCGAACCATGTCCAACAAAGTTCGATTACGACGCTCCGATACACCATTAAGCTGTGGTGTCATAGGAGGAGTCCACTGAGAGAGAATCCCATTCTCTTTTAGATAGTCCAAAAACTCGGTACTTAAGTATTCTCCACCTCGATCCGATCGAAGTGCTTTAATACTTTTACCTAGCTTGTTTTCTACTTCAGCCTTGAATTCTTTGAACTTTTCAAATGCTTCAGACTTATGTTTCATTAAATATAAATACCCATACCTCGAATAATCATCAGTAAAGATAATGAAGTAGGTGTGGCCATATTGAGTACCAACTCTAAATGGACCACAAACATCTGTATGGATCAAATCCAACAGATTTTGACTACGCTCAGGTTTCCCCTTAAAAGGAGATTTAGTCATTTTTCCTTTTAGGCAAGATTCACAAGTAGGTAGAGAGTTAATATCAGACATATCAAACATGCCCTCTCCCACTAGCTTGTTCATCCTCCTTGAGGAAATATGACCTAGCCTAGCGTGCCAAAGGTTTTCCGGGTTTTGGCTATCGATTTTCCTTTTGTTTGTTGTTGCCGGTTTATCAACATAATTTATTGGAACGTCTTTTAGTTTTAAGTTATATAGATCATTTTCAAGTTGTCCATTTCCAATCAAACATTCATTCTTGTAAATATTACAAATCCCATTCACAAAATTACAAGAATAACCATCTCTATCAAGCATAGAAACAGAAATAATGTTTTTAATCAAATCCGGAACAAATAAAACATCTCTCAAAAGTAACTTAAAATTGTTCTGCAAAATTAAATAAATATCTCCCACAGCTTTAGCTTCAACTCTGGAACCATTTCCGAGCCTTAGCTGGGTCTCACCCATTCTAAGCCTGCGACTTCTTGTCATCACCTACAAATCATTGCAAATGTGAGATCCACATCTGGTATCCAATACCCAAGAAGTAGTATTAAGTGAAACATTTATTTCAATATAGAACATACCCTTCGCAGTTCGCAACTGCTCTAGATATTCCTTGCAGTTACGCTTCCAATGACCGGGCTTCTTGCAGTAATGGCAAACATCCTTGGACTTTTCCATGTTTGAAGCCTTTGTCTTGTACTTCTTCTCTGGTTCGATTTTCTTGGGTGGGGCAGAACGTTTCTTACCCTTTGTACTTGGCCCCTTCTTAGCAGAAGAAGAGGAGCCCACCAAGAAAGCCGGTTTATCCTTCTTTAATGTGGATTCATATGTCACAAGCATATTGACCATCTCTTCAAGGGAGGCCTCTATCTTGTTCATATTGAAATTCACCACAAATCCGTCAAACGAAGAAGGAAGAGACAGAAGTAGTAAGTCCACGTTGAGTTCATGCTCCAACACCAAATCAAGGGTTACCAACTTCTGTATGAGCCAAATCACTCGTACCCCATGATCACGGACCGAAGTCCCTTCACGCATGCGACACGTCATTAGCTCCTTTACAGTAGCGAACCTTTCGGCCCTCGATTGAGCCCCAAAAAGTTCCTTGAGTTGTACGTGAATGTCAGCAGCATTCACGGTGTCCTCAATTCGCCTCTGGAGTTCATCAGACATCGAGGCTTGCATATAGCATTTGGCCTTGATATCATGGTCCCACCATGTATCAAGTTCGGCTAACTCTTCCGGACTTATGTCAGCTGGTGCTTCCTTCGGAGGAGATTTTTCTAACACGTAGAGCATCTTCTCCGAAGTCAAGACAATCTTCAACTTACGGAACCATTCCGTATAGTTTGCGCCAGTCAATTTATTTTGTTCGAGGATCGAGAAAAGTGGATTACGCGAATTCATCTTTATGAAATACTGAAAAGAAACAGACAAATATCAGTGATTGTTTAAGCAATTTACTAAGACATAAAATAGGCGAAATTTATTTTATGAATCTCACTCCCACTATTTTAACGATTTCACTACCCTCTAGTGAAAACGGGAAACTGTTTTCCTTAGTGATAACATGGAGTCCAATTGACAAACTATGGTCCCGAATAATATCAGCCAACCATAATTTTCAAAAGGTAGAGCCCAATTGCTTCCAAAGCAACCTCCACGTGTTTACCTCATGTCCATTAAGGGCCCAATAATATGACGCCGATTATTGTGACATGTCAAGATGACCCATCAATATTAAGTTGTGATGGACGGTCACCATGTGGATCCCCCAATAATATGAGCCGATCCCATGGGAGTTCCACCCAACTTACAACATGTGTCGATCCAATGTACAGCTTTCCGACGAACGGGCCCCCCCAATAATATGAGCCGGACCGTATCCGCGGGTAGCATCTCATACATTGATCGTTGATGGAAGGTAGGAACATTTAAACAAATTTAAATTTCCTTTATTTATCTTGATATCAATTTTACATCATATTTAAAATGAGGGATTTTAATTATGAAAATTTATCTCATCATTTTTAAAATTTTGTATGCTTGCCGGATTCACACAATTTTGTCTAAAACATGCATACAACAATAATATCACATATTATATAGGATGATCGATTCCATTTCTAATCGACCCGTGGTTGCCAATCATGAGTCTTAGTCCAATCCTAGGTAATATGCAGTATGCAATGCAATCCTATTACATTGAGCTTCCAATTTACATTTCTTCTGTCTTTATTGTTTGTTGGGCCCACCTCCATCTTCAAATCTTCATCTCCCACTAAATCTAATGTATTTACAATAAATAACAATGACAAGTAGGGGATACATTTTTAAGGGGTGGGAACGGGCCATAAACCAAGCCCACTTTTATTACATATGACAATTCATATTGGGCCATAAACCAGGCCCATTAATAAATCCAACAACAATAAAAACAAATGTAAATTCCTAACATACACCTACAAAATTGGTCATGGCAATCGATCATCCTTATCCAATAACATTTAATTCAAAATTAATTTATTGGATAACATGCAATGGCAATTTAAATTTAAAAGGATAAAATCATATTTCATATATAAAATCTTATTTTACATACAAAATCATATTTTATCTTTTTATCAAATAAAATCATATTTTATCTCTAAAATCCAATTTTATACATAAAATCATATTTTACTCAATATTTCCATAAGATCATATCTTATCATCAATTGTACCAAAAATAATTAATTTCAAAATTCAATTTAACGGATAAAATATTTAAATTTTCCAAAAATTCAAATTTATCCAAAAATCAATTTTAAAATTTTCGGACTCGAACAATTCGATCCGACGCCTCGTGAACCAATCAAAAACAATTTTCGATCGGACCAAAAATAGAATTTTAACATATTAAAATTTAATTTAAAATTAAAAAAATAATTTTTCCGCGGGCCGCCCGGGACATTCCCGGGCTGCCCGCGCCCCCTAGGGCTCGGGCCGGGCAGCCCGGCTGCCCCTAGGGCAGCGACGATCGCTGCCCTGGAAGTGCCGTGCACTGCCCGGGGCAGCGACGATCGCTGCACCCCCCCCCCCCCCCGGGCAGCGATCCAATCGCTGCCCGGGTTTTTGCCCGAAAAAAAAAAAAATTTATTTTTAAATATTTATTTTGTTTCAAAAACCGAGGCTTAAAAAATTTTTGTACAATCGATTAATTTAATCGCTTGATCTGGGCAACCTGGCTCTGATACCACTGTTGGAGAACGGCGATCAGATCAATCAGAATTGATACCCGGTGCAGCGGAAGTTTAAAAATTTTATATGGAACGATTCCATAATGGGTATCAAAACTTTTACGATTAAATTGTGTGTGTAAAAATTAAATAACAATTATAAATTTTTACCTTCAATCTCGAATCGAGATTTTGGACACCAACAGATTGCTCTGCTCTTGTTGTATATCCCTGGAACTGATGGACGAACTGTTCTTCAATCAGGTCCACGAACGGATAATTAATCCCTCTGATAGATTGCACTAGAAAATCTATCAGAAGTTTCTTCGAAGAGATTAACGAATTTGATCCGTTAAACCAGACTGTAATTCAAAATTCACAGACTGGATTTTACCGAGCAGAGGGGAAAGGGGGGCGGCCACTACTGAGAGAAAATCACTAGGTTTTCGAAAATTTGTGACCTGTTGTGTGTAATTTATGTACTGCAATAACTTATTTCTAATGTAGGCCACTAACAGCTTAGGGCCCATTAGTCATAAGTTCAAGCCCGACAAGCAAAGCCCGCATGTTCAGAAATTAATATAAAATTCATCATGACTCCGATTGATAAACCGATTTCACCAATGTGCACAGAAACCATTTCTGCACCTTTTAAAGTCAAGATAAATTTTTCTGAATTCGAATTCAGTGGTTTCCAAAAATGCCCATCCCTATGTCATTTTAGGAAATTTTACTCCTTTACTCTTAAATAAGAAGTCCAACTTCTTTGTTCATTAAATTTAACTCTTTAAATTTAACTATCTCAACGGGGATTAAAAATCCATTACTCTGTGTGACCCTCAATGGTTCAGGGATACAGCTAGCCGTGGGCTCACAACTCCTTGTGACTCGGAACAACAATTTCCGACTTGCCCATCGAATCATGGTAAGAGCGCCTAGCAACATCGCCCCATGATTCCCTAGGTATCACTGATAGTGCCTACAAGAACCAATAGATTTTGGTTAGCGTACAGTACGGTCCCTTCATCCATATATCCCGATCGAATCAACAACCATTGGTATATCGAGAGTCGTTCGAGATTCGATAACTATACAATACATCTTGAAGATCAAATAGTGACATCGCATGTGTTACTAAGAAACCATTTCTTAAAACACATCATGTACTCTGGCCAGAGATTCGTCACACTAATATCTCCTCAGATCGCATAGGATGTCCAAACTCGCAAGTATGTGGTGAATCCTTGACAACAAAGCATCGACTCCTATATGTGTTGTAACTGTACCCAATCCCGACACCTGATGACCCCAATAGAGTCGGTAAACGAGTCAAAGCACAGTACTAGCATATAGAGTCTCAATGATGTTTCAAGTAGTAAGGACTAATGGTGTACAACCAAAACCGCGGACTTTATCCACTCGATAAGTGATAACCACTTGGAAAGTCCGGATAGGGTAGTTCGATCATTCATCATATGAATATCCATTTGCATGCTTCGAACATCTCTATGTTCCTTTCCAATGAAACGTGGTACTCTGCATCGCAAATGCTAGTCTCAAACTCGAGCGATCCTTATCCTTATTATCGGACGGCTCAATCGACTAGGAACAGTTTAGAATATACAGTGACTATAAGATGTGTTTCATGATAGACATCTCCATCTTTTACCACATCTTACATACACTATATTATATTCAAGGTCTTTATCAAAACAACAATAGTATATCACAATATAACAATATGAAGAAAGATAAAGTCATTGCCATTAATAAAAGTGTAAATTATATTAAACAAAAGATTGTTTATACAAAGAGTCATCAAAGCCCTTAGCCACAAGTTGGCTCACCGGGCACCCACTCTTTCAATCTCCCACTTGCCCTAAAGCCAACTAGTCATACTACGTAGACCCATTGCTTCGCGATGTTTGTCAAATAATGGTCCTGGCAAGGGCTTAGTAAGTGGATCAGCGATATTGTCTGCAGAGGCCACTCTTTCGACAGTGATGTTGTGAGACCTCGATTCTAATCATCTAATCTCAGAATAAACAATAATTACGCATACAAGATCTAAGATTAAAAGAAAAGTTTTTTTTTTTTTTTTTTTACACAGGGTGACGCGCGGGCGCGCATACAGACCTGCCCGGGCCTCCGAGAAAGGGAGCAGAACGCGCGGGCGCTCCTCACCAGGCGCGGGCACGCATGGCCTGCTGTTTTAGCTCAAAATAAGGCTTCAAAAGTGCAATCCAACACCCGGAAAGGCTCCGACATGATCCAACTAACACTTTTCCAACAACGAAGTATTCAATTACAAGAAAGAGTAGAACATGCATCAATTCTATGTTCCAAAATCCAAAATACAAATCGAGTTCGAATACAATCTAAGTTCGATTTCAAATTCGACTTCTACAACAACAAGGCCTCACTCTATCAACTCGACCACCTAGCCATGCGATCTCTGACTCGGTCCTGCCCCACCTGTTGCCAAACACACATACAAAGACAAGACAACAACCGGAAAATCCGGTGAGAATAATATTCCCAGTAAAAGAGACAAACATGCAATATCATAAAAACATCTCAAACGAAATGCATCATCTTCTACATATTCAAATAACAACCATGCAATTCCACAAGCATGTCTAAAACTCAATTCATATGCATAAATGCAATGCATGTCTTTAAATCTAAGATTATCAAGTCGGATAATCAAAACATTTCAGCTTTTGCTTTTGGGATCCCGAGGACGAGATCACGTAAACAACTCACCGACTCTCCCGATCGAGGTGGTGCTACGTATCTCCATCCTCTAGACTTTGGTGCAACTATAAGGTGTATGCTAGCACTAGGTGAAACAGCTATACCCAGGCCACTCACAATATAATTCCCAAAACGTCTATCATCAAAAGGGCCGTCCTGCCCGCTATTCAAATCAGGGTTCATATGCTCAATATGAATGCAATGCAACATAACTCAAATAATCAATTAACATGCAAGTATGTGATTTTTCCGGAACACTCGAATCAAGTCGGATTCGAGTCATTCGTTCCATTCCATTCCAAGTCATCTTATACCTCTTTTCAACAACGTCGATGCTCCAAACCTGGAAACAACATCGATACAAGAATTCCAAATCAAAATTCTATTCCAAATCAAGTTCAACGATAAAGATAATTCAATTCAACTTTCGAGGATGGATCAACTCGATACCAAACCTCGATCAACTCTTCAACGATTCGAAAGTTTCCAATTCGGAACTCCACGATCTTCAACTAATCTGCGGAGATAAAATCAATCCAATATCAATCCATTCAAAACGAGCAACTCCCAAAAACTCAAACGAATCTCCAATTTCCAAAATCTCAAACCGGCGGCATAACGGCTATAAATTCAACTAACCGAAAATGCAAACAGCATAATATCACTCTAAGCAACTCATATCAATCAACATTCAACCAAAACAATCCAATTCCAACAAATCACAAAACTCACTTTTTCGAAAATCCCTTCAAAAATTCATAACAAATCCGAACGTCGCTCTAATTCAAAACTGACAGATAATAAACGATCAGAACTCCGCCAGGAACAACATACTAGAATCTAAATCGATTCTAACCACCTCCGAAAAACAAAACATATCCGATCGGAGAAATACTTACGGTATAACGAAGCTCTCTCAGCCGTGATCGCTAATCTGCTTCCAGAAATAATTTCTAACGGACGGATCGAGCTCGGGAGGAAATCCAAAAGCTTGAAACTCACGTTGAGTTCTTCAATGGGGGAGAGAAACGTTTGGGAGGGATGAAGGGAGAATGGGAGACTTAGTCAAAGTCTAGATATTATAACAATTCCATTTTTTGCGTTTTAGTCCCTGAAAACTCCGAAATTTGCAAAGTAGTCCCTGATCAAATACAAGTCGTCTCTTGAACTCTGGAATCTCCGATTATCTCAAATAAACTCATTTAAGATAAAAAACGGGGCGTTACAATTCTCCCCCTCTAAGAAAAGATTTTGTCCTCGAAATCAAACACGGTTCTAACACGAACTGTATCTCTCAACTTATTCCTTCAAGTCCGTCAATCAAAAGTCGACTCATTCTCGTCAGAATAATCTTCCTCTGCTTAGTCACAATTCGATTCATCTTCTATCTCGACAAGAAATTTCCATCTTACAACCATAGTTTTTAAACGTCTAAACAAAAAGGGCGATTCTACCCGCTGAATCAAAGATAGGCTCAAGATGAAATCATAATAAAACATAACAAAACTCAATCCATCAACCAAATACGAGTTCCACAAGCTAGAACAAGTATCGATGCGATATGTGATTTGAAAGGGAAACTCGAGAACCAACTGTCCCGAGTATGCTATCCCGCTACGATGACTGCTTTTACCTTTCAAGGCAGTAGCTCCAACTCTGGATAAGCTACAACAAAAGATTGTATCAAAAGCTATACAATCTAAACAACAACAACGTCACTAGGTTGATTCTCTATATCGTTCTTTGTCCAAATCTCTGAAACGAACAATTGCTGCTAACTTCGGGCTCGACAACTCCAAACAAATCTATAAGGAGACCATAACTGATCAACATAGCGATCAACTCAATTTTCAAGTTCAATACTCCAAAACAGTTCAAATCTCCAAGAGTAAAGAATTCTGTCAACTAGTGCTAAGTCAAGCACTACAGGTCATGGCATAACTTCAAAAGTTCAACTCATCTGCTCTGGCTGTCCGTAGCTCTGAGGGTATCGAACTGAAAAAATTGAATTTAGACAACAAAATCTCATCGAAATCTATGCCGAAAGAACGAGTGCATCAAAAATCTCTGTCTAAAATGACAGACTTCGGCAAAAACAAGACATTTGACTACCTCTGACAATATATCAATCTTCTAATCTTGACTGAAAGTCATCCAGTACAGAAAATAATAGCAGATTCCAGCAATAGGTCACTCTAATTCAGATAGTAGATAAAATAAGAACAGTTCAAAACATCGGTTGCTGCATAAAATTCCTCAGATAAAGATTCGCAGTCAGAATCTCAAACAATCTAATCTTCTTTTCTGTTTCCAAATAAATTTCATCTGTGAAAACAATTTCTCCAACTCCAAATATTATAACAGATCACGTAAATTTTCTCATAAGACCAAAGATAACAGATCTTCAAATCAATAAGATCGCTGCGAGCTCGAAGTCCAGATTCAGACATTGAGTCTCGAGTGTCTTCAGCTGTCTCGATGCATCAAGCTAATAAGTGATTCTTCTGAACAAGAATACATCCCGTAAATTTCGATAAGAAGAGATCGCTGATCGACAGAAATTCCATCATCAAATCATACAATCGAAGAAGACCATTCAATCCAAAAGAATTCAGACATCGAAGAATAACGTACAACTGCTTGGTACCACAATCTGCTATCCAATTCTCAAAAGCTCCGAAAGATCAGTATAATTCTCATTCCACAAAGATAAGAAATCAACGATAAGAATTCATAACCTCTACTAATTCTTCTGAAAGATCCGGTTAATAGAACAACACTACTGGAGTATTCATCAATTCGACAATTCAACAATTTAATAGAGGCACGTTAAACAAAAACAGATTCTTCAATAAGAAGGCAAGAGACTTGCCAGAATCTAACATTCCAATAAGAATAGGGAACTCAATATCGAACGTTACCTGATCTGTCATTATCGGGTGCAGCCTGAGTCTGCTGATCCTCAGACAAAGCAAAGACTCGTGCCTGCTGTCTGGGAGGCTGGCTTCCATACTGATTACCTTCCTGCCTATTCTGCTGCTGAGGTTGGAAAGAGTGAACAGAAGGTGCTTGCTGCTGAGGCTGAGCTGTCTGTCTCAAGAATTTTCCACTCTGTGCTTGCTCAGGGACACGCTGAGGACACGTTCTTGCAAAGTGCCCCGCCTGGTTACAAATATGACAGTTTCCAAAAATACCTCTACACTGATCACTGGAGTGACGACCTCCACAATTTTCACAAGACATGCCTGACTATCCCGAACTCTGTCCCGATCCATACTGTCTCGAACCACTAGAGCTCAAAGAACTGGTTCCGTGCTTCTTAAACTGCTTCCCTTTCGGATGATAGTATTCCTTCCTATTACCTCCACTGCTACCACCTTCAAAACTCGATGGTTGATTCTGAAATTGAAAAGGTTGTGCCTGAAACTGTTCTTGGTGCTGCTGCGGCACAAACTGACCTCCTCTCTGTCTCCATAAACCTGCTTCAGCACCTTTTGCGTGATTCATGGCATCCGCAAAATTGTTAGGCCTATTGGTGTTTACCAACGTGAAGACGTCGGGGTTCAAACCATTAATGAACTGGTCGGCTTTAGCTTCCTCATCGCTGGCAATCAGCGGTGCAAAACGTAACAGACTATCAAACTTGGCTACATACTCTTCAATATTCAAATTCCCCTGCTTCAGATTTGCAAACTCGGCTCCCTTGTCCTTTCGGTACGACACGGGGAAAAACCGCTTATAGAACTCAGACTTGAAAAGAGCCCAAGTAATTTCCATACCTCTACTCTCCATTGCTTTCTTCGTAATAATCCACCAGTTCTTAGCAACACCACGAAGCTGATGAATGACTAACCTGGTTCGGCGGTCATTTGAGTAATCGATAGAATCAAACAGCTGATCGATACAGCTAGCCGTGGGCTCACAACTCCTTGTGACTCGGAACAACAATTTCCGACTTGCCCATCGAATCATGGTAAGAGCGCCTAGCAACATCGCCCCATGATTCCCTAGGTATCACTGATAGTGCCTGCAAGAACCAATAGATTTTGGTTAGCGTACAGTACGGTCCCTTCATCCATATATCCCGATCGAATCAACAACCATTGGTATATCGAGAGTCGTTCGAGATTCGATAACTATACAATACATCTTGAAGATCAAATAGTGACATCGCATGTGTTACTAAGAAACCATTTCTTAAAACACATCATGTACTCGGGCCAGAGATTCGTCACACTAATATCTCCCTAGATCGCATAGGATATCCACACTCGCAAGTATGTGGTGAATCCTTGACAACAAAGCATCGACTCCTATATGTGTTGTAACTGTACCCAATCCCGACACCTGATGACCCCAATAGAGTCGGTAAACGAGTCAAAGCACAGTACTAGCATATAGAGTCTCAATGATGTTTCAAGTAGTAAGGACTAATGGTGTACAACCAAAACCGCGGACTTTATCCACTCGATAAGTGATAACCACTTGGAAAGTCCGGATAGGGTAGTTCGATCATTCATCATATGAATATCCATTTGCATGCTTCGAACATCTCTATGTTCCTTGCCAATGAAACGTGGTACTCTGCATCGCAAATGCTAGTCTCAAACTCGAGCGATCCTTATCCTTATTATCGGACGGCTCAATCGACTAGGAACAGTTTAGAATATACAGTGACTATAAGATGTGTTTCATGATAGACATCTCCATGTTCTACCACATCTTACATATACTATAGTATATTCAAGGTCTTTATCAAAACAACAATAGTATATCACAATATAACAATATGAAGAAAGATAAAGTCATTGTCATTAATAAAAGTGTAAATTATATTAAACAAAAGATTGTTTATACAAAGAGTCATCAAAGCCCTTAGCCACAAGTTGGCTCACCGGGCACCCACTCTTTCAATCTCCCACTTGCCCTAAAGCCAACTAGTCATACTACGTAGACCCATTGCTTCGCGATGTTTGTCAAATAATGGTCCTGGCAAGGGCTTAGTAAGTGGATCAGCGATATTGTTTGCAGAGGCCACTCTTTCGACAGTGATGTCTCCTCTTTCCACAATCTCCCGGATGATGTGGTATTTCCTCAGTACGTGTTTGGATCTTTGATGAGACCTTGGTTCCTTTGCCTGAGCAATGGCACCCATGTTGTCACAGTACACCGGGACTGGACCAACAACTTCAGGAATGACGCCCAACTCTTGGACGAAATTCCTCATCCAAACGGCCTCTTTAGCAGCAGCTGATGCTGCAATGTATTCTGCCTCAGTGGTGGAATCCGCTGTGGTGTCCTGCTTGGAACTCTTCCAAGAGACAGCACCGCCATTGAGCATGAACACAAATCCAGAGGTTGACTTCGAGTCATCCACGTCACTTTGGAAGCTAGAGTCGGTATAGCCTTCCAATTTTAGTTCTCTTCCTCCATATACCATGAACATATTCTTAGTCCTTCGTAAGTACTTAAGAATGTCCTTCACGGCTTTCCAATGCATTTGACCGGGATTAGCTTGATATCTGCTCGTGACACTCAGAGCAAATGCTACATCCGGTCTGGTAGATATCATCCCATACATGATACTACCTATGGCTGACGCATATGGTACATGTGTCATTTTCTCTATCTCTTCATCCGTCTTGGGACACATAGACTTGGATAGAGAAACTCCATGACACATGGGTAGATGTCCTCTCTTGGACCCATCCATTGAAAACCGTTTCAATATAGTGTCGATGTAGGTTGATTGAGTGAGTCCTATCATTCTCTTAGATCTATCTCTATAGATCTGTATCCCTAGAATATAGGATGCCTCACCCAAATCCTTCATCGAGAATCTACCTGATAACCATATCTTTGTTGACTGCAACATCCCTACGTCATTCCCAATGAGTAGGATGTCATCAACATAAAGTACTAAGAATGTCACAGCATCCTTAACTACTTTCTTGTACACGCATGGTTCCTCCGGGTTCTTGATGACACCAAAATCCTTTATTGTTTCATCAAATTTCTGGTTCCAACTTCTTGATGCTTGTTTTAGACCATAAATTGATCTCTGAAGCTTGCATACCTTATGCTCGCTTCCCATGGATGTGTAACCCTCAGGCTGCTTCATATAGATTTCTTCCTTAATGTCTCCATTAAGAAAAGCAGTCTTCACATCCATTTGCCATATCTCATAGTCATACCAAGCAGCTATGGCAATAAGGATTCTTATGGACTTGAACATTGCAACTTGTGAAAAGGTTTCATCATAGTCAACTCCTTGTCTTTGAGTATAACCTTTCGCCACCAATCGCGCCTTGTAGGTCAATACCTTACCATCAGGCCCAAGCTTTCTTTTGTAGATCCATTTACACCCTATTGGAACAATTCCATCGGGAGGATCTACTAAAGACCAAACTTGGTTTGTATGCATCGAATCTATTTCCGACTGCATAGCTTCAAGCCATAAATTTGAATCCGCATCAGAAATTGCTTCCTTGAAGTTTCTTGGATCACATCCAACATCGGGTTCATCTTGATCCCCTTCAAGAAGAAGACCATATCGAATAGGAGGTCTAGAAGTCCTCTCGGATCTTCTAGGTACAGGCGTGTCTATCAATGGTTCCTGAGGTGTAGGATCGTTATTTTGTATTTTGGGTTCTTCTCGAATTTCTTCGAGTTCCATCATCTTGCCTTTCTTATCCAATAAGAACTCCTTCTCCAAGAAGGTGGCATTCCTTGAAACAAACACCTTTGTTTCAGCAGGATAATAGAAATAATATCCGATTGAATTCTTCGGATACCCTACAAAATAACATAAGCTGGATCGACTATCCAACTTATCTCCCACTGTCCGCTTCACGTAAGCAGGACATCCCCAAATTCTCAAGTACGAATACTTAGGAGCTTTGCCATTCCATAACTCGTATGGTGTTTTGTCCACTGCTTTAGTGTGGACGTTGTTCAACAACAATACCGCCGTTTCAAGCGCATAGCCCCAAAACGAAGGTGGAAGCTCAGTGAGCTCATCATGGACCGAACCATGTCCAACAAAGTTCGATTACGACGCTCCGATACACCATTAAGCTGTGGTGTCATAGGAGGAGTCCACTGAGAGAGAATCCCATTCTCTTTTAGATAGTCCAAAAACTCGGTACTTAAGTATTCTCCACCTCGATCCGATCGAAGTGCTTTAATACTTTTACCTAGCTTGTTTTCTACTTCAGCCTTGAATTCTTTGAACTTTTCAAATGCTTCAGACTTATGTTTCATTAAATATAAATACCCATACCTCGAATAATCATCAGTAAAGGTAATGAAGTAGGTGTGGCCATATTGAGTACCAACTCTAAATGGACCACAAACATCTGTATGGATCAAATCCAACAGATTTTGACTACGCTCAGGTTTCCCCTTAAAAGGAGATTTAGTCATTTTTCCTTTTAGGCAGGATTCACAAGTAGGTAGAGAGTTAATATCAGACATATCAAACATGCCATCTCCCACTATCTTGTTCATCCTCCTTGTGGAAATATGACCTAGCCTAGCGTGCCAAAGGTTTTCCGGGTTTTGGCTATCGATTTTCCTTTTGTTTGTTGTTGCCGGTTTATCAACATAATTTATTGGAACGTCTTTTAGTTTTAAGTTATATAGATCATTTTCAAGTTGTCTATTTCCAATCAAACATTCATTCTTGTAAATATTGCAAATCTCATTCACCAAATTGCAAGAATAACCATCTCTATCAAGCATAGAAACAAAAATAATGTTTTTAATCAAATCCGGAACAAATAAAACATCTCTCAAAAGTAACTTAAAATTGTTCTGCAAAATTAAATAAATATCTCCCACAGCTTTAGCTTCAACTCTGGAACCATTTCCGAGCCTCAGCTGGGTCTCACCCATTCTAAGCCTGCGACTTCTTGTCATCACCTGCAAATCATTGCAAATGTGAGATCCACATCCGGTATCCAATACCCAAGAAGTAGTATTAAGTGAAACATTTATTTCAATATAGAACATACCCTTCGCAGTTCGCAACTGCTCTAGATATTCCTTGCAGTTACGCTTCCAATGACCGGGCTTCTTGCAGTAATGGCAAACATCCTTGGACTTTTCCATGTTTGAAGCCTTTGTCTTGTACTTCTTCTCTGGTTCGATTTTCTTGGGTGGGGCAGAACGTTTCTTACCCTTTGTACTTGGCCCCTTCTTAGCAGAAGAAGAGGAGCCCACCAAGAAAGCCGGTTTATCCTTCTTTAATGTGGATTCATATGTCACAAGCATATTGACCATCTCTTCAAGGGAGGCCTCTATCTTGTTCATATTGAAATTCACCACAAATCCGTCAAACGAAGAAGGAAGAGACAGAAGTAGTAAGTTCACGTTGAGTTCATGCTCCAACACCAAATCAAGGGTTACCAACTTCTGTATGAGCCAAATCACTCGTACCCCATGATCACGGACCGAAGTCCCTTCACGCATGCGACACGTCATTAGCTCCTTTACAGTAGCGAACCTTTCGGCCCTCGATTGAGCCCCAAAAAGTTCCTTGAGTTGTACGTGAATGTCAGCAGCATTCACGGTGTCCTCAATTCGCCTCTGGAGTTCATCAGACATCGAGGCTTGCATATAGCATTTGGCCTTGATATCATGGTCCCACCATGTATCAAGTTTGGCTAACTCTTCCGAACTTATGTCAGCTGGTGCTTCCTTCGGAGGAGATTTTTCTAACACGTAGAGCATCTTCTCCGAAGTCAAGACAATCTTCAACTTACGGAACCATTCCGTATAGTTTGCGCCAGTCAATTTATTTTGTTCGAGGATCGAGAAAAGTGGATTACGCGAATTCATCTTTATGAAATACTGAAAAGAAACAGACAAATATCAGTGATTGTTTAAGCAATTTACTAAGACATAAAATAGGCAAAATTTATTTTATGAATCTCACTCCCACTATTTTAACGATTTCACTACCCTCTAGTGAAAACGGGAAACTGTTTTCCTTAGTGAGAACATGGAGTCCAATTGACAAACTATGGTCCCGAATAATATCAGCCAACCATAATTTTCAAAAGGTAGAGCCCAATTGCTTCCAAAGCAACCTCCACGTGTTTACCTCATGTCCAATAAGGGCCCAATAATATGACGCCGATTATTGTGACATGTCAAGATGACCCATCAATATTAAGTTGTGATGGACGGTCGCCATGTGGATCCCCCAATAATATGAGCCGATCCCATGGGAGTTCCACCCAACTTACAACATGTGTCGATCCAATGTACAGCTTTCCGACGAACGGGCCCCCCCAATAATATGAGCCGGACCGTATCCGCGGGTAGCATCTCATACATTGATCGTTGATGGAAGGTAGGAACATTTAAACAAATTTAAATTTCCTTTATTTATCTTGATATCAATTTTAAATCATATTTAAAATGAGGGATTTTAATTATGAAAATTTGTCTCATCATTTTTAAAATTTTGTATGCTTGCCGGATTCACACAATTTTGTCTAAAACATGCATACAACAATAATATCACATATTATATAGGATGATCGATTCCATTTCTAATCGACCCGTGGTTGCCAATCATGAGTCTTAGTCCAATCCTAGGTAATATGCAGTATGCAATGCAATCCTATTACATTGAGCTTCCAATTTACATTTCTTCTGTCTTTATTGTTTGTTGGGCCCACCTCCATCTTCAAATCTTCATCTCCCACTAAATCTAATGTATTTACAATAAATAACAATGACAAGTAGGGGATACATTTTTAAGGGGTGGGAACGGGCCATAAACCAAGCCCACTTTTATTACATATGACAATTCATATTGGGCCATAAACCAGGCCCATTAATAAATCCAACAACAATAAAAACAAATGTAAATTCCTAACATACACCTACAAAATTGGTCATGGCAATCGATCATCCTTATCCAATAACATTTAATTCAAAATTAATTTATTGGATAACATGCAATGGCAATTTAAATTTAAAAGGATAAAATCATATTTCATATATAAAATCTTATTTTACATAAAAAATCATATTTTATCTTTTTATCAAATAAAATCATATTTTATCTCTAAAATCCAATTTTATACATAAAATCATATTTTACTCAATATTTCCATAAGATCATATCTTATCATCAATTGTACCAAAAATAATTAATTTCAAAATTCAATTTAACGGATAAAATATTTAAATTTTCCAAAAATTCAAATTTATCCAAAAATCAATTTTGAAATTTTCGGACTCGAACAATTCGATCCGACACCTCGTGGACCAATCAAAAACAATTTTCGATCGGACCAAAAATAGAATTTTAACATATTAAAATTTAATTTAAAATTAAAAAAATAATTTTTCCGCGGGCCGCCCGGGACATTCCCGGGCTACCCGCGCCCCCTAGGGCTCGGGCCGGGCAGCCCGGCTGCCCCTAGGGCAGCGACGATCGCTGCCCCCCCCCCCCCGGGCAGCGATCCAATCGCTGCCCGGGTTTTTTCCCGAAAAAAAAAAAATTTATTTTTAAATATTTATTTTGTTTCAAAAACCGAGGCTTAAAAAAATTTTGTACAATCGATTAATTTAATCGCTTGATCTGAGCAACCTGGCTCTGATACCACTGTTGGAGAACGGCGATCAGATCAATCAGAATTGATACCCGGTGCAGCGGAAGTTTAAAAATTTTATATGGAACGATTCCATAATGGGTATCAAAACTTTTACGATTAAATTGTGTGTGTAAAAATTAAATAACAATTATAAATTTTTACCTTCAATCTCGAATCGAGATTTTGGACACCAACAGATTGCTCTGCTCTTGTTGTATATCCCTGGAACTGATGGACGAACTGTTCTTCAATCAGGTCCACGAACGGATAATTAATCCCTCTGATAGATTGCACTAGAAAATCTATCAAAAGTTTCTTCGAAGAGATTAACGAATTTGATCCGTTAAACCAGACTGTAATTCAAAATTCACAGACTGGATTTTACCGAGCAGAGGGGAAAGGGGGGCGGCCACTACTGAGAGAAAATCACTAGGTTTTCGAAAATTTGTGACCTGTTGTGTGTAATTTCTGTACTGCAATAACTGATTTATAATGTAGGCCACTAACAGCTTAGGGCCCATTAGTCATAAGTTCAAGCCCGACAAGCAAAGCCCGCATGTTCAGAAATTAATATAAAATTCATCATGACTCCGATTGATAAACCGATTTCACCAATGTGCACAGAAACCATTTCTGCACCTTTTAAAGTCAAGATAAATTTTTCTGAATCCGAATTCAGTGGTTTCCAAAAATGCCCATCCCTATGTCATTTTAGGAAATCTTACTCCTCTACTCTTAAATAAGAAGTCCAACTTCTTTGTTCATTAAATTTAACTCTTTAAATTTAACTATCTCAACGGGGATTAAAAATCCATTACTCTGTGTGACCCTCAATGGTTCAGGGATACAGCTAGCCGTGGGCTCACAACTCCTTGTGACTCGGAACAACAATTTCCGACTTGCCCATCGAATCATGGTAAGAGCGCCTAGAAATATCGCCCCATGATTCCCTAGGTATCACTGATAGTGCCTGCAAGAACCAATAGATTTTGGTTAGCGTACAGTACGGTCCCTTCATCCATATATCCCGATCGAATCAACAACCATTGGTATATCGAGAGTCGTTCGAGATTCGATAACTATGCAATACATCTTGAAGATCAAATAGTGACATCGCATGTGTTACTAAGAAACCATTTCTTAAAACATATCATGTACTCTGGCCAGAGATTCGTCACACTAATATCTCCTCAGATCGCATAGGATATCCACACTCGCAAGTATGTGGTGAATCCTTGACAACAAAGCATCGACTCCTATATGTGTTGTAACTGTACCCAATCCCGACACCTGATGACCCCAATAGAGTCGGTAAACGAGTCAAAGCACAGTACTAGCATATAGAGTCTCAATGATGTTTCAAGTAGTAAGGACTAATGGTGTACAACCAAAACCGCGGACTTTATCCACTCGATAAGTGATAACCACTTGGAAAGTCCGGATAGGGTAGTTCGATCATTCATCATATGAATATCCATTTGCATGCTTCGAACATCTCTATGTTCCTTGCCAATGAAACGTGGTACTCTGCATCGCAAATGCTAGTCTCAAACTCGAGTGATCCTTATCCTTATTATAGGACGGCTCAATCGACTAGGAACAGTTTAGAATATACAATGACTATAAGATGTGTTTCATGATAGACATCTCCATGTTCTACCACATCTTACATACACTATAGTATATTCAAGGTCTTTATCAAAACAACAATAGTATATCACAATATAACAATATGAAGAAAGATAAAGTCATTGCCATTAATAAAAGTGTAAATTATATTAAACAAAAGATTGTTTATACAAAGAGTCATCAAAGCCCTTAGCCACAAGTTGGCTCACCGGGCACCCACTCTTTCATTGCCTACCGAAAGCATCGATACATGCATACCGGCAAAACCATGTTCTGCTGAGTTTAAAGACCTTACCTTTGAAACCAGTCATACCTTAGCCACTTGAGGCATTTCCTGGTGAAGGTCTTTATGACAATCTCTCCAACTACGAGTGGAGAATCTCTTCAGACTGGAACCACATGGGTTATTACACACTATTCGTTCCAAAAAGTCCTCAGAGGTATCTGATGCGATATACTTGTTCTTCTCTTCCAGTCTTTTCCAACTGGAATCCATATGTTCTTCGATCAGCAACCCAATGCATCGAATGATGAACTGCCCAAAACAGTCAACCTATCTATCGATATGCTACTACTGGTGTTCTCATCACTATTGCATTCCTTATAGTAAAGACTTCTGCCGCAAACCTCGGCAATGAAGAACCAAATATTTTCTTCGTTAGGTCTCACCAATCCTAAAAGGATAATCCAATGTCTCAGTACTATATCCCAAATCTCTTGCATGCAGCTCTGATACCAATAAATGTAGCGACCCAACCCGGATCCACTACCTAATCAGAGTTAGAGCATAAGTAAGCATGCATTTAAAATAAATCGCTGCGAAAGACTTCAATAAAAACTGACCGGCAGAATACAACTGGTTAAATAATCCAACAACCCAATCGAATCACAAATAATCCTAAGGGTAAAGACCTACAGCTAATCATATTGTCTTCACTGGTCACTGGCTACTCCAAGACCCTGGTGCTCAACCCTGCACCTGCCCCGTCAAATGGGGTGTCCAGACATATAGAAAAATATTGGACGTGAGCTCTAAGCTCAATACAAAAGCAATGATATATATAATATCTGCAGCACATAAGTGTATTTAAAACGAGGGTAAACACAGTACTCAGAGGCGCCATGAATATATAGGGCAATGTCGGATAGCAAGTCTGCGGTGCCGCTCCTATATTCACCTATCAACTATAGCGTCTGCCCCACCGACGTGGTCGCTCCTAGTGATAGCAAAACCCAGGAGCTGAGTGTCCCGAGACACGAATCCATAAGGAGTAACTCATCACCGATGGAAACTGTCTAGACTCACATCATACCAGATGCAGTCTACCATAAAAACATGCATGTGCTAAAGCCGTAAAACATATAAAAAAAAGTAGCACATACTCATTCAATACATATAATATATATCATGCTTGTCATCTCAGTCAGTACTTACGTACCTTACTACAGGAAGTCCTAGTAGTCTCACTCTAGATTCCAAGCCTATCATCAGCTCTGCGATGCAATACTCATGCATCATTCATTAAGCTCTAAAAGACTTAACTAAGCTATTGCATACTCCTAAATAATTTAAGGAGACCATAGCTATACCTGCGTCCGTCGTCAACCCACTGATGGCGACTGCCCCAAAACTTAGGCACAGCTCCGCTACGACGCCGGGATCGCTCCGCTACTTCCGGATTCCTAATAGGACATCTAGAATTTTCTAGATCTAATTTAGAAGGGTAAGAAAAGAGAGAGAAGATAGGAGAGGCGAGTTGTAAATGAGCCTCAACACCTCTATTTATAGACGGCAAACGAAACGTCCGTTCCTCCAATGTTGCGTCCATTCTCTAACAAAAAGTCCGTTCGACCTTCATTGCATCCGATGTCCCATCAAGGTCGTAAGCAATGACGTCACTTTGCTGACGTCATGGATGACATCAGATGACTAGAATGTTGCGTCCGTTCCTCAACGTTGCTTTCGTTTCACTCAACCCTTCGGGCCATTTCCAATCATTTTGAGCCCATTTTTTAAGTCCGTTAATCCACCTGAAATCTCTTTAATCATGTATTAATAAATCAAAACATGATCACATGATTAACATACTCATTAATCGCTAATTACGAATGTGGGTCACTACATTTAGTCATGTCAAACATAAGTTTATATGCATGTATTAATTCATCGTAGGAAGGTACCTCATCATCGTCGTTGGAGACGATGTCATCATCCCTACCCATGAGGCAGATGTTGGCTTCCTCCTCGTCATCATCACTGTCGCTCCATGTTTCTATTAGGGCTTTTTTCTTTCCTTTGTCAATATTCTTATTGAGAGGACACTCATTTGAATAGTGGTCTTGTTGTTGACATTTGTAGCATGTCACTTCTTTCTCCGGCTTTTTTTCCTTCTTGAATTTGTTTTCTCGCATAAATCTTTTGAATTTTCTTGCAAAGAGCGTCATGTCATCATCTTCTTCTTCTTCAACTTGACTGGATAAGGCAATCCTCTTTTCCTTGATCTTCTCATCCTCTCTCTTTACTTCCTTCCTTGTAGACAGTTCTAACTCATGGGTTTTTAGGGTCCCATGTAGTTGATCAAGATCATAGGAAGCAGTGTCGCCTTTGTTAGACTCAATGATGGTCGTTCTCTTTGCATCCCACTCCTTGGATAGGGCGCGTAGAGCTCTCCTCCAAACTTGCTTAGATGCGGGATTAAGGTTCTATTGGCAACTTTAGTAATTCAAAGAGATTATGCAAGTACGCAAGTGGAAGACTTAAAACAATCAAGATAAATGCGGTAAATAAATGCATAAAGTAAATAAAACAGTAAAAGATATAGGATATGTTTATGGAAGTTCGACGATAAATCGTCTACGTGTCCCCTTCTTGGTTAAGGTCGATTAACCAAGTATCCACTAGCACTTTGAAAGCTCGAACAACAACGCAATCACCACATCTCTTGGCCTTGATGGCTCCAAGGATAGCCGATACAACTCAAAACACTTGGCCTTAAGGACTCCAAAGATAGCCTCACAACTCGAAACAACTCGGGCTTCACACTCGAGTGAATACAACAACAACTTTCAAGCATTTATTATAACTTGATACAAATATATTTTGAGAGACTTGAAATAGGAAAATGCTTGAAATATTGCTTGAAGGATGAGAGACTCGAAGGTAAGTTTCTTTATTCCAAATGACCTCGGAATGCCTCTATTTATAGTGCAAATTTGATTGAGATCGTTGCATCCATTGGGTAGATCGTTGCGTCCTTTCCGTGTACTGCAGATTTAGTCTGACAAATTTCTTCCTTAATTTTTGGATCATGTTTTTGAATGAGATCTTTGCGTCCGTTCTCCGTTTCATTGCGTCCGTTCGGCGTCAAATTTCGTGATTTTTGTGATTTTTTTAGGCATGAACGTTGCTTCCGATCTGGACTTCGTTGCTTCTATTCTTTGAGCATTACAAGACTTCAGAATAACTTCCAAGATTTTATATGTCAATGAAAATCTAATCTGCAAAGTCTCATTGTAAATTATTAGTAAAAATAACCTAGTTTTGTAATTATCAAAACAAGATAAGTTATCGCTTTAATAACATTAATCCCGTCTATGAGATTTGCATGCGTTTAAGGTATAACAAGATCTTTTAGGAAAGTATACCACTGATTCAGGGATTCCTCGAGAAGAACCACCCCTTGAGACTCTTCAACAGAATGTCATCATCCCTGCAGAGCAGCTTGAGCTATTGATCAATGCAGCTCTGCAGAAGGCCCTAGCATCCCAAACACCCTCGAAGGAGAAGGAGGTGGACAATAAATAAGAGCAGTCACAAGGCTACTCACACCCGAAAAAGAAATCTAAGATAGGCAGGGAGGACTCAAAAATAGATTCCTTGGATACAGCAATGGCGGAAGAGCTTAAGGAACTCGAAAAGAAGGTGTAAAAATTGGAGAAGGAGACTAGGCCCCGGTCATCCCAATATATCAAGCCCCGGGGCTGCCCCTTCTCCTCGAAAATTGTAGTGACCCTACCCGGATCACCTACTACTTGACTTAATAGGCATGCAAACAAGTTAACTTAAGCAAAGCGGTAAAACGAATTAAACAGTAAAAACTAAAACCAAGTTTACAAACCAAACCGACGGAATACAACCGATGACTTAAAATCAAAAGCGATAAACTGTTATACAACCAAATCGAAACTCAGTATCAACACCACTAAACTAATGAAAACTCAAGGCGACCACATCACCAGTATCAACCTGCCTCGACCCACCGACATCATCCAACATGAGACCTGCCCCGTCTAATTTTATGCACATCTGAGTCATGAGATTTTTTAAGTGTTATTTAAATATATTTTAATTTCATACATGATTTATTGAACTTCCAAATGCAATGCATGCCCTGTACTACTTTATTCCAAAAATTTCCCCACACTTTTCCGCATCTTAATTATTGAAAATTTCCAAAAATATGGGACGTCGCAGTTGATATCAAATATTTTGGTTATGTGAGCCAGTTCGTGCATGCAATCTCGCCAAGTACTCGAATGCTCCTGCCTCCATTACTATAATGTTTATGTTTTAAAGTTAAAATTATGATTTTTCTTACAGTTATGATTATGCATGATTTACAAGAGAAAGTGTTGTGTTGTTTGGATGGATGGATTTTTGGATTATGACTGTGATGGATCTAAATTTTTTAAGAGTATTTTTGGGAATAAATGATTCAATGTTTGAAAGTAATGATTGAGATTGACTTTATTTTCCTATTTGGGTTAATAGGAGGGTTCTACTTTACTGAAACTAGGTTACTATTTTGGGATTTAAGTCAACCTGCTTTGGATTCTATAAATTTTGTTGAAAGGTCCCGTATTGGCATAGAATTTTTTGGTGAGATTTTACCTTTGGACATTGCGGCTAGGATTATTTTCTTTTTGAGAATGCACTTACATCATAAGAAATGTAGTATGATGGTTGATTGTTCTCTTGCATGCCCTTCTTGTATGGAATATGAAAATTGATAAAGATTGTGTCTTGTGTTTGTTGTTTTGATCTCTAGGAAAAATGATGGTAGATTTAGTGTTTCTAAGAAATGTTTATTATATGTTTAAATAAAAAATTTTGGGAAAATAAAGTTTGGTTTACTGATGTTCGAGGATAGATAAGTGGTTTGTAAAAACATATGTAACTAGTCAGGTTGTGGTATAATGCAATCGTTGTGTTGGAAATGAACATTAGAGTTAACCGTTGGGTTTTATGTATGAGTTGATGAAGCATGTGGTTGGACTCTCACTTATGGTACTAAGAATTGGGTAAAATTTCAATTTTGGGTTACAGTGGGACATAAGTAAGTTGCAATAATTTGCTTAAGTTTTTCTAATTAGCAACGAAAGTTTATAAAGGTAGACTTGATTGAGATGAGGACACATTGGAATACTAGGATATTTTCTTTTATCAGAGCGCGCAGCGGAAACATGGTTGTTGAGACATTGAGATATGAAAGCTAGAGATTTAAGCGTGGATTTAGTAGATCAGATTTTTATAGTCTCCGTGATTAGGATTTGAACAGTTAAATTTCGAGGACGAAATTCTTTTAAGGAGGGTAGATTGTAAGTACAAAAAATCCATAAATTCACTCACGAGTATAAAAGGATTTTAAATGAATTTTAAATGATTTTATTTCATTTATTTATGAATTAAAAAAATTGTGTTTAATTAAATGCTTTTATGTGATGTATTAATGATTTAAAAGTTGTGTTTAAAAGATTTCGTGCTATGTATATTGCATGAGATTTTATGTTTCAAAGTTGAGTTTTTAGATATTAAAATATATGTTTAAATGTTGTGTTAAATGATTTAATATTATGTAATTTTTCTGATGTTTAATGGTTTCAAGTTAGTTTTAATGTGTTTCAGGTATGAATTTAATCTCGGTGACGAAGGAATCACGACTAGCCTACGAACGAGGTTTAAAGATTTTAAAGAGGTAAATGGTCATTATGCACTTTTTGATTAAAAAGTGATGCATGTTATTTAATTTTTAAGTTAAAAGTTTTTATGGGTGCAAATTATTTAAAGCTGGCTTGACAGCCAAGTTTTAAAGTAATCGAGAGAGAAATTTAACGTTTGTATTTTTATTTAATGGACCGGTTCAGCCTATTATTTTTATAAAATAGGAGTTGGCCTCTAGTGAGGGAGAAACCCCTTTTCCCTAGCCGCCAACTCCCATCCTCTTCTCCCCCAATCATCAAAGTTGCACTTATGGAGAAAGATCGTTCGACGATCCGTGGCAAGGCAAGACCGAATTTCTGAGAAAGGAAAGTTTTTAATGCTTTTGAAACTACCATTCAAGATATTATGTATTTCGAGAAAAAGATATGCATTACGATGTATATGTCGATGTATGCTTAGATTTTTAAGAGTTTTGAAAAAACATGTGTTTCCATGAGATAGTTCGGTGAAGCATGGGCCATTCTTGATGTTTACATGGAATATTTTTGTGAAAAAATGATTTCAAGATACTTAGATCAAAGTTGTTTTGTGTGAGTAAAGTTTTAATGAGAAATGGATCAAAAGAGGTGTAGATTCAAAAGTTTTTAATGTGTGTTATGATGTATGTATTTTTGGTTAAAAGCTATTGAAGATGGTTGTTTTTGGGATGAATCCTTTTCAAGTTTTTGAAGTTTTTCATGTTTATGATCAAAAGTTTCAATGTGTGAGTGATTTAGATTGAATTTGAATCGAAAAAGATCAAAAAAAGGACAAAAATCGCGTTGTGTATCCCTCCTTGTGTGTCGGGACAGCGCCCCAGCGCTACCAGGTAGCTCCCTAGTGTTGCCCAGGTTCGAAGTCCCAACACCCCAGTGCTGTCAGGCAGCGCCTCAGCGCTAGCCAGGTTCATGGCCCTAGCGCCACGGCACTCCCGGAAGCGCCTCAGCGCTAGGGGTCATCTCAGAACTTCTTTTAAATGTATTTTGATGTCCTAAAGCTAATTGTATTTTAAGGCATTGAAATGATTTTTTAAAATGTTTTCATGGAATGATGTCCAATTTTTGAAATAAGAACGGAAAGAACGACTCATGTAGATCGATTTATTTATGTAATACATTGTATGCGTGTATGTTATCACGAAAGCTATGTTCCTTATGAAAATCATGAATTGTTGTGAAAATTTAATGGACTGTGTTTATGTTTCTTTTGGTTAGCATGTATGATTTTTAAGCATGAAGGATTTAAAGAGCATGACATGATAATAGATATTTTCATGGTTTGTGATGACATGATAATTTTAATATGTTGTGATAATGTCTCATTACGTTTACAAAAGAAATCCTTGAAGCGTGATGAAATTTATGATGAGAATAGTTTATGATGATTTTATGATGAAAATGTTTATTATGAGAAAGTATGACGAAGTTTATGATGATGATGATGTTTCGATGATGCATGATAAAATATTTTGATATTGTATGTATTCTTGTGGTGGCAGTACATGATTGGTACTCCGGGATGAGCTCCAAAGGGGTCTTTCCAAAGAATGAAAGTGTGCATATTGGCCAAGGCCAGTATGGACGGTACAGAAATGGTGCGCATATTGGCCAAGGCCAGTATGGATGGTACAGAGATATTGGTGCGCATATTAGCCAAGGCTAGTATGGACGGTACATCTAATGCTTGTTTTACAACGACCGTGATCACGAGAACCTCATGTGCTCATAAGATGTGGTTATCACAATTGCACGTATTTCATCACCCCAAAAAGAAAAGGTTGACTTTTATGTTTTTATTAATAATCTTTATATTTATGTTTTACACGTTCAAAGTATGATGATTTTTATTATGTATTTATTTTGTATATTTATAATGCTTGTTATGTCTTTAAACTCTCTATGCTTGATTGCTGCAGTAGGAATTGAGAAGTAAATAAATGAATTAAAATTTTTGGTAGAAAGTTTTAAGAGTTCAAGAGGCGAATAGATTGCATGACACGACTGTTCGAATCTCTGACGTTTAAAGGGAGAAGTTTTGCATATTTTTATTGTTATTTTGTTATTGTTGGATAACTGGCGGTCAGATCAATCACAATTGATACCCGGTGCAGCGGAAGTTTAAAATTTTTATCATGGAACAATTCCATGGTGTGGGTATCAATCATTCAACGATTAAATTATTGTGTGTGTAAAATTCAAATAACAATTAATTAAATTTTACCTTCAATCTCGAATCGAGATTAATGGACACCACACAGATTTCTCTGCGCTTCTTGTATCTCCCAGGAACTGATGAACTCCTTCAATCAGGTCCACGAATGGGGTTTAAATCCCTCTGATAGATTGCACTAGAAAATCTATCAGAAGTTTTTCTGCGAAGAGATTAAACGAATCTGATTCGTTATTCCTGACTGCAATTCAAAAATCACAGACCGGAATTTTCTCTGACAGAGTTAAAGGGGGGCGGCCGAAAACTTGAGAGGAGGCTAGGGTTTATTTTCGAAAATCCTGTCTCTCAATAATGACCTGTTGTGTGTAATTTCTGTACTGCAATAACTTATTTATAATGCAGGCCACTAACACCTTAGGGCCCATTAGTCATAAGCTAGGGCCCGACAAGCAAAGCCCGCACGTTCAGAAATTAATATAAAATTCATCGTGACTCCGATCGATGAACCAATTTCACCAATGTGCACAGAAACCATTTCTGCACATTTTAAAGTCAAAATAAATTTTCCTGAATCCGAATTCAGTGGTTTCCAAAAATGTCCATCCCTATGTCATTTTAGGAAATCCTACTCCCTAACTCTTATTTAAGAAGTCCAACTCCTTAGTTCATTAAATTTAACTCTTTAAATTTAACTATCTCAACGGGGATTAAAACTCCATTACACTGTGTGACCCTCAATGGTTCAGGGATACAGCTAGCCGTGGGCTCACAACTCCTTGTGACTCGGAACAACACTTTCCGACTTGCCCAACGAATCAAGGTAAAGCGCCTAGCAACATCGCCCCATGATTCCCTAGGTATCACTGATAGTGCCTACAAGAACCAGTAGATTTTGGTTAGCGTACAGTACGGTCCCTTCATCCATATATCCCGATCGAATCAACAACCATTGGTATATCGAGAGTCGCTCAAGATTCGATAACTATGCAATACATCTTGAAGATCAAATTAGTGACATCGCATGTGCTACTAAGAAACCATTTCTTAAATCACATCAAGTACTCTGGCCAGAGATTTGTCACACTAATATCTCCTCAGATCGCATAGGATATCCACACTCGCAAGTATGTGGTGAATCCTTGACAACAATGCATTGACTCCTATATGTGTCGTAACTGTACCCAATCTCGACACCTGATGACCCCCATAGAGTCGGTAAACGAGTCAAAGCACAGCACTAGCATATAGAGTCTCCATGATGTTTCAAGTCGTAAGGACTAATGGTGTACAACCAAAACCGCGGACTTTATCCACTCGATAAGTGATAACCACTTGGAAAGTCCGGATAGGGTAGTTCGATTATTCATCCTATGAATATCCATTTGCATGCTTCGAACATCTCCATGTTCCCTACCAATGAAACGTGGTACTCCGCATCGCAAATGCTAGTCTCAAACTCGAGCGATCCTTATCCTTATTATCGGACGGCTCAATCGACTAGGAACGGTTTTTTAGAATATACAGTGACTATAAGATGTATTTCATGATAGACATCTCCATGTTCTACCACATCTTACATACACTATAGTATATTCAAGGTCTTTATCAAAACAACAATAGTATATCACAATATAACAATATGAAGTAATATAAAGTCATTGCCATAAAAGTGTAAATAATATTAAACAAAAGATTGTTTATACAAAGAGTCATCAAAGCCCATAGCCACACAGTTGGCTCACTGGGCACCCACTCTTACAATCTCCCACTTGCCCTATAGCCAACTAGTCATACTACGTAGACCCATTGCTTCGCGATGTTTGTCAAACAATGGTCCTGGCAAAGGCTTAGTAAGCGGATCAGCGATATTGTCTGCAGAGGCCACTCGTTCGACAATGATGTCTCCTCTTTCCACAATCTCCCGGATTATGTGGTATTTCCTCAGTACGTGTTTGGATCTTTGATGAGACCTTGGTTCCTTTGCTTGAGCAACGGCACCCGTGTTGTCACAGTACACCGGGACTGGACCAACAAATTCAGGAATGACGCCCAACTCTTGGACGAACTTCCTCATCCAAACGGCCTCTTTAGCAGCAGCTGATGCTGCAATGTATTCAGCCTCAGTGGTGGAATCCGCTGTGGTGTCCTGCTTGGAACTCTTCCAAGAGACAGCACCGCCATTGAGCATGAACACAAATCCAGAGGTTGACTTCGAGTCATCCACATCACTTTGGAAGCTAGAGTCGGTATAGCCTTCCAATTTGAGTTCTCGTCCTCCATAAACCATGAACATATTCTTAGTCCTTCGCAAGTACTTAAGAATGTCCTTCACGGCTTTCCAATGCATTTGACCAGGATTAGACTGATATCTGCTCGTGACACTCAGAGCAAATGCTACATCCGGTCTGGTAGATATCATCCCATACATGATACTACCTATAGCTGACGCATATGGTACATGTGTCATATTCTCTATCTCTTCATCAGTCTTGGGACACATAGACTTGGATAGAGAAACTCCATGACACATGGGTAGATGTCCTCTTTTGGACCCATCCATTGAAAACCGTTTCAATATGGTATCGATGTAGGTTGATTGAGTGAGTCCTATCATTCTCTTAGACCTATCTCTATAGATCTGTATCCCAAGAATGTAGGATGCCTCTCCCAAATCCTTCATCGAAAATCTACCTGATAACCATATCTTTGTTGACTGCAACATCCCTACATCATTCCCAATGAGTAGGATGTCATCAACATAAAGTACTAAGAATGTCACCGCATCCTTAACTACTTTCTTGTACACGCAAGGTTCCTCCGGGTTCTTGATGAAACCAAAATCTTTTATTGTTTCATCAAATTTCTGGTTCCAACTTCTTGATGCTTGTTTTAGACCATAAATTGATCTCTGAAGCTTGCATACCTTATGCTCGCTTCCCATGGATGTGTACCCCTCAGGCTGCTTCATATAGATTTCTTCCTTAATGTCTCCATTAAGAAAAGCAGTCTTCACATCCATTTGCCATATCTCATAGTCATACCATGCAGCTATGGCAATCAGGATTCTTATGGACTTGAACATTGCAACTGGTGAAAAGGTTTCATCATAGTCAACTCCTTGCCTTTGAGTATAACCTTTCGCCACCAATCGCGCCTTGTAGGTCAATACCTTACCATCAGGCCCAAGCTTTCTCTTGTAGATCCATTTACACCCTATTGGAACAATTCCATCGGGAGGATCTACTAAAGACAAAACTTGGTTTGTATGCATCGAATCCAATTCTGACTGCATAGCTTCAAGCCAAAAATTCGAATCCGCATCAGAAATTGCTTCCTTGAAGTTTCTTGGATCACATCCAATGTCGGGTTCATCTTGATCCTCTTCAAGAAGAAGACCATATCGAACTGGAGGTCTAGAAGTCCTTTCGGATCTTCTAGGTGCAGGCGTGTCCAGCAATGGTTCCTGAGGTGTAGGATCGTTATTTTGTATTTCGGGTTCTTCTCGAACTTCTTCGAGTTCCATCATCTCGCCTTTCTTATCCAATAAGAACTCCTTCTCCAAGAAGGTGGCATTCCTAGAAACAAACACCTTTGTTTCAGCAGGATAATAGAAATAATATCCGATTGAATTCTTCGGATACCCTACAAAATAACATAAGCTGGATCGACTATCCAACTTATCTCCCACTGTCCGCTTCACGTAAGCAGGACATCCCCAAATCCTCAAGTACGAATACTTAGGAGCTTTGCCATTCCATAACTCGTATGGTGTTTTGTCCACTGCTTTAGTGTGGACGTTGTTCAACAACAATACTGCCGTTTCAAGCGCATAGCCCCAAAACGAAGGTGGAAGCTCAGTGAAGCTCATCATAGATCGAACCATGTCCAACAAAGTTCGATTACGACGCTCCGATACACCATTAAGCTGTGGTGTCATAGGAGGAGTCCACTGAGAGAGAATCCCATTCTCTTTCAGATAGTCCAAAAACTCGGTACTCAAGTATTCTCCACCTCGATCCGATCGAAGTGCTTTAATACTTTTACCTAGCTTGTTTTCTACTTCAGCCCTGAATTCTTTGAACTTTTCAAATGCTTCAGACTTATATTTCATTAAATATAAATACCCATACCTTGAATAATCATCAGTAAAGGTAATGAAGTAGGTGTGGCCATGTTGAGTCCCTACTCTAAATGGACCACAAACATCTGTATGGATCAAATCCAACAGATTCTGACTACGCTCAGGTTTCCCCTTAAAATGAGATTTAGTCATTTTTCCTTTTAGGCAGGATTCACAAGTAGGTAGAGAATTAATATCAGACATATCAAACATGCCCTCTCCCACTAGCTTGTTCATCCTCCTTGAGGAAATATGACCTAGCCTAGCATGCCAAAGGTTTGCCGGGTTTTGACTATCGATTTTCCTTTTGTTTGTTGTCGCCGGTTTATCAACATAATTCACTGGAACGTCTTTTAGTTTTAAGTTGTATAGATCGTTTCAAGTTGTCCATTTCCAATTAAACATTCATTCTTGTAAATATTGCAAATCCCATTCACAAAATTGCAAGAATAACCATCTCTATCAAGCATAGAAATAGAAATAATGTTTTTAATTAAATCTGGCACAAATAAAACATCTCTAAACAATAATTTAAAACCGTTCTGCAAAGTCAAACAAACATCTCCAATGGCCGTAGCTTCAACTCTGGAACCATTCCCGAGCCTCAGCTGGGTCTCACCCATTCTAAGCCTGCGACTTCTTGTCATCACCTGCAAATCATTGCAAATGTGAGATCCACATCCGGTATCCAATACCCAAGAAGTTGTATTAAGTGACATGTTTATTTCAATATAGAACATACCCTTTGCAGTTTCCAACTGCTCAAGATATTCCTTGCAGTTGCGCTTCCAATGACCCGGCTTCTTGCAGTAATGGCAAACATCCTTGGATTTTCCATTGTTTGAAGCCTTTGTCTTTTGCTTCTTCTCGGGCTCGACTTTCTTGGGTGGGGTAGAACGTTTCTTGCCCTTCATACTTGGCCCCTTCTTCGCAGAAGATGAGGAGCCCACCAAGAAAGCTGGCTTATCCTTCTTAAGTGTGGATTCATATGTAACGAGCATATTGACCATCTCTTCAAGGGTGGCCTCTATCTTGTTCATATTAAAATTTATCACAAATCCATCAAATGAAGAAGGAAGAGACAGAAGCAATAAATCCACATTGAGTTCATGCTCCAACACCAAATCTAGGGTCGCCAACTTCTGTATGAGCCAAATCACTCGTACCCCATGATCACGGACCGAAGTCCCTTCACGCATGCGGCACGTCATCAACTCCTTAACAGTAGCGAACCTTTCAGCCCTCGACTGAGCCCCAAAAAGTTCCTTGAGTTGCGTGTGAATGTCAGCAGCATTCACCGTGTCCTCAAATCGCCTCTGGAGTTCATCAGACATCGAGGCTTGCATATAGCATTTGGTCTTGATGTCATGGTCACACCATGCATCAAGTTTGGCCAATTCCTCCGGACTTATGTCAGCTGGTGCTTCCTTCGGAGGTGCTTTCTCTAACACGTAGAGCATTTTCTCCGAAGTTAAGACAATCTTCAACTTCCGGAACCATTCCGTATAGTTGGCGCCAGTCAACTTGTTTTGTTCGAGGATCGAGAATAATGGATTTCGCGAATTCATTGTATGAAATACTGAAAAGAAAAAACAGACATATATCAATGATTGTTTAACAATTTACTAAGACATAAAATAGGCGAATTTAATTTTATGAATCTCACTCCCACTATTTTAACGATTTCACCACCCTCTAGTGAAAACGGGAAACTTTTTCCTTAGTGAGAACATGGAGTCCAATTGACAAACTTATGGTCCCGAATAATATCAGCCAACCATAATTCTCAAAAGGTAGAGCCCAATTGCTTCCAAAGCAACCCCCATGTGTTTACCTCATGTCCAATAAGGGCCCAATAATATGACGCCGTTTAAAGTGACATGTCAAGATGACCCATCAATATTAAGTTGTGATGGACGGTCGCCATGTGGATCCCCCAATAATATGAGCCGATCCCATGGGAGTTCCACCCAACTTACAACATTTGTCGATCCAATGTACAGCTTTCCGACGGACGGGCCCCCCCAATAATATGAGCCGGACCGTATCCGCGGGTAGCATCACATACATTGACCGTTGATGGAAGGTGGGAACATTTAAACAAATTTAAATTTCCTTTATTTATCTTGATATAAATTTTAAATCATATTTAAAATGAGGGATTTTTAATTATAAAAATATTTGTCTCATCATATTCATTTTATTGCATGCTTGCCGGATTCACGCAATTTATGTCTAAACATGCATACAATCATAATATCAAATATTATATAGGATGATCGATTCCATTTCTAATTGACCCGTGGTTGCCAATCACGGGTCTTAGTCCAATCCTAGGTAATATGCAGTATGCAATGCAATCCTATTACATGTGCTTCCAATTTACATTTCTTCAGTCTTTATTGTCTGCTGGGCCCACCGTCTTCAAATCTTGATCTCCCACTAAATCTAATGTATTTACAATAAATAACAATGACAAGTAGGGATACATTTTTAGGGGTGGGAACGGGCTATAAACCAAGCCCACTTTTATTACATATGACATTCATATCGGGCCATAAACCAGGCCCATTAATAAAACCAACAACAATAAAAACAAAATGTAAATTCCTAACATACACCTACAAAATTGGTCATGGAAATCGATCATCCTTATCCAATAACATTTAATTCAAAATTAATTTATTGGATAACATGCAGTGGCAATTCAAATTTAAACAAGATAAAATCATATTTTATATATAAAATCTCATTTCACATATAAAATCATATTTTATCTCTATATCAAATAAAATCATATTTTATCTATAAAATCCAATTTTACAAATAAAATCATATTTTACTCAATATATCATAAGATCATATCTTATCATCAATTGTACCAAAATAATTGATTTCAAAATTCAATTTACGGATAAAACATTAAAATTTTCCAAAAATTCAAATTTATCCAAAATCAATTTTAAAATTTACGGACTCGAACAATTCGATCCGAAATCTCGTGAACCAATCAAAAACAATTTTTGACCGGACCAAAAATAAAATTTTAACATATTAAAATTAATTTTTAATAAAAATAATAATTTTTCCCGCGGGCCGCCCGGGACACTCCCGGGCCGGCCCGCACCCGGGGCGCGGGCCGGGGGCAGCCCGGCTGCCCCCTTAGGGCAGCGACTATCGCTGCCCTGGCGGCGCCTGGTGCCGCCGCTGGGCGACGCCGTGCGTCGCCCTGGGCAGCGCCGAGCGCTGCCCTGCGCAGCGCACAGCGCTGCCCTGGGCGGCGCCGTGCGCCTCCCTGGGCGGCGACGGTCGCCGTCCTGGGCGGCGCCATGCGCCCCTTTTGGGCGGCGCCGTGCGCCGCCCGGGGCAGCAACAATTGCTGCCCCACCGGGCAGCGATCCAATCGCTGCCCGGGTTTTGCCCCGGAAAAAAAAAATTTTTTATTTAAAAATATTTATTTTGTTTTCCAAAAACCGAGATTCAAAAATTTTGTACAATCGATTAATTTAATCGTTTGATCTGAGCAACCTGGCTCTGATACCACTGTTGGATAACTGGCGGTCAGATCAATCACAATTGATACCCGGTGCAGCGGAAGTTTAAAATTTTTATCATGGAACAATTCCATGGTGTGGGTATCAATCATTCAACGATTAAATTATTGTGTGTGTAAAATTCAAATAACAATTAATTAAATTTTACCTTCAATCTCGAATCGAGATTAATGGACACCACACAGATTTCTCTGCGCTTCTTGTATCTCCCAGGAACTGATGAACTCCTTCAATCAGGTCCACGAATGGGGTTTAAATCCCTCTGATAGATTGCACTAGAAAATCTATCAGAAGTTTTTCTGCGAAGAGATTAAACGAATCTGATTCGTTATTCCTGACTGCAATTCAAAAATCACAGACCGGAATTTTCTCTGACAGAGTTAAAGGGGGGCGGCCGAAAACTTGAGAGGAGGCTAGGGTTTATTTTCGAAAATCCTGTCTCTCAATAATGACCTGTTGTGTGTAATTTCTGTACTGCAATAACTTATTTATAATGCAGGCCACTAACACCTTAGGGCCCATTAGTCATAAGCTAGGGCCCGACAAGCAAAGCCCGCACGTTCAGAAATTAATATAAAATTCATCGTGACTCCGATCGATGAACCAATTTCACCAATGTGCACAGAAACCATTTCTGCACATTTTAAAGTCAAAATAAATTTTCCTGAATCCGAATTCAGTGGTTTCCAAAAATGTCCATCCCTATGTCATTTTAGGAAATCCTACTCCCTAACTCTTATTTAAGAAGTCCAACTCCTTAGTTCATTAAATTTAACTCTTTAAATTTAACTATCTCAACGGGGATTAAAACTCCATTACACTGTGTGACCCTCAATGGTTCAGGGATACAGCTAGCCGTGGGCTCACAACTCCTTGTGACTCAGAACAACACTTTCCGACTTGCCCAACGAATCAAGGTAAAGCGCCTAGCAACATCGCCCCATGATTCCCTAGGTATCACTGATAGTGCCTACAAGAACCAGTAGATTTTGGTTAGCGTACAGTACGGTCCCTTCATCCATATATCCCGATCGAATCAACAACCATTGGTATATCGAGAGTCGCTCAAGATTCGATAACTATGCAATACATCTTGAAGATCAAATTAGTGACATCGCATGTGCTACTAAGAAACCATTTCTTAAATCACATCAAGTACTCTGGCCAGAGATTTGTCACACTAATATCTCCTCAGATCGCATAGGATATCCACACTCGCAAGTATGTGGTGAATCCTTGACAACAATGCATTGACTCCTATATGTGTCGTAACTGTACCCAATCTCGACACCTGATGACCCCCATAGAGTCGGTAAACGAGTCAAAGCACAGCACTAGCATATAGAGTCTCCATGATGTTTCAAGTCGTAAGGACTAATGGTGTACAACCAAAACCGCGGACTTTATCCACTCGATAAGTGATAACCACTTGGAAAGTCCGGATAGGGTAGTTCGATTATTCATCCTATGAATATCCATTTGCATGCTTCGAACATCTCCATGTTCCCTACCAATGAAACGTGGTACTCCGCATCGCAAATGCTAGTCTCAAACTCGAGCGATCCTTATCCTTATTATCGGACGGCTCAATCGACTAGGAACGGTTTTTAGAATATACAGTGACTATAAGATGTATTTCATGATAGACATCTCCATGTTCTACCACATCTTACATACACTATAGTATATTCAAGGTCTTTATCAAAACAACAATAGTATATCACAATATAACAATATGAAGTAATATAAAGTCATTGCCATAAAAGTGTAAATAATATTAAACAAAAGATTGTTTATACAAAGAGTCATCAAAGCCCATAGCCACACAGTTGGCTCACTGGGCACCCACTCTTACAGTTATTACATTATTTTGTTGTACGACCGTTAAAATTCAATAGTAAAGAAGAGTTTAGATTTAGTATTTTCAATGACTGTCTCGTGATGATGGGTTTTAATGATTTTAATTTTTTAACATTTTATGTTATTTCTTTCATTATGAGACTTAGATGCTTGGTTTCACGAATATTTTAAAAAGTATTTTCTGCACTAACTTTATTTTATTGAAACTCGTGTTTCATTTGTTTTCCTAAGATTTTAATTGTCGGTTCAAGTTTGACATGTAAGTAGTAGTTTGGTGTTCCCGTATAAGAACCAATCGTTGATTGTAGGGTTGCATTACTTGCATATTTTGTTTCAAATCTTTCATGCATATCTGAGTCATGAGATTTTTTGAGTGTTATTTAAATAGATTTTAATTCCAACATGATTTATTGAACTTGCAAACGTGATGCATGTCCATTGTCCTGCACTACTGTATTCGAAAAATTTTCCCACGCTTCTCCACGTCTTAAATCTTGAAAATGTCCAAAAATACGGTACATCATGGTATATTGCTGAACAGAACCTCAAAATTACCTTACTTGCTATTGATGATGCGGATATATGATTTTGGAAACATGACAGCATTGTACCCACTGCAACAAATTTGAACCGCCATCACATTCCATGCTTAGAGTCACGTCAACTGTGTAGTTTCCACCGAGATAGCACTATCCATGTCCTCTTCATGTGTACTGCAGTTAAAACACCTTGGAGGAAAACTGGACTATGGAGGGTGGTCTCGAAAATGAAGGGCATGGAAACCTTGGATTGTTGCTTATGGTCAAGCGCAACTAAGTAAATCTGACTTTGAATGCTTGGCTATTCTTACATGGGGGCTATGGAAAAACCATATGCATGTTATCTATGGTAATAATAGTGAAGCTTTGAATCAAAGCTTGAATTGGTGTGTGAACCTACTTCATGACTTTCAAGAGGCTAACACGAAGCTACAGACAACGTCCATGGACTCAATACAACTGCCACAAACCGAATGGGTTGCGCCGCCCCCACGGTACACTGCAATTTGAGGTTGATGCTTGTGTGAATGACCACCTTAATCAACATGGCATGGGTGGTGTAGTGAAGGACTCCAGTGGCAAAAAAAAACTACATGCTTTTGGGATGCAAATCCAAGCATCTTCTTCTATTATCGAAGGGGAACTCATAGTTATTCATGAAGGACTGAAATTTGCCTACACGCTGGGATTACGAAGATTCGTCGTAGTTTCTGACTCATTGATTTCCTTGCAAGCAGTCACAAGGATTGATGAGCATCTTCATTATTCAGGAACTGGGATCAAACTAATTCACAAACTTATGGATGATGCGAAGTCAAAGAGCTACGTCATGCTAGAAGAATATCAAAATTGGTTTTTCATAACATTGCTTGTTTTGCTTCTTCTTCCTTCTCTTTTATTTGGGAGTGTGAAAATTTCCATATTTGCTTGGAATTATTGTAATGGTATCTTTCTCTAAATTTTCCCGTAAAAAAAAAAAAAGGAAAGTTGATCATACAAACAAACCAGACTCTCTCTTAAATTTATCATAATAATAATTAAGATAATGCTATGTGTACATAGGATTTTATATAGAGGGTTACACGCCCTATAAATTAGTAAAATATATAAAAATTCTTTTAAAATATCTTTATTTCAATTTTTTGTCTTACTCAAAAAAACTCTTAACGAAAATATTATTATTTTTTATTTTATTATTTATATTGTGCAATTTTAAAAGTGTCAAAATTGAACCCGATCCGAGTTGGCCAGAAAATTATCGAATTAAGGTTGAGGTTTTGGGGTTCGGGTTGGACCCGAAATATTTGATTTTTTTATTTTTAACAAAATAATTAAATACACATAATAATAATCAATATATTTTGATTTAAATACATAATAACAAAATCTCACTTATATAGTTCTATATAATTTAAATTTGAAATTTTAATTCTACGAAATTTAAAATATACTTACTACACAAAATAAAACTTATTTTTAAAAATCAATGTTTTACAAAATAATTATTACATATTGAAAATCTATGATAAAATATACAATAATTTTTTTTTCAAATATACAATATATAAAAATATATTAAATATTTCTTAATTCTAAGTACAAAAACTTTTTAAAATTTCTCAAACCAAACCCGAACAAATCAATTGCGACCGACCCGAAATTGACTAATCCGATCAACCCAAACCTACATGATTTGATTTTTTATTTTATTTTTTTAACAAAATATTAATTATTATACATAATAAAAATAAATATATTTTAATTTAAATACAAATAATAAAATCTCGTTTTAAATTTGAAAGTTTTATTTTAAAAATTTTAAAATATATTTACTTTAAAAAATAAACAATTATTATTTTTGTTGAACTCACTAAAAATTGTATATATTTTCATAATTATTTTATAAAACTTTATAAAATAATGACTTTTGTTGAACTCGGTAAAAATTAATTCTATAAGTAAGTAATAAAATAAAATAAATAATATTTTAATGAAAAGTTTTTTTAGCAAGACAAAGAATTGTAGATTGAAAAAAAAAAAATTTTAAAAGAACTATGATAAAATACTTCTATAAAAAAAAAACTATGAGAAAATACTTGATACCCCGATGAGGAAATCACCTCAGCTCATAGACGACCCTAAGATAAAGATCAATCCTTAGATAGAAAAGATGGTCCAGGAGGTCAGCTCGGGAGATCCGTCAAGCTCCTCCACCACCATCACCCAGCTCGGGAGCTCGGGAGCTCGGGAGCTCAGTCAAGCTCCTCCACACCATCATCCAGTTTAGCTCGGGAGCTCAGGACCTCCTCCAAACTCCTCCACCATCATCTCCATCTTAGGTTGGGAGCTCTGGAATGCATCTCAGCCCCGATGTCAGTAGGGAGTTAGCTCAGTAGAGGGGTTGGACAACCTTGATGAGCTAGCTAAGATGTTAGGATCAGTGCTCGGGTTGAGTTCAGGGGTTCAGCAATAGATCACTCATCCCTTTTCCATATGACCCCAGGCAGTATAGCATCCTCATGATGACAGTTCAGCTCAGATTAAGTGTTTGTTATTTCCTTTGTCAGACAAGATTCGGGCGAGATCTCAGCCTAAATATTCGGGATTGTGATCCCGGGATTCGCGGATTCTTGATAAGGAAGGTAGGCGCTAAATCCGGAGCTCTCTCCTATAAATACCAGGTTCATTTTCATTATTTGGATCCTAATTTTTTACTCGTGTGCACACACCACTTTCTATATTTTCGCTATCCTAGCATCTGACTTGAGCGTCGGAGGGGATACGCCGGAACACCTTCCGCCCCCCCCCCCCCCCCCCTTAACACTTTTGTTAGTGGTTTCAGGTCAGCAGCAGTTCATCTCTTATTTGGAGGAGTTTTTTCAGCTCATCCAAGGAGATCACTTAATTGAGGTATATCAATTGGCGCCGTCTGTGGGAACAATCAAGCTAAGACGTAGATATGGCAGGAAGAGGAAGAGGAAGGGGAAGAGGAAATGTGGCGGATATGACTGTAGATCAGCTCAGCCAGTTCATCACTCAAACGGTGCAAGCGGCCATGGGTCATAATCCACCACCTCCTCCCGTGGGTCAGCCAAACCCAATGGATGCGGTGTGGGAAGAGATTAGGAGACTAGGTCGGCAAGTAGGAGGTCGGCCTGGGCCTTTACAAAGGGAAAGTCCTTTTGCTCGGGCTATTCTAGATGAGGAACTCCCTGCAAATTTTAAGAAGCCTACTTTAGGGGAATATGACGGGAGCTCAGATCCGGAGGAACATTTGGGGAGATTTGAAAATGCAGCCTTGTTGCATAGATATTCAGATCCAATTAAATGTCGGGTCTTCCTCACTACTTTGGTTAGGTCCGCCCAGCAATGGTTCAACCTTTTACAGCCTGGTAGTATTCAGAGTTTCAATGACTTCAGCTCAGCTTTTCTACACCAATATGCGAGTAGCAAGAAATATTTGAAGACTTCTCTCAGTTTGTTCAATATGAAGAAATCTGAGGTGGAATCGTTGCGGGAGTATGTTCAGCGCTTCAATACAACAGCTCTGGAAGTACCTGCTGCCACTGCTGACACCTTGGTCAACTCTTTCACTCAAGGGTTGAGAGGAGGGGAGTTTTTCAGATCCTTAGTCAAGAAGCCTCTTTTGACTTATGATGAGCTCCTTAGTAGAGCTGAGAAGTACGTGAATTTGGAGGATGCACAGAGGCAGAGGAGACAGGAAGGAACGTCTGGGAGTAAACCCAGTGCCAAGATGGGAGCAAAGGCAGAGGGGAAGACAGAAGGAGGAAGGAAGAGGGGGGCAGAAGAGATGAACAGGGTCAAAGGACCCTACCCCTATGTACCCCTATCGGTGAGCCTGGAGAAGGCAATGCAAGTATGCGAAGATAGGCGAGCACTTGTGAGGCCCCGCAATGCTGAGAAAGGCCCGCGGTTACCGCCATCTGACAAGTTTTGCGATTTTCATCAGGAGTATGGGCATATCACCAATGATTGTCAGAGGCTAGGTGAGGAGGTTCAAAGGATCATGTATGATGACCCTCGAATCAGAGCTGAGCTGACTCGAAGAGCAAATCCTCCTCGCCAAGGCCGAGCTCCCCAATGGAGGAATCAAAGGAATGAAGTTAGAGAGAATCAAGGTGATCATCAGGGAAGAGCTCCTCCAAATGGTCAAGGAGATAGGGTGCAGCAGATTTCAAATCATCCTAATCGGGGTGTTATCCATATGATCTCCGGAGGTAGTACGGATGGAGATTCGGGAAGGGCTCGCAAAGCTCACGGGCGTAGGTTGGAAAATTTTGAGGTAAGTTCTCAGCTCAGCTGTCCCACAGACCCGAACATCAGTTTTGGAAGGGAAGATTTAAAGGATGTGGTGCTACCTCATAATGATCCCCTACTGGTCACCTTGACCATAGCCAATTATGACGTGGCTCGTATCTTTGTGGATACTGGGAGCTCAGTAAACATTATCTTTAAAGAAACTCTGGACCAAATGAAATTGGAAGGATTTGAATTGGATCCAATCACCACAGAGTTGTATGGGTTCACGGGTCATGCTCTGCAACCATTGGGACAGATAGTGCTTCCCTTGTCCCTTGGGAGTGGAGAGCAGAGAGTAACCAAAATGGCTTGCTTCACCGTGGTGGAGGCACCATCCTCTTTCAATGGAATATTGGGGCGCCCTGCCCTGAGTGATTTCCGAGCCGTGGCATCTACTTATCATCAGAAGTTGAAGTTCCCAAGTGGAAGAGAAGTAGGGGTTGTTCGGGGTGATCAGAAAGCAGCTCGGTTGTGCTATGTGAATGAGGTAAGGATTGATTCAAAGAAGAAGAAGAGGGAGGTAGGAATGGTTTCAATAGGTCGAACATCGAAGGTGCACGGACAGAAGGTGCTTCTGATGTCTGAAGAAGGTCATGAGAAGGTGGAATTAATCTCGGGAGCTCAGATTGTCAAATTAGCTGCTGATCTGAGCCCATCAGTGAAGCAAGACTTGGTTGGTTGCTTAAATAAGAACAAAGATGTTTTCGCTTGGTCTGTATCGGAGCTCACAGGGGTCAGTGCAGAAATTATGGTTCATCGATTAAATATTCTTGCGGGAGTAAGACCGATAAAATAGAAGAAGAGACACTTTGGTCCAGACAAGGATAAGGTCATTAAAAAAGAGGTAGAGGAACTTCTTAAGGCAGGACACATTAGGGAAGTGCAATTCCCTACCTGGTTATCCAATGTGGTCCTTGTCCCTAAGAGTTCAGGCAAGTGGAGAATGTGTGTTGATTTCAGGGACCTAAATAAGGCATGCCCAAAGGATTTCTATCCACTGCCTCGAATTGATCAATTGGTTGATTCAACGGCAGTTCATCAGTACTTATGCTTCATGGATGCATATCAGGGGTATCATCAAATTCCTCTGGTGGAGGAAGATCAGGACAAAGTAAGTTTCACCACCTCTCATGGAACTTTTTGTTACAGAGTGATGCCTTTTGGTTTGAAGAATGCAGGGGCCACTTATCAAAGACTCATGGACAGAGTGTTTGCCTCCCAAATTGGCAGAAATGTGAAAGTTTATGTAGATGATATTCTGGTAAAGTCTCAAGATGATATGGGGTTGCTGGCTGACCTAGAGGAGACTTTCTCAACTTTGAGGGCTTATCAGGTGAAGCTTAATCCGGAGAAGTGTGTATTCGGAGTCAGGGGAGATAAGTTTTTGGGGTATATGGTTGCTGAGAGGGGCATAGAAGCCAATCCTGAGAAGGTGCAGGCTATTCGATTCATGTCTGCTCCCCGTAACTTGCAAGAAGTTCAAAGGTTGGCAGGAAGGATTGCAGCCTTGTCTCGATTTATATCAAGATCAGCCCATAGAAGCTTACCTTTCTTCAAGGTGCTTCGCAAAGCCAAGAAGTTTGAATGGGATGATGAATGCGGGAAGGCATTTGATGACTTAAAAAGTTACTTAGCTGAGCTCCCTGTGTTGGCTAAGGCAATTCCTGGTGAACCATTGTACATCTACTTATCAGCTTTGGAAGGGGCCGTTAGCTCAGTACTTATTAGGCAGGAGAGAACAGCTCAACACCCTATCTATTTCTTCTCACATGCCCTTAAGGGTGCAGAACTTCGGTATTCAGAGGTGGAAAAGTTAGCATTAGCCTTGATTATGACAGCAAGGAAGCTCAGACCTTACTTTCTATCACATCCTATTGTGGTGCTAACCAACAGCCATATTGGGAGGATATTAACTCGAGTTGATATTTCGGGAAGGTTGGTAAAGTGGAATACGGAGCTCAGTGAGTATGATATCCAGTATGAACCAAGGACGGCCGTTAAGGCCCAGGCGTTAGCTGATTTCCTTGCCGAAACGAGACATATGGAAGCAGAGGATTTGTGGAAAGTATACGTTGACGGATCTTCTAATAGTGAAGGATGTGGGGTGGGGGTGTTTTTGATCTCCCCTCGTGGAGATGAGATCAGATTGGCAGTTAGGTTGGATTTTCGAGCTTCTAATAACGAAGCAGAGTATGAGGCTGTGCTGATTGGCCTCCGAGCAGCTAAGCAAGCTGGGGCAGCTCGGGTGCATCTCTACTCTGATTCACAGTTAGTAGCCCAGCAGGTGAATGGAACGTATGAAGTCAAAAATGAAAAGCTGAAGGAATATCTGAGGATGATAGAGGAAGCTAAGGGTTTCTTTGATGAGGTATTGTTTGAACAAATTTCGAGGGAGGGCAATGAAAAATCAGATTATCTCGCCAAGATGGCTAGCTCACTTCATAGCTGGAAGACCAGAGAAGTTGTTGTGCAAGTGGAGTTGACACCCTCTACTGAGCTCGCACCATTAGCTCAGGAAGAGAGTGACTGGAGAAAGGAGCTCTTGGATTACATAGAGAAGGGTGAGTTACCAAAGGATCCGAAGAAAGCATATCGGTTGAAACAGAAGAGTCTCCGCTTTGTGATGATGGAGGGAGTTCTTTATAAGAGGTCATTTGTCGGACCTCTTCTCAAGTGTTTAGGCCCCAAGGAAGCTCATTATGTCCTAAAGGAGATACACGAGGGGTGTTGTGGTAATCATTTAGGGTCTTATTCTCTAGCCCGTAAGGTTCTCTTGGCGGGATATTTTTGGCCCACTATTCTGAAAGATGCCTTAAATTTGGTGACTTCTTGTGATAGTTGTCAAAGACATAGTAGACTTCAGCACCAACCAGCGGCATTAATGAAAGGGATAGTAGCAGCATGTCCTTTCGATCAATGGGGAATTGATATTGTGGGTCCTTTCCCTCCAGCCCCAGCTCAAAAGAAATTCTTGTTGGTTGCCATTGATTACTTCTCTAAATGGGTTGAGGCAGAGGCTTTAGCTCGAATTACTGAAGGGGAAGTCTTGAAATTTTTGTGGAAGAATATTGTGTGCAGATTTGGAGTACCACGTAAGCTCATATCTGACAATGGGAGGCAGTTTCAAGGGGCTCGAGTGCAAGCTTGGTGTAAAGAAATGAAAATTCAGCAACACTTCACATCTGTCCATTATCCTCAGAGTAATGGTCAGGTGGAGGTGACTAATAGGTCTTTGGTGCAAAGCTTGAAGACGCGTTTGGGCCAAGCCCAGGGAAATTGGGTGGAAGAGCTCCCTAGTGTGTTATGGTCATATCGTACCACACCAAGAATTGGAACTGGAGAGACTCCATTTAGTATGGTGTACGGAAATGAGGCCGTCCTGCCGGTAGAAATTGGAGAGGAGTCGGCTCGGATCATTTTCTATGATGAAGAAAATGGAAAGATAAGGAGGGAAGACTTAGACTTTTTGGGTGAAAAGAGAGAAGCTGCTGCTATCAGGATGGAGGCATACAAGAACAAGATAGCTCGGTCCTATAATCATCGGGTGCGCAGGAAGGATTTCCAGGTAGGAGATTTGGTGCTGAGAAAAGTTCAGGAGGTGGCTGTAGGGAAGCTCGACCCAAAATGGGAAGGACCATACAAGGTGGTGATGAGGCTCAGTTCGGATGCTTACTACTTGGAGGATTCAAAAGGAAAGATGTTGAAGAGACCTTGGAGCGCTTACAATTTACGCAAATATTATTCTTAAATGTTGCAAGTTCAATTTTCCTTTAAGTTGTAATTTATGCAAGCTACCTTCTACGTTTATCTATAAGCAGTTATTTTTTCAGAAATATTGATGTAAATGTGCCTCAGCTCATCACCTTAGTCACACTTCTTAAGCCCCTGACTTTGGTTCAGCTCATCACCTTAGTCACGCTTCTTGAGCCACTGACTTTGGTTCAGCTCATCACCTTAGTCACGCTTCTTAAGCCCCTGACTTTGGTTCAGCTCATCACCTTGGTCACGCTTCTTAAGCCCCTGACTTTGGTTCAGCTTATCACCTTGGTCACGCTTCTTAAGCCCCTGACTTTGGTTCAGCTCATCACCTTAGTCACGCTTCTTGAGCCACTGACTTTGGTTCAGCTCATCACCTTGGTCACGCTTCTTAAGCCCCTGACTTTGGTTCAGCTCATCACCTTGGTCACGCTTCTTAAGCCCCTGACTTTGGTTCAGCTTATCACCTTGGTCACGCTTCTTAAGCCCCTGACTTTGGTTCAGCTCATCACCTTAGTCACGCTTCTTAAGCCCCTGACTTTGGTTCAGCTCATCACCTTAGTCACGCTTCTTGAGCCACTGACTTTGGTTCAGCTCATCACCTTAGTCACGCTTCTTAAGCCCCTGACTTTGGTTCAGCTCATCACCTTGGTCACGCTTCTTAAGCCCCTGACTTTGGTTCAGCTTATCACCTTGGTCACGCTTCTTAAGCCCCTGACTTTGGTTCAGCTCATCACCTTAGTCACGCTTCTTGAGCCACTGACTTTGGTTCAGCTCATCACCTTAGTCACGCTTCTTAAGCCCCTGACTTTGGTTCAGCTCATCACCTTGGTCACGCTTCTTAAGCCCCTGACTTTGGTTCAGCTTATCACCTTGGTCACGCTTCTTAAGCCCCTGACTTTGGTTCAGCTCATCACCTTAGTCACGCTTCTTAAGCCACTGACTTTGGTTCAGCTCATCACCTTAGTCACGCTTCTTAAGCCCCTGACTTTGGTTCAGCTCATCACCTTGGTCACGCTTCTTAAGCCCCTGAATTTGGTTCAGCTCATCACCTTGGTCACGCTTCTTAAGCCCCTGACTTTGGTTCAGCTCATCACCTTAGTCACGCTTCTTGAGCCACTGACTTTGGTTCAGCTCATCACCTTAGTCACGCTTCTTAAGCCCCTGACTTTGGTTCAGCTCATCACCTTGGTCACGCTTCTTAAGCCCCTGACTTTGGTTCAGCTTATCACCTTGGTCACGCTTCTTAAGCCCCTGACTTTGGTTCAGCTCATCACCTTAGTCACGCTTCTTAAGCCCCTGACTTTGGTTCAGCTCATCACCTTAGTCACGCTTCTTGAGCCACTGACTTTGGTTCAGCTCATCACCTTAGTCACGCTTCTTAAGCCCCTGACTTTGGTTCAGCTCATCACCTTGGTCACGCTTCTTAAGTCCCTGACTTTGGTTCAGCTCATCACCTTAGTCACGCTTCTTGAGCCACTGACTTTGGTTCAGCTCATCACCGTAGTCACGCTTCTTAAGCCCCTGACTTTGGTTCAGCTCATCACCTTGGTCACGCTTCTTAAGCCCCTGACTTTGGTTCAGCTTATCACCTTGGTCACGCTTCTTAAGACCCTGACTTTGGTTCAGCTCATCACCTTAGTCACGCTTCTTGAGCCACTGACTTTGGTTCAGCTCATCACCTTAGTCACGCTTCTTAAGCCCCTGACTTTGGTTCAGCTCATCACCTTGGTCACGCTTCTTAAGCCCCTGACTTTGGTTCAGCTCATCACCTTGGTCACGCTTCTTAAGCCCCTGACTTTGGTTCAGCTCATCACCTTAGTCACATTTTAACTTAGGCACACTTAGTCCTTGGAGCAGAGGAAGGTCAGGTCGGGAGCTCATATAAGCTTTCGGATAACATCATTCAGGTCAGGTCGGGAGCTCATATAAGCTTTCGGATAAGATCATTCAGGTCAGGTCGGGAGCTCATATAAGCGTTCGGATAACATCATTCAGGTCAGGTCGGGAGCTCAGTCAAGCTCTCGGGCAGCATTAGGCAGGTCAGGTCGGGAACTCAGTCAAGCTCTCGGGCAACATTAGGCAGGTCAGGTCGGGAATTTATTCAAGTTTTTTGGGTAGCATAAGGCAGGTCAGGCCGGGGAGCTCAGCTCAGCCGGGGAGTTCAGCTCAGCTCGAATCAGATCAGCTCACCTTCGGGAGTTAGTTAATTTTTAAGCATCTATTTTGTCTCCCTTCAGGAGCTCAGCTCAGCTCACCTTCGGGAGTTAGTTAATTTTTTAGCATCTATTTTGCCTCCCTTCACGAGCTCAGCTCAGCTCACCTTCGGGAGTTAGTTAATTTTTAAGCATCTATTTTGCCTCCCTTCAGGAGCTCAGCTCAGCTCACCTTCGGGAGTTAGTTAATTTTTAAGCGTCTATTTTGCCTCTCTTCAGGAGCTCAGCTCAGCTCACCTTCGGGAGTTAGTTAATTTTTAAGAATCTATTTTGCCTCTCTTCAGGAGCTCAGCTCAGCTCACCTTCGGGAGTTAGTTAATTTTCAAGTGTTTATCTTGCCTCCCTTCAGGAGCTCGGCCACCTTAGGGAATTCAGCTCAGCTACCCAGAGATCAGCTCAGCTCAATGCCTTTCGGGTGTTGGTTTATTTTTAAGTGGTTATTTTACCTCCCCTTAAGGAGCTCCGCTCGGCCACCTAGAGGTAAGCTCAGCTCAACGCCTTTTGGGTGCTCGTTTATTTTTAAGTGTTAATTTTGCATCCCTCCAGGGAGCTCAGCTCAGATCATTTTAAGGTGTTAGTAATCGCAACTCAAATTGTGATAACCTAAAAGAATAATAATAGAACTGAGTTTGCATAATCTGACAAAAATTTAAATGTTTACATCTCCAAAAACCCTAAATTAACTCTCATTCTCTCCCTCGCCCTCATCCTCACCCTGTTCATCTGCGCCCCCATCCTCTTTTGCTGCCTCGGCTGAGGTAAGGGAGAGGGCAAACCCGTCTAGGTCCAGGAAGTCCACAGGGGTCCCTTCAGGAGGATAGCCTGCCGCCCTGAACTGCTGAGTGCAGCCGTCGAACCCTTTGGCCAGATAACCATAGGCTTGGGCAGCCACCTCATCCATATACTCATCAGACTTCAAGAATGCCTCCTTGAAGCCTTCAGCTCCCTTGGAAAGCTCAGCTCAGGAATCTTCCAGTTCTTGAAGGGCCTGAGCAAGTTGATCATGGGACCCCTTGAGTTCGCCCCGAAGATTCTCCTTCTGCACCTCGGAAACCCGGAGGTCACTTTGATGCTTCAGCCGCTCAGATTGGAAGCCCATCCTTATTTCCTCCATCTGGGCTCAGAGATTGGCTACCTCCTTCTCATAACCAAGCTTCGCGTCCTCCGCTAACTGGCTAAGCTCAGCAAAATGAGCTTCATAACCTCGGGCATCCTTAGAAAGTTGCTTTCGAGTCATGGAAGCTCGGAGGGACATCTCGGCATTCAGGACAGCAGCCTAGGAAAGGAAAAGAACAATTAAAAGAGAATGCAAAAGAAGAACATAAAGTACTGAGCAAAGGAAGGTTACCTCAGCTGAGGCAGTGTTAGAACGTTGCATCAGCTCAGCCCATCCAAGGATTTTCACATAATCGGCATCAGCCTGGGAAATCATATCCCGGAGGACTGACCCAGCCGTGGGAGTAGGCCCGACCCCCACAATGCGCAGGGCATCGTGGTACATTTCGAAGAAATTGGTCCTGCACCGGACCACGGGAGTCTGAGGCTTCTTCGCCCTGAACTGACGAAGGGGCGCCACCTCCGGAATAGAAGACTTCCCGGAGTCCAGCTCCACTACCTCCGGGTGAGGGCTTGACGGTGCCCGCCTTTTTGAGCCTTTGGACGGGGTGGCAGAAGGCTCAGGCTTGCTAGTGGCCCGTGGTGAAGGGGCTTTAGGTTTGGCTGAGCTCCCTGTAGCTCGGCTCCCTGATGGGGCAGTTGTTTTCTTCTTCTCCAACATTCTCCTCATGGCTGAGTCCATAACCCTTTTTTCTGCACGAGACATAGGGAAGGTCAGGACAAGAAATGAGATAGCATAACAGTAGTAAAGCGGAGCACGGGCGAGGGAAGGGCCGTACCTAAGTTTCCTCGAACGAAAACATCTGCCGAGCTGAGCCCATGGTGGAAGAGCAGGTCCTCTGCCAAAAGGGCAGAGACATCAAAGCACCTTCCCCCTATAGCCCTTTGGGCTCCAGTAAACAATTCCCCTTGACGAAAGCCCGGGGCGGGAACAGGTAGGAGGGGGAGAACATCCCTCCAAGCAGAACATATGTCCCAATCGTCGGAGGGACATACAAAAAAGAAGGCATTTTTCCAATTTTTATTGGAGCTGGGAGAACCCTTAAAAAATTTGCAGTTGGGTCGGCAGGAAAAGTAAAAGGGGCCCTCCTCAGAACGTTTGGGCAGCAGGAAGTTACAAATGGTAAAACAGTTAACTTCAAAGCCCAGAGTCCTAAAAAGAACTACAAAACTACAAAGAGTTCGGAAGGATTTGGGGGTGAACTGTCCTAGGTGAAGCTCATAATATCGGCTGAGCTGTTGGAAAAGTAGGGGGAGGGGAAATCTAAGACCTGCCTCCAGCTGATCTAAATAAAAAGTATAAAATCCTGGAGGAGGGTGGTTAGCTCGGTCTGTGGGGTCAGGAATGATAAACTCGTAATTTTTAGGGGCGTGGGATAGAGCTCTTATCCTGTCCTCATCCGAAGCATCCAGCTCGGAGGGGTATTGCTCATACCACGGCACCACAGGGGTTTCAGGGTTGTAGCCCAGGTCATCATCCTGAGCAGGGGATGATGCGAAAGCAGGATCCTGGCCTGTAGGCTCTCCTGCAGTAAGAGTGACCGGAATCAAATCGATCCACCTCAGCAAATACTTCGTCTGAGCTTCCAGAATAAGCTCGGGAAGAAGTAGCCATGAGGAGTGTTTACTTACTTAGGGAGCTCGGAAACTTTGAGAAAGGAAGAAAAGCAAAGGAGCTCGGAAAAAGAAAGGAATCCAAGAGAGAATTCACAAAAACAAGAGACGGAGAAAGTAAAAATGAAATTTTTACAGTGAGGCCTATTTATAGAAAGTTCGGATCAATCCAGGTCGTTGATCTTGGGACAGGTGGACGGCTCAACTCGAGTAGAATTCAAAAAATTACCGTTACATAGTACTTGCCAGAATGACAGCTGGGCTCGGTGAGGCACCTTGGCTCGGCATCCACTTAGGGTCATCTCAACATAAAAACGAATTTCGAGTCTTTGACCTCAATTCGACTTTTATGGGAGGGACTTGTGATACCCCGATGAGAAAATCACCTCAGCTCATAGACGACCCTAAGATAAAGATCAATCCTTAGATAGACAAGATGGTCCAGGAGGTCAGCTCGGGAGATCCGTCAAGCTCCTCCACCACCATCACCCAGCTCGGGAGCTCGGGAGCTCAGTCAAGCTCCTCCACACCATCATCCAGTTTGGCTCGGGAGCTCAGGACCTCCTCCAAACTCCTCCACCATCATCTCCATCTTAGGTTGGGAGCTCTGGAATGCATCTCAGCCCCGATGTCAGTAGGGAATTAGCTCAGTAGAGGGGTTGGACAACCTTGATGAGCTAGCTAAGATGTTAGGATCAGTGCTCGGGTTGAGTTCAGGGGTTCAGCAATAGATCACTCATCCCTTTTCCATATGACTCCAGGCAGTATAGCATCCTCATGATGACAGTTCAGCTCAGATTAAGTGTTTGTTATTTCCTTTGTCAGACAAGATTCGGGCGAGATCTCAGCCTAAATATTCGGGATTGTGATCCCGGGATTCGCGGATTCTTGATAAGGAAGGTAGGCGCTAAATCCGGAGCTCTCTCCTATAAATACCAGGTTCATTTTCATTATTTGGATCCTAATTTTTTTACTCGTGTGCACACACTACTTTCTATATTTTCGCTATCCTAGCATCTGACTTGAGCGTCGGAGGGGATACGCCGGAACACCTTCGGGCCCCCCCCCCCCCCCCCCCTTAACACTCTTGTTAGTGGTTTCAGGTCAGCAGCAGTTCATCTCTTATTTGGAGGAGTTTCTTCAGCTCATCCAAGGAGATCACTTAATTGAGGTATATCAATACTAATTAGTGTTTTTATTTTCCTCTCTATTTTATAATGTTGCATTTTCTACAATTTCAAAATCTAAATTTCAACTTATAGTATCCTTAAATTTATCCTCGGACTTTATCGTCATATATGATACATACATATAATTAAGGGGAAAAAAATACAAAATAACGTTCGAGGTTTTAATTAATACTTTCATTAATGAGCACAAAAATAGGATGATGTTATAGAGCATTTTCCCTCCAAATACTATGGCGAAAACATACAACACGAATAAGTATATCATTAAACGACAAGAATAATTATCCGTCCCAAAGAAAAAGACTAGGTGTTACATTTTTCCACAAATTCAACAGTAGCTATATTCGGAAAACATTTCAAATGAGGTCCATGATCGACCACCAAAATAATTTGGACTAACCAAAACGATAATTTATAATTCAGTCCCTGAACCCAAACATAAATCGATGATCAGTTCCTGTCAGAAAAAAAATTTGTTTAAACTCCCTGGGCCCACATGTTTTGTTTCGGAAGAAATTTGATACAAAACATGAAAAATATAGTACAAATACATGAATTTGAATATGAACTGTTTCAAATCTAGTATTAATGCATGATTTTTGAGTACTCAAATATGTAAACAAATATTGATATAATGACACATTTGTCTTCTTTAGATGACAATCGGTACAAAATATTAGAAATACGATTCTAATATATGATATTTGAGTATCAAATATGTTAGATCTGGTATAAATATATGATTTTCGAGTACTAAGAAAATATTGATATTAAAAAAACATTTATCTTATTTGGATGGAAATCACTACAAAATATTGAAAATATGGTACTCATATATGATATTTGAGTACCCAATGTGTTAGATTTGGTACAAATATATGATTTTTGAGTACTGAAACATATGTTGCAAGTTCACATGAATAAAAATGTTTAGATTTTATCGTCAAAATCTTATTTTTGTACTCGATCTTGAACAATTAGTGCTCAAATATCATGTACATGTACCATATTTTCAATGTTTTGTACCAAATTTTATTCGAAAAAAATAATGTGGGACCAGGGAGTGCAAACAACTTTTTTTCTGACAGGGACTGATTAATATATTGATTTTTTATTTAGGGACTGAATACCAATTCACCCTAACCAAAACACGTTATTATTAGGACTGGAAATAATCTAAATCCATGATCGAACGAGTATAAATAGGAAAAACAGTTGCTTTGAGCAGAACCCAGTCAATTACTATTTAAGGTAACTCTGTTGAGTCACAAATGCGTAACAATCACAAGTGTTTCTTAAGCACTAGTTATTTCCATATTTTATAGTTCATTCAATGGGCCGAAAGGTATGCTTTAACAAACGCTGCAAACTCTATAATTTTTCTTGTTTACCCTTCACAATCGACAGCAAGATTGCCACAATGGCTCAACTCGAAAGGATACAGAGATCGGTTGAGAGTCCTAAAACGCCTAGAGCTCAGGCGTCGCCCACGTTTGAGCAACTATTAAGAGGTACTCCTCTATATCATCACTCGAGTTGCTTCTACAATCCTTTGCCGGCAAAATGTGTTTAAATACCTTTGATTGTGATGCTATATAACATGTGATTGTTTCGAATTTTTAACATTGATAGCTGAAGACGCGCAGTGGCCATCACACACGTCGCCTCTCTATGGAATGAATCATGATCAAGAAGAGCACACCAGTCCTACACAAAACAAAAAATCGGTTCTCACCAAGGTAAAAGAGCAAGCTAAGAAGTTGAGGCATACTCTGAGTGGAAAGAAGAGACACGGGGACGAGCAAGATGAGCATAACAGCCCCCCAGCGTGGGGCGTTACCTTGGATGATGATGACGATTACGATGAACAAGACGTCGACCCTGAATTTCTAGGAGCTCCAAGTAACATGTTTTCATCAATTGACTCAATTTATATCATAAACTTCTTTTTCTTGGGGAAAAAAACTATGAGACGCGTCTTAAATGACATTGTAGAATCAATCATTGTCGCTGGTCACTTAAATGAAACTATAACTTGTCATATCAATACAACTTAAATCATTTAAAACATACAGAAGTCTAAGCATCATGTTTCGAAGACAATCTTGATAGAGACAATAATTACAACCATTAAGCATACAACAAAGGTTCGTGGTGAGGGCTACTCTCTTCTCCACCTCTCAAGACTCCAGTGCTTTTAAGAGATTTCTTATAGTTTCTGTACATGCACCCCTTGATTTAATCTCACCTAAAAAATTTAAATTTCGTTCAGTGTATGAATCGGAATTGGCTCCGGCAAGCTATATAGAGAATGCCAGGCAACATCCAAGAGCGGATCCTGTGCTTTCTGAGAAACTCATTTTGCCTAACAGCAGCAAACTGGAAGCTGCAGATCAAGAAAAAGGCGAGCCCATTAGCACAAGCAAGACCATCAGCGAAACCGTTTCCGAGAAATTTTCTCCAGCATATGCCGCAGTTTCTGATGCAACTCACACAATTGCATCAAAGATTGCCAGCCTAACTGTGACAGCTCCTGAATCGCAAGAAACATCAAGAAATGCTTCCAAGATTCATGAAGGTGCCCAAGATACTACAACACATGTTGCAAGCATTTCTGTCGCGCCACATGCAGATTATGATGCCAAGAAACTGAGTGAAACCTCGGGAAATTTAAGTAAGTCTGGTATCATCCCTCAAAAGTGGGACAAAGGTGTTTCAATGAAAGAGTACTTCTTGAATAAGCTGGAGCCTGGAGAGGATGAAAAGGCTCTTTCACAGGCTATAAAAGAAGCCATAAGCCCAAGGAAAACTGCAACTACCGATGCAGGTGTGGTTGATAAGGTTAAAGAGGCGGTAACTTCATTTTTCTGGAACGAAGAGCAATCGAACTCAATGGCAAAGACAGGAGGCTCAACTTCTGTCCGCCCCTTCTTCTCAGATAATCCAACTACTCCAACTTACACTAAACAGAATCGAATCTCAACCAATACACATCCCGCAAAAATTTCCAAATCTGCTAGTGCTAACTACTCACGCCATATCCCAATTTCAACCAACGCCCACGAAGGTAGTTCTAGTACTTTTTTCATTCTTTAGTATAAATTTATCCGCCACAGATTTAAGTCACTGCTCTTTTGGCATGTTAGGTTCAGTTACAGATATTGAATCACTTGTGGATTTCTTGTTACAGAGAATGCAGAAGAAAAAAATCTAGGAAGGATACTGCAAACCAATTGAAGACAGATTTTCTCGACAGCCACACGGCCTAAAGAATCAGTTACCACCGAGTTCCTACTAGCTTTAGCTTTTTCCTTTTCCCCTTCAACAAATACATTTAGGTGGTGTTTAGGATTGCTTCCCAAAAGTTTAAGCAATCCCAAACACTATTACATCAAGTCTTCATGCTTTTAGAAGAACATTTAGTTTGGTAGGAAGAAAATCGTGCAAGGACAATCTAGCTTCCTTGCTTTCATGTAAATGTAGTAAAAAATAAAGTGTTTTACAGAAGAAAACAGTGTGTAATGTCATCTGGTTTTACAAAAATAAAATCTAATTACATCTTCATCTGTGAATTCTAAGTGTTTCTTGACACGATTATCAGCAGAAGCAGGAAAAAATTTCTTCCGACCGCGTTATTCTACAGATTCTACAACAAGAATTCTGAATTCTGATTTAAACGAATTTTGTACTCAACTTCTAGTAAGCTGTATAATTCACATTCTACTAATCCATACACTCCACAGCAGTCATGGTAGGTTGGTTAGCCTCTCTCGCTTAGTACACTAATCTTTTTTGGTAAAATCCAAAATTGCGAGCCAAGAAGTGATTGCTATCAGGCTGATATTTATAACGTGGTTTGATTTCATGTTGTAGGTCGTAAACACCAAATATTGACAAATAAATAAAAATTTTCGCATACCAAATCGGCCTGTCTGTTGTTCTTGCGTTGGATGATGCAACACCTCAACTCTACCAAGCAGCTAAATATTTAAATTCTTCACCTGGTGCACTATTTTAGTTCGCTATCCTGTTTTCATATCTTAACAGCATGAGACTGTTTTGGGCAAAATCTCGGTTCAGTCCTAAATGTTTGGACACATTCCCGGTTTAGTCCTAAATGTTTGGACATCCCGGTTTGGTCCTAAATGTTTTTCAAAAATTCCCGATTCAGTCCTAAATGTTTATACGTTCTCGGTTTGGTCCTCAATGTTTCCCAAAAGTTCTCGGTTCAGTCCTAAATATTTTTACATTGCCTATTTCATGCCAAATATTTCTCAAAAGTTCCCGGTTTAATCATTTCATCTACTTGTGTGTTAAAACTAACACCGCGTAGCGTTATATAATTTATGATTGAGTTTTATATTATTTATTATATATTTAACATTAAACAAGTTGTAAATAAAATACAAAATTTATTATAGTTTTTATCCAAATTTAAATCAATTTTACACAATGTTTAAAATAAAAATATTAAATTCATGATGCTAAAAAATAAAAACTTAAATAAAATAAACAAAACTTGAGGAATTAAAATTTAATGATGTTATTTTACATTTTTATTAATTTTGTTATATTCTCTTCATGATGGTTGTACATTTAAAAAAAAATTGGAGGTTGGAAAAAAATATATATCTTTTTAAAACTCTTTTTATAATTTAAAAAATTAGTATTTGAGAAAAAATTACTATTAAATAAAACTTAATTTCATATCACTACTTCAACGGTGGTCAATAATTCATTATATTTTCTCAATTGTTAAGCATAAATATACTTCTCTTGAATTTTTTTTTTTGAAATTTTCAAATATTTTGTGAAATAAGTAATACTAGTTATTTGCTAAAATACTTATTTATTTGTTTGTGATTGATAATGTTTTTAACTATAATATTGCACGGTTCAATTATTTTTTTATTCTATAATTTTATTTTGTATAATTTATATTATATTTTCATTTAAAATTTATTATTATTATTATTATTATTATTATTAATATTATTACTATTAGCTTTTATTTTATTTAATTTTGTCTTTTGTTTGTAAGTGTTTTTTTTATTACGCTTTGTTTGTAGATGGAAGGACCAAATCGAGAACTTTTGAAAAATATTTAGGACGAAATCTTGAACGTAAAACATTTAGGACTGAACTGGAAACTTTTTAAAACATTTGGGACCAAACCGGGAACATAAAAACATTTAGGACTGAACCGGGAATTTTTGGAAAACATTTGGGACCAAACCGAAAACATTGAAACATTTAGGACTGAACCGAAAATGTGTCCAAACATTTAGGACTGAACCAGGATTTTCACCGACTGTTTTAATGTGTAACCAGAGCTTTTTGCAATAAAACACACAGTACCAACTTAAACCGATCAAATTCCAATATAGTCTAAATGTCGCCAAAACTGAAACCATATTTAGGTGGCGTTTGTGAGAGCTTCTAGGAAGCACTTTTCAATTTTTTATTAACAAATTTTTGAAATTTTGTGAAATTTTGCTAAAAGTAAAGCCGATAAATACTTCCTAAAAGCTCTTTCAAATACTACTTTAAACTGACAAACGTAGTGTTGAACCATTTCAACATTTGATCTAGTTGTGCATACTGTCCGAGCTCTTTTTCAGCTGTCTCGCAATCAGCAATTATCCGCCCCATCAATCTATAGATAATGTCTTCTTTTAGAGCTGCAGATGACTTGTTTGTCTTACGGATCATTTCTTGTAACCATGCCGCTCTTATTTTCGATTCAGTTCTGATTACCTCGTTCTTTAGCAGTTCATTTTCACAGGTCAAATTTCTAGGATTCCCAATCATCAATCTTCTCTCCCACTCTCCCCTTGCATCTCTCCTTTCAGTTGTCGGTCAGTAAATCACCTTTCTGAAATTTAAGATCTCGTGTTGATTATGCTGTTTGTATCTAACTTTGAGCCTGCCAGTACAACAAGGAGTTCAACCTTGGTGATATCACTTGTGCTTCTTTCTTGACTATATTTCTTGCAGAAGTTACAATAATAATATCTTAAAAGAAAAAACCAATAAAGAAACTATGTGACACATCAAAAGGAAAATATTCTAATGGAATCAAAATCACTGACAAAATGTTGGAACAAGTATACAGTATATGAAGTGTTGCACCAGATCAAGGTTTTTACACTTCGAACGCATACACTGGAGGAGCTAAAACCACTCCTTATATGTACATGAAGAAACTCATTTGGATACCATCAAGTTTTCATTCCATGAGATTAAAAAAAAAAAAAAAAGACAGATTGATAAAGATCATAAATTACTCAAATTTTCTTCTGAGCGGCCTGGCCATTAAGCAACTTGAGCTTACACCTTTAAATTTCAAAAGTCGAATTCTCCTGTAGCCTGAATAAGAAACAAAACACCTAAAATTTTATTCTCCATTCCGAGACTAGAGAGAATCTAAGATGGGTTGATGATAAATAACAGTCGAAATTGAAATGTAAGGGAAAAAACACCTTGTTAAACAAAATGTCTTTGTTATTTATGTGCATGATACCATCCTTCAACATGCATTTCCACCTGCTCTTGGTTCTTGTCACCTATATAGGAACCATTATTGATTTTAAAATGATTCTAAAGATAAGATACCCCAATGATTTAGAACTATATCTTTATAGAAAAACGTACTACTCGTGGTACCTTGTCAAATTGAGCCAGAACCAAATGCATCGTGTTCAGATCTTCCCCTTGGTCAACATCATCCAACTCATCGTCGTCATCTTCATTCAATGGTTCATCATCATCATCATCCCCAGTATCAATCTGAACAGGAGCAGGAGTTGCCGCATGCATATCTAAAAATGCAGATAGTTGGAAAATCAAATTTGAAGCACAAAAGCTTTGATTTGGGCCAAGCTGCTAAACTACAATACTGTACCATTTGGTGCAGGCGTGTTCACTATATTGTAGTCTTCATTGACCACTCCTTGATAATTATAGATCTTCAAGTCAGAATGAAGCAAACAAGTTACTACAGAAAAAGTGACTGCCAGTGAACCATACACACAAGATAATCATACAGTGGTTCAAGACAAAAGGAACATTATTTTTCTGCAATGAATGCAAAGTAACAATTTCCTACCACTGCAATACAACACAAATATAAACTCGTCCTTATAAAAACTGGAGCAAACTGTTGATTAAAAAACGTCATGACCAACTCAAACAACGGAACAAGTTTCAATTTAAAGCAGTGATTACTAAAATGTACCAACATAGAGTAAAACACAAACCACCATGATTCTAAAAGCTATTCAGTCAAAACAGATTCACTTCCCATGATACAACGGATTCAATCTGCAACATTAAGGAGATGCACACACAGGTTTAATTAGCTCCACAAGAATGGACCCTAATTAAAGATTTCTGAAAACAACAGTACATTGATTTCTGAAAATACCAAAATCAAGGTATTGGGGCACAGTATACAATAGGGGTGACCGTGATGCAAATTAAATCATCAGATCGACCAAAGTTCAAACAAACTATAACTGACTGATGCTCATTTTCTAAGGTCATTCAAGTAAAGTTCAAATTGGTCTCACTTTTTCAAAGATAAATAGAGAATTGGAGTCTGGTTTTGAATTAGCATAATCTTCATATTAGACCCCTACACTAACTCGTGGACCTCTGGTCCACATTTGTATGTAACTTTAAACTTTTTTACCTATTAATAACATGACATTTGTTTCTGATCAAAAAAAATATTAACAATAATAATAATAATAATAATAATAATAATAATAATAATAATAATAAAACTAGGTCTCAGCAAATGCCAAGGGACAGCTGGCTGGTACATCTGTGGCACATCACAATATTCTTGTCGCCAAATTACTTCCGTGCATGATTTACGGGATAAACGAATGCAAACCAGCTCAAGCCAACGGTTCAACATAGATAGTATATCTTAATAGTAAAATTATTCAATTGTTTGCACCATCAGGCTAAATATTGAAGTTCCCTGAAACTGTCTAAAAGATGTGAAAGCGGTGACAGAAATAAGGATTATAAAATATTTTATTTCATTAGCCTCTATAATGGTTGAATATAATTGCCTTAAATGGTGATACAGAAAATTAATTCAGTCAGAAATCACACTTTATTTTGTAATGTAAAATTGATAATCCAAACTTTCCATGACTGAAAGTCATATAAACATTTCAACCTTTGAAGAGACTAGTATCATAAGGTGGAATTATTGACTCAAAAAATCTGTAGTAATCAGTCTCCCTTATTAAATCAAGAAAGAAAGCACTTTAGCTTTCTTGCATCTCATCCATCTTGGAGACAATCTATTAGGTTTTTGCCACTCATCAATATTTAAAGAAATATGGAAGCAAAAACACCTTTAGAGACAGAAGTGAGTTTGTAATGTTACCATCCTAGATGGATGCCCTAACCTCTAAGGTAACATCTTTGTGCATCCATCCACCAACCTCGGACCACCAATCCAAAGATTCAATTATGCATCTTTACAGTATCACAATGCAATATAGTGATGGTTCAAATATCTGGAAAACTGATTAGCTTACTATGTGCCAGAAACATATCCCAAAATCACTAGGATCGGCTAATGAATTATTGGACTTATCACGGTCAGTATCAGTAAAATTAAAAATATAAAAATAATTTACATATATGCCAACGTCATATGACTTCAGGCAAAAAAACAAAGGAATTAAGGCAATGTATTGGCAATCCAAATGCAGGAAAAATCCAGCACATCGCCATAACACAACATAAACTTCATCCAGTGCAAGATGTCAACAAGGACACGAGATGGTTCATAGTTCATACATAGTCACAGATTAATTGTTTCATAGTGATGATATGGTGAGCTGATAACAATGCAATTACTATTGCTGCTGCTGATATTAAACTCACATTGGGCGTAGAGAGCACATCATCATATGGATCAGGTATGGGGCCATCTAACTGTGGAATCCTAGATGGCGTTTGTTGAACGCTCCCTTGAACCACCTGTCAAATAACCGTGATATTTTAATTTCTGGAAAACCAAATCCAACACCCAATTTCAGTCAATAAACCCCTAATTCGTAGGGATGAGACTCCAATCAGAATTTTACTTCTTTTTCCTTGATCATAAACCCTTGTTTTCAGTATGTTTCCTGCTTTATTTATAGGATGTCTGATATGAGCCTAGAAAACACGGGCCATACTTCTTCAGAAAAGCATCAAACAAGTGTATAGCAGAAGAAAGTCCAGGACCAATGGGCCTACTCTAACAAGCCCACTAGGAGAACAACACACGTGAGGAGGAGAATGAATAAATGTGGGAAATTGTTTGAGAGTTAGTTACCTGTCATCATTTTCATTTTGAGTGCTACCAGCCTAGCTAGGGGAAGGAATATTATTCCTTTGTACAGAGATATTATCTATGGGAACAAGTTATCATTTCTAATTTTATCACTCCATTTTTCAGCATCTTCGTGTTGGTGTTCTTTCTATTTTATTTTACTGCAGTGGCCTTTTTTTTTAACCAGCTGCTAACAACGTCCTACGAACTGTAGTAGTTTATGTTCATAAAAACGAAAAAATATATCAATTCTTCATTTCCCAACATTAATGAACCTGCAGTAGGGAAGGGCAGATATTCTTAGACAGTTGAAATATATTTAACAGCTGCTTCGGTTAGAAAATTAGACACAGATCTCAGAAATCACAATCATCTATAACCATCATCTATGGTGATCATGATTTGAATAAGATCACATGTGCAAGTTGAACTACAATAAGACAACCATCATAAAAGATAACTGCTCGTACAAACAACACAGAAGCCAATTTTATTTTTATTTTTTTTTTAGAGAAACACAGAAGCCAATTGAAATGCCACTGAATTGGTTAATTCAACAGTTCTCCTCACAAGGAGAGTTCAGATGACAATGCCAATAAATAGCACTACCAATGGCATTAAACTGTGACCCTCAGGCAAGGCACAAAGTAACATCACAATGTGCCCTTATTCTTCCTGTCACAAAATAGAACCATGAAAAGATAGAGATATGTACACGTTATTCCTATCACACAAACAAAAAACCCAAGATAATATGAAGTTAATAACAAATGAATGATAGTCATCAATCTTTTCCATCTGCTTTGCCCCCATTTTTGTGAGTCTCATTTATAGTTTCCTACTCTCTAACCTTACTGTCTTTGTTCAGAGAAATATATCACACTATCACATAACACCACGAGTATTATCTGAAATCAATCACGGAAAAAGGGAAAGAAAAAATTTCACCTAATCAATCCAAAGGTACATTTAGTTCTCCAGAATGGGGAGATGAAGTAATCTAACGAGAAATAACCACTCTAAGAGTCACCATCTCAAAGAGGAGGTCCATTAATTCAAGGATCGCACGTTACTGCTGTTCAAGTGCTGAAAGTCGATCGACATAAATACGGAAAGGAGATGTGATACCAGAAGCAAATTTCACAAGCCTAAATTTATCACAAGAAGTTAACAAAAAATACGAATGAAGTGTTGAAGATTGTCCGAAGGATGCACATCAAGGCACACATGCACATAAAATTGTTTTGGCAATCAATAATATTGTTCCGTTTTTATCACAAATGAGTCTTCGAAAGTTATGCATACTTGGTCTTGTTTTCATGAATGAAATATTTTTTTCTGTACGTTTTAAGTAATGTAAAGTAAGTATAAGTTAGATTATTTAGTTTTTAATAATACACGTGGTATTTCAAAATTTGATAATAAATTATATGTAGTTGGAATATACTCCCTATGTCCTAAATAAAAACATCATTTCTTCTTTTAATTGTCCCAACTATATAGTCAAGTATCTATAATTTAGTTGTATTTACCACTATTTAATACATTAGATACTTTCAACAATTTTATTTTTTTAAGGGCTTCAACAATTTTTTATACTACCATTAAAACACTCATTAAATAAGGATAAACAATCATTAAATGGAATAGGAAATTAGTTTGCATAATTGCCTTTTTCAATGATATGCATAATATATGTGAAAAACAAACAAGCGTAGATATTTGAGAAGGACTTAGTAATACATTAGTAGAGCTGTTATTCAGATAGATGAAGGTTGAATCTAAAAACTATCTATCTGGAAGAATTAGAAATAGGGTGAAAGTGAACTTTCCAAGTTGGATAATTTGTCTGTTTTTACCTCACAGAAAAGGAAATTTTTCGGAAACTAAAACAAGCACAATCTTTGAAAATTTACTTTACAGGGATAACATTCAACGATAACCTTTCGCTAAACACTGACAAGTTCTTACTAGAAAACAAACTAAATATTGAGGAGAGGAGAGAGATTTGGTATTGCAAAAGAAAAGAAGGATTCACGACATGGAACCGCTTGACACAATCACCTGAACCAAAACTTAGATAGGTATTAACAAAAGATTGGTTCAAAATTCAGTTTCCAACAAACAAACTGGAACAACAGTCTAATACCAAAACATTTTTTACTTTCACTGCATGATAACAGCATCACAATTATTTCTATGATTCAGTGAAAAAAATAATAATGTACATAACCAGCAAAATAATGTCATATTAGCAATTGAATTATTCACTAATTTATAATAATTATTAAATAAATAAACACATCCAATCGATAATTTATGCACAAATTTATCTCAAATATAGGTTAACAAAAATAGCAAACCAAGTTTGCAAAAATATTTTGGTAGCTGACTTAACCACGCTATTTGGTTAGGTACATCGGAAGACAGATATTTCCGTTTTTGTCCATGTTATGGAAACTCTTTGTATGCATTATGATGTGCCACTGAGATTGCAGAACGGAAGATCTTAGAAAGCAACATGAGTTCATCAGGGAACTTGGAATTGTGTTATATGTAGCCTGGCAATAGCCTATTTTTTAGAACTTCTATGGTCAAAGGTAATTTACACTAACGGATAATGTGATAAGAAAAGGACCTACCTTTTGCGCATCTGATAGAAGGTCAGCAGCTCCATCTTGCTGTGGGATGTATCCACCTGCATGATATTGAGGAGGGAAGTCCCCTCGCTTACGTTTTCCAGAAGATACAAGGAAATCCTGCATTTATTTCTCAAGGATTATCTCCGATAGTTAGCAAAATTCAGTAAACATTAAAGACAAGGAACTTATACAGGAGAAATAGAATAAATAAGATATATCATTTCCATAATCCACATTTCATGCTATAGATGGATTCTTCAGCATTCAATTTTCAGATTAAGGCAAAAAGCCAAAATGTGAGAGATGCGAGGGGAAAAGTGGGATTATAAAGAATGAGAAAAGAATGTCTCCCAATTTTTCACTTTTCAGAATAGAAATCAGGTCAACAGACTGCAACATCACAACATCCGAAAAATCTTTCAACAATCTTAAATCTACCGAATTTCTACCAAACATTACATTTCTCTTCTAAGCAAACAACAAAGAAGTTCCTTGAGATATGCGGGAATGGGGGACTAGCATTCTCATTCCCTTTAATCTGACATGATGTTCATGGGCAGGGAAGATCTTACCCAGTTGAATTTTTTTTTTTTTCTAACAGGATTTATTCAAAATATGTCATCTTAGAGCTTGATTACATCATAATCCTTTCCTTACTGGGACAAACAACCTTCTTGAGGGCCAAAAAGATTTTATACCACCACAGTAATACGTGATTTGTTGATTTGGAACAACTACAAGAAAATAATCAGTGTAGAGTTCAATATCAAAACAAGGCTCTAAAATTCGCTAGGCGCCTAGGCCGCTTAGGCGGAGGCGGACACTAGGTGCCACTAGGCGGATTCCATGGATTAAGCAGAAATCGAAGCATTAACCTGACATTATCAATTGTATTATGCAGTTAACACACACACACACCATATGTCCATACAATTCAATTTCTCCCCCTTATTTCGAAAGTTAGGGCAACAGAAAATCGAAAATTGAAAATTGAAAATTGAAAGATGAATATGAAGTTGGGTATTGGGGCAAACCAACAAATCGGTATTCTTGTTGGACGTTGGTTTAGGGCCTTTAAAACTGGGTGTTGTTTAAAGTCCAACACAAAAAATATCAGGTTTGAAAGGGAAAAAAAATATACCTTTCATTTTTTAAAAGTTAAAAGCCCAAAATGAAAGTCCAAAAGTTCCTCGGCGCCTAGGGCCGCCTAGGTGGCCTAGGCCAATTAACTAGCGCCAAGGATGCCTAGGTTGGCCGACTAGCACTTTTTCAGTGCAGTTGGCCGGCGCCTAAGTCGATTTTTAGAACACTGTATCAAAAGATTCATGCCAGTTTACAAGGCAAGTTTTACAAGACTCCAATTTTTAGATTGAAGATTCAGCATATCCATGCCAGTTTACAAGGCATGTTGTATAAGTCTCTAACTTTTAGATCGTAGATTCAGCATAGAGTGAGAAAGCAGCATTTTTCTCAGTCTAATGAAAAGAAAACAAAAATAGAAGATGGCACATCATCTTTGGCATTCAAAGCTTAACAAGTAAAGATAATATATATAATTAATATAAGAACACAAAAGGGAGATGCCCAGATTTTTTTCCTGAGAAGACTCTGCATAAAGTAACATAAGGCAGTCCACACTAATTCCAGAGGAAATGGTTCAAAAAGATCTGGAATGCTGGCCTGTGACCCAAACTCAATTCGAATGACATCTAACATGAAAAGAACCCTAATAAATAAGAAAAAAAATAGACATTAAGTTATAAAACATAGTTAGGATAAAATACATTCTTGATTTTCCCATCTGGACAATAAACTTTAAAAATTTTAGCATCTGGACAATAAACTCTAAGAATTTCAGCATAATTTGATTTATGATTGGTAGATGCTTATTATAGATTATTTTCCAGGCAAACGGCACCATCAAGAAGATTTAATGCTTAGACATTTAAAAAATAAAAGATAAAAGATGAACTTACTAATCACACAACATATGAGAGAACTCTTCATTATATGTGCCAAAGCAGAAAGATGTGCTCACACAGCTTGGAGTACAAACACTCATTATACCAGGTTCATCTAAAAGACACGAGCATGCCACATTCATATAGATGTGTAGTTGAGCACAAATTTTAATTGTAGTCATAATCATCCCCAATGGTGTCATCAGCAAAGAAAACCGAAAGGCAAAATTTCCATGCTCAAACATTCTCCTAACTTTGAAGATAGATTTGATCAAGCACTCTTGCTGATTGACCTTTCTTAATTTTAAAGGAGCAACAAAGGACAAGAAATCCTTTTGACTTTACATCTGGAGTGATGGCACAATTAAAATAAATTACTTAAACAAGATTACCTATAGAAAAACAATATCTCAGTGACCCTTCACATATAACAATTTTGCAAATTATTTTTTTGAGACCCAAGGTTGTGTTGGTTAAATGAGAGTTTTAGGTTCTGTGAAAATGAAGGCACAAAAAAGGAAAGATCATTTACTAATCTCTCTTCCAAACCTTCAACACCTAAAAAACACGTGGACAAAAATTAAAATATCATTATAATTCCATTCAAGATAAGTGCAATCATTATGACCTCTCGGTTTCGTAGAACCAAATTTTATCCATTAAATGTAAACCAAATTTCAAGTAGGAAAAAATACATTCAAAGCTATTAAACAATTAAAAATGAACAAATAATAATAACATTCTATAGCAAACAGCTAAGAGACCAGAACCACAAACAACGGTCACCTGTGTTGCTGGCTGACGAGAAGCTCCCCTTTCAACTTCTTCACGACCTTCCACATAAGCTGCAAGGCAACCAGAACTAACGAAATGAAGATGGGACGTCACGAATTTTGACCAGTAGCATTATTAATTAGAGCATTCAACCATTTACATAGTTATCTGGTCACTATTACTTAATGGTTAGCTTCAAAAGCTTTCGTCCTTATACTCACCAACATTCACATCAAGAGGAGGCCTCTGATTCAACCAAGAAGAAGGAGGTTGCTGCAGGGGTAAAAAAAAAGGAAATTTTAGTTTTAAGAACTACCCAAAGACATGGAGAAAATACTCACCTCCTTAACGTATGAAAGTGAGCAAGATTGACCTATACTAGAAACAAATCTTCAAAATGGACAAAGAAAAATGGTGCCCATGCAATCGCAAGATTGCTCAGAAAATGATGTTACCATGTATGGATTAGGTCTTCCAACTCCAGTTTTTATGTCGGGAACCCCACCATTGTTATTAGCAGATGAAAACTCATTTGGGGTGATCGGGGTGCCACCAACAGAATCATCAAACAATGAACCACCATCAGTTCCTGGAAGGGGAGTCCGAGCTAATCCATGCAAAGGTGTCTGCACCATTCCAGGCAAAGGTGTCTGCGCCATTCCAGGCAAAGGAGTCTGTGCCATAGGAGTTTGCAACGGGGTCTACAAATCCCCAAAAAATAAAGTTTTCAATGCATGCTGTTAAACAACCTAAAAAGTAGCAGACTTCTGAATAAACTGACCGGCGGAAAGAGTAGATCAGCAGTTGGAGTTTCATACTCCTCAGTGCCATCGTAAGGCACGTTGAGGTCGTGCACAGGGTTAGGAGTGATAGGACCCCCTGCTGCTGTCTTTTGCCCTGCTGAACGGTCAATGGGACCCAATATTGCCCCAGATTGCATCATTTTCAGCTCCCATAACTGTCAAAAATCCACCACAAATTCACCAACCCATGTATTCCAGCCACAGATCCAATAATCTCAAACACCCTAAAACTAAAACAAAAGGCTCATCCACCACAAAATCACCGCAAAGATTCAATTGTTTACCAAGCAGAACCCGCCAATAAAACACCGCAAGCACGATTTCCTACTGATGATTCAACGAAATTGAAACAAAATCAATTCTGGCAACAGAAAGATAACGACTTACGCCTTGGAGCTCAGCCAGAACAGCCTCGCCAGGGCCTCCGTTGTTGATGAACTCATCGCGTACTTTGTTGATAACGTCTTCAATGACGTGAACATAAACGTTGCTAGTGGATGAACTCGCCATTTTCCCAGATTCTTTCCTAGAAATCAAGATCAACAGGCGAGCAGATTGAAGGAACCAATGAGGGTTTAGGGTTTGCGGACGACAATTTAGGGGAACAGAGAGGATATGAGAGAGAAGCCGCGGAACACAGATGGAAATAAAGCGTGGAATATAAATAGGTTTGCATCCATTTTCCAGAGTTTGTCCACGTGGCGTCAAACAATAGCTCTGATATTTTTTATCTTTGAAATTAAATAATGGACATTTCATTTTTAATGGGATATTTTTTTAATCTTAAAAAAAAATTGAAGATAATTAAAAGAAAAACTTTTGAAGTAAAAATATTATAATAATGCTAGAGGTACAACCAATATATCGTACAACGATATATACAACAATTATGTCGTGATATTTTGCTATTATCTCGTGAGATTTGATATGATATCGTGAGATTTTGTATTCAATGTATCGTGAGATTTGATACATTAAATTTTGTATTGATTTTTTTGTGGTGTAAAAATTGTTGTACAAATTTGATTGTGCATGTAGCATTACTCAAAATATTATTGTTTTCACTTATAACTTAAAAGGTGATGTAATAACTTTACAAAATAAAATTGGTGATTTAATAATATTCAAAGAACGTCTGCCAATTGAAATGTCGGAGCTATTAATTAATAATACTAACTACTATTTCGTTGCATTTTTTGCATTCTCGTACAATTTATTTTTAAACGAAAACAAAAAATAAAAAGAAATAGTAAAATTTTAAAAATACAAAAAAGAATATAGCGGTTTTTTAAACAAATAGTTACAAAAACATAATATATGTATCAATTTTTACAAAGTGATTGTCATTTTGGTAAATAATAAAACATCTAAAGACTAAAAAAGAGGAAACTATATAAAATGACTAATTTAATTTGTAATAATTTTGATTTTATTAAAAATTAAATTAGGATATAATAATAATTTCAAATCAAGCTTCATTAATTAATTGAAAATTGATTAATTAGAAGATTTTTACTATAATAATATAGTAAGATGGTAAGATAATTACGCGAAGTACGGTAAAACTCCGCAATTCACTTGCTTCGATCAGTTTAAATATATTTAATTCAGCATGGATTTACCATCTTTGTATGAACGTTTTATTAATTGGTGGTGGAGATTTTTCTAATTCAAAAGTTTGTAATCCTTAGATTATGTTTATTTACGTAGGACTATGTTGTGCAGGATTATTTGGAAGCTACAATGAGGGTAATATCCCTAAATCCATTAATTTTCATGTGGGGCCATGTGGCCAATTGATGGCCTTGAAAACTACATCTATGTAGCGTCGAAATACCCATTGTGCGGCACATCTCCTACCTACATCATTGTAGATCTCACATGAAATCAATATTTTCAATAGTTGAACTGATGGATTGAGCAATATCGAAAAGTTCATTATTTTTGTTCAATCGAGAGGAGTTTTCCTACCAACACATTCACATAAGAGCTTTGTTGTACAGAATTGTTGTCCAATTTGATTTACATGTTAGTTTTACTCGATGCACACGAAAAAAGTACTAGCTAGTGGCTATGAATGTTATGTCATAAAATCAACTTTGGTAAAATTAAAAAATAAAAAATAAAACGATTCATTGTTTTCAAAACCAGGTTCAAGATGGGTATATTTGAAACCCATATTTTAAGTCTATCTTCAAACAAATTAATTAAATGGTTCTATATATCCGACCAAAGCTAAAGTTAAAATTCATATAATGTTGTTGATTAATTTTAATTTTTTTTTTTCTGTTTTCTTTTGGTGTCCAAATGATATATATATATATCTAATTACCCTCAAATAACCAACAAAAAATAATTCGAAAAATCGAGTTAAATAACTAATATTAACATAAACAATGACCATCATGAAATTGAATGCATATATTAAGTTGGTACGGTGAAACAAATTTGTGGTTGAATGAATAACAATTGGTACAATTGGGTGGGTGATGAAGAAAGAACAAAAACTACAATCAAATGAAATCAAATAAAATTTCAAAAGGAGATTACTACATATACGAATGAATTAATATTGTAGGGTACTGAGAGCCGCCGCTTTGCAGATGGGGCAGAAGTTTTTGAGAGTGAGCCAAGTTTTGATGCAGTGGACGTGATATCTATGCCGGCAATCCAGAGTGGATATCCGATTGGTACCCAAGTCTTGTTGGCACACCACGCAGATTTCTTCTTCTTCTTCTTCTTCTTCTTTTTTGATCTCTGAAGTCCTCGTTTCCAAGAAATTGGAAACACGGTGTTTTGTATTAATGTTGGAGGCAGCTTCTTCCTGATGATGATGAGAATCCAGAACCCAAGTGTCGTCTTGGAGAATCCCTCGTCCGAGAGTAGTACTAAATATTCCCGATGGCTCGGAGCGAGTGCGAGTTTGCCTTATGGTGGCGGCATCGTCCAAGATCCAGTTTCCGTCCACCATCGCAGCAGCAGCAGGGACTCCGACATGACCGCCGCCGGGGAGCCGGATAATAAACACGGTGTTGTAGTGGAAATACGCCGCCGCCGCCGGCTCAGAAAACCCGTAGGAAACGTGGTGATACTCCATTAATTAATTGCAGTACTAGTGTGTGTAGATGGATGAAGTTTTCGAATGCGTATAATGAGCGAATATTGGGGAAGGAAGATGATCGAGTCTGTATGTATATATAGACAACAAACAAATCCCTCGTTCGTTTCGTCCAATAATGGAATGGGTTCCTAGTTTAATTTAGGAAACAAAATGGGTAATTATCTTATCATATCATATCCAATAAAATCCTTCCATAAATATCTCCCAACGGTCATTATATTCCAAATATGCTCATATTGATCCATTGCGCGTCTTTTGATGTCAGCAAAACTTTAACATAATTTTATTCATAATACAAGATCAATATGCATAATCTTCCCATAAATTATTTTTCTTTTAAACTATATAATATATATGTACAATACTAATTTTTTTATATTATAAAAATACTTGTCCTGATAAATAATATAAATAAATATATGAAATTTATTTGACTTTCAAATTTTAAAATATTATTTGAGATGGAGATTGTTTTGGTAATACGTGGGAAAACCAAAATAGAAATTGTACACGTGACTTCCATAATTAACCTTTAAGTCTACCCTTTTTTTAATGTTGTAATATTAAAAATTTATATTTCAAAACCCAAATTAAAAATTATTGTACTCTCTCTCTCTCTCATTGCAATATATTCTCGTTCAATTTTTATAATTATGATATTACAACTATTTTAATATAAGTCAAATTCATGATTAAAAAATATTAAACTCAAAAAAAATAAAAACTATACAAGCACGTGATACATATGTCCGATACTAGTGTATATATATATATATAATAAAATTGCATGCAATACGATCCCTCACCAACCTTTATTATTTTAATAAAAATCAAATTAATCATAACAAAAATATTAAAATCCAAAAAAAATTAAAAATAAAAAACTTTATAAGCACTCAACGCATGCACCCAAATATTAGTATATATATTATACACTATATCATATTATAGACTCAAGTGTGAACAAATCCATGAAAATTAACTTTTAATAACATAAACATTTTTAACAATAATTTGTTTCAGTCATATAATTATAATATATTAAAACACACTGAAATGAAATTTTAAAGTTTATTGTGGAACAAGAATACAAGATAAAAAGAAGGAAAATAATTATTTCCAAGAAACTACGTACAGGCCAGTCCATTAGATGTTAATGGCCACACCTGAAAGAGTGGGTGTCCGGTTAGCCAACTTGTGGCTAAGGGCTTTTATGACTCTATGTAAAACAATCTTTTGTTTAATATAATTTACACTTTTATAATGGTATTGACTTTATCTTTCTTCATATTGTTATATTATGATATAATATTGTTGTTTTGATAAAGAGCTTGAATATACTATAGTGTATGTACGATGTGGTTGCACATGGGGATGGCTATCATGAAACACATCTTATAGTCACTGTATATTCTAAACTGTTCCTAGTCAATTGAGCCGTCCGCAAAAAAAGGGATAAGGATCGCTCGAGATTGAGACTAGCATTTGCGATGCCGAGTACCACGTTTCATTGGTATGGAACATAGAGATGTTCAAAGCATGCAAATGGATATTCATATGATGAATGATCGAACTACCCTATTCGGACTTTCCAAGTGGTTATCACTTATCGAGTGGATAAAGTCCGCGGTTTTGGTTGTACACCATTAGTCCTTATTACTTGAAACATCATTGAGACTCTATATGCTAGTACTGTACTTTGACTCATTTACCGACTCTATTGGAGTCATCAGGTATCGGATTGGGTACAGTTACGACACATATAGGAGTCGATGCTTTGTTGTCAAGGATTCATCACATACTTGCGAGTGTGGATATCCTATGCGATTTGAGGAGATATTAGTGTGATGAATCTCTGGCCAGAGTACATGATGTGTTTTAGGTTAATTGGTTATCCTAGTAACACATGCGATGTCACTAATAGATTTCCAAGATGTTGTGCATAGTTATCGAATCTCGAACGACTCTCGATGCACCAATGGTTGTTGATTCGATCGGGATATTTGGTTGAAGTGACCGTACTGTACGCTAACCAAAATCTACTGGTTCTTGCAGGCACTATCAGTAATACCTAGGGAATCATGGGGCGATGTTGCTAGACGCTCTTACCATGATTCGATGGGTAAGTCGGAAATTGTTGTTCCGAGTCACAAGGAGTTGTGAGCCCACGGCTAGCTGTATTCCTGAACCATTGAGGGTTACACAAGTAATGGATTACTAAAACCCCGTAGAGATAGTTAAATTTAAAGAGTTAAATTTAATGAAAGAGAAGTTGGACTTCTTAACTAAAGGGAGTGAGATTTTCTAAAATGACATAGGGATGTGCTTTTTTGGAAATCACTGAATTCGGATTCAGAAAAATTATCCTGACTCTAAAAGATGCAGAAATGGTTTCTGTGCACATTGGTAAAATCAGTTTATCAATCGGAGTCACGATGAATTTTATATTAATTTTTATAACAACGGGCTTGGCTTGTTGGGCTTAAGTTATGGATTATGGGCTTTAAGGAGTTAGAGTCCTGATACAATTATAACTAGAAATTATCTATAAATAGAGGTGTTGGGTTCGAAAATCAAAGACTTTGAGTCTTATAATTTTCGAAATTACACTCTAAATATTTGAAGGGGATTTTCGAAATCCTCTGTCCCTTTCGGAGAAAATTCGGCTTGTGATTTTTATGAAAAATTACAATCTGAATTAACAAATCATATCTGTTTATTCTCTACGCAAACTTCTGATTGATTTCTAGTGCAGTCAATCAGAAGGTTTTGTTTTCTATTCGTGGACCTGATTGAAGAAACGTTCGTTCATCAGTTCCGGGGATATACAACAAGAGCAGATTAAATTCTGTTGGTGTCCATAATCTCGCTTCGAAATTTTAAGGTAAAATATTTAATTGTGATTATTTATTTTACTTACACAATTTAATCGTAAAAGTTTTGATACCCAGATATGGAATCGTTCCATATTAATAAAATAAATTTTTAAACTTCCGCTGCACCGGGTATCAATTCTAATTGATCTGAACACCGTTTTCCAACAGTGGTATCAGAGACAGGTTGCTCAGATCAAACGATTAAATTAATCGATTGTACAAAATTTTTAAGCCTCGTTTTTGAAACAAAACAAATTTTTAAAAAAATCAAAATTTTGACGGGCAAAACACGGGCAGCGCACGATGCTGCCCATGGGCAGCGATGTGATCGCTGCCCAGCCCGAGCCCCGTTCGGGGCATGGGCTGCCCGGGATTGTCCCAGGCAGCCCGGAAAATTAAAATTTTAATTTTTTAAAAATTTTGAATTTTTTAAATTCTTGTGTTTGATCCGATCAAAAATTGTTTTTGATTAGATCACGAGGCATCGGATCGAATTGTTCGAGTCCAAAATTTTTAAAATTGATTTTTGGATAAATTTGAATTTTTGAAAAATTTATAAATTTTATCCGTTAAATTAAATTTTATAAAATTAATTATTTTGGTACAATTGATGATAAGATATGATCTTATGTATGGATAAGATAAAATATGATTTTATCTTTTAAATTATGATGTCATTGCATGTTTATCCAATTATTTAATTATTGAATTAATTAATGGATAAAGGATGATCGATTGCCATGACCAATGTTTTAGGTGTATGTTAGGTGATTTACATTTGTCTTATTGTTGTTGGTGTTTATTAATGGGCTTGGTTTATAGCCCAATATGATTGTCATATGTAATAAAAGTGGGTCTGGTTTATGGCCCGTTCCCACCCCTAAAAATGTATCCCATATTTGTCATCGAAATTTATTGTAAATTTATTAGACTTAGTGAGAGACAAAGATTTGAAGAAATGGTGGGCCCAGCAGACAATGAAGACCGAAGAAATGTAAATTGGAAGCACAATGTAATAGGATTGCATTGCATACTTGCATAACACCTAGGATTGGACTTAGACTCGTGATTGGCAACCACAGGTCGAATAGTTAATGGGATCGATCATCCTTTAATAATATATGATATTATTGATGTATGCATGTTTAGACTAAATTGTATGAATCCCGCAAGCATACATATATTTGCATGATGAGACAAATTTTCAAAAATAAAATCCCTCATTTTAAATATGATTTAAAATTGATATCAAGATAAACAAAAGGGAATTTTAAATATTGTTTAAATATTCCTACCTTCCATCAACGATCAATGTATGTGATGCTACCCGCGGATACGGTCCGGCTCATATTATTGGGGGGGCCCGTTCGTCGGAAATCTGTACATTGGATCGACACATGTTGTAAGTTGGGTGGAACTCCCATGGGATTGGCTCATATTATTGGGGATCCACATGGCGACCGTCCATCACAACTTAATATTGATGGGTCATCTTGACATGTCACAATAAACGGCGTCATATTATTGGGCCCTTATTGGACATGAGGTAAAAACATGGAGGTTGCTTTGGAAGCAATTGGGCTCTACCTTTTGAAAATTATGGTTGGCTGATATTATTCGGGACCATAGTTTGTCAATTGGACTCCATGTTCCCACTAAAGAAAATGTTTCTCGTTTTCACTAGAGGGTCGTGAAATCGTCAAAATAGTGGGAGTGTAATTCATAAAAATAAAATTTGCCATATTTTATGTCTTAGTAAATTATTAAACAAATCATCGATTATTGTCTGTTTCATCTCAGTATTTCATTACAATGAATTCGTAATCCACATGTTTCAATTCTCGAACAAAACAAATTTTATGGCGCAATCTATACAGGATGGTTCCATAAGTTAAGATTGTCCTGAGTTCGGAAAAGATTTTCTAAGTGTTAGAAAAGGCTTCTCCGAAAACAGCCTCGGCTGATGTAACTGCCGAAAGGTTGGCCGAACTAGAGACATGGTTGGACCATGATCTCAAGGCCAAATGTTACATGCAAAATTCGACAAGTCTAAACAAGTTTTCCATTACTGCAAGAAACCCGGTCATTGGAAACGTAACTGCAAGGAATACCTCGAGCAGTTGAGAATTGCAAAGGGTATGTTTTACATTGAAATAAATGTTTTACTTAATACTACTTCTTGTATATTGGATACCAGATATAGATCTCTCATTTACAATGAGTTGCAAATCGAGGTGGAGAATACTGAAGTACCGAGTTTTTGGACTATCTAAAAGAGAATGGGATTCTCTCTCAGTGGACTCCTCCTATGACACCTCAGCTTAATGGTGTTTCGGAGCGTCGCAATCGAACTTTGTTGGACATGGTTCGATCCATGATGAGCTTCATTGAGCTCCCACCTTTGTTTTGGGGCTACGCGCTTGAAACGGCACTATTGTTGTTAAACAACGTCCAAACTAAAGCAGTAAATAAAACACCATACGAGTTATGGAATGACAAAGCTCCTAAGTATTCGTACTTGAGGATTTGGGGATGTCCTGCTTACGTGAAGCAGACAGTGGGAGATAAGTTGGATAGTCGATCCTCCTTATGTTATTTTGTGGGGTATCTGAAGAATTCTATCGGATATTATTTCTATCATCCTAATGAAACAAAAGTGTTTGTTTCAAGGAATGCCACCTTCTTGGAGAAGGAGTTCTTATTGGATAAGAAAGGCAAAATGATGAAACTCGAAGAAATTCGAGAAGAACCCGAGATACAAAATAGCGATCCTACACCTCAAGAATCATCACAAGACACGCCTACTAATAGGAGATCCGAGAGGACTTCTAGGCCTCCTATTAGATATGGTCTTCTTCTTGAAGGAGATCAAAGTGAACCCGACATTGGATGTGATCCAAGAAACTTCGAGGAAGCAATTTCTGATGCGGATTCAAATTTATGGCTTGAAGTTATGCAATCGGAAATAGATTCGATGCATTCTAACCAAGTTTGGTCTTTAGTAGATCCTCCCGATGGAATTGTTCCAATTGGGTGCAAATGGATCTACAAGAGAAAGCTTGGGCCTGATGGAAAGGTATTGACCTACAAGGCACGATTGGTGGCAAAAGGTTATACTCAAAGACAAGGAGTTGACTATGATGAAACCTTTTCACCAGTCTCAATGTTCAAGTCCATAAGAATCCTTATTGCCATAGCAGCATGGTATGACTATGATGTAGTACCCCGTACCCGAAATCAGTAATTAAGGGATTAATCATAATTACTTAAATAGAGTTTGGAAGCTCCGAAGGTAGGTTCGGAAGTTCCGAACAGGATCGGAAGCTCCGATGCAGGATCGGAAGCTCCGATCATATTACGTCATCCATGACGATTGGCTAGATCGGAAGCTCCGATCAGGGCCGGAAGCTCCAATCACCCCTATCCGGAGTCAACAAGTGTTATTTTGACACGTGGCAGATCAGGATCTTCGGAATCTCCGATGGCAGGATCGGACGTTCCGATCGAGGTTCGGACATTCCGATCAAGGATCGGAAGTTCCGATCGTTGTCTATAAATAGAAGGCCGAGACTTCACTTTCATTTGCCAATTCCGAGTTCTCCTTTCCATTCTAGTCCTTTTGGAGCTGTTCTAGTCTTCTTAGGCTTGGTCCGGAGGTCGGCGAGGCGTTCGGTAGTCGTAGCGGAGTTGTGCCCAAGTTCTGGAAGCACCGACATCAAAGGGCTAACGACGGACGAAGGTATAGCTTTTGCTTCCTATAAATATTTAGGAGTATGCAATAGCTTAGTTAAGGCTTTTAGAGCACTTTAATGATAGTAGTATCATTTGGCAGTGTAGAGCAGACTATAGGCATGGACCTAGAGTTGGTAGAGCTTGCACTGTGTTGAGGTACGGAAGTACTGTTCGAGATATCCTGACTGAGTATGCATGTATTATGTGGCTGCATGATTTATATGACATGATATTATGCTGCATTCATTTGCATCTTGCTGTATCTCTTTCGAGATGTCTGTTAGTAGGGTTGTACCCTATCCTGTTAGTGGATGGACTTCCATCGATTTGGGTCCGGCGTATCCATGGTTATCTCGGTATGGGAGCCACCTCCTGAAGCGACGGCACAGCGTGCTACATACCAGGGCCCGGTCTGTCTCGGTTATCTGATCCTTGACCTCGAGTCTATAGGGAGTTCACTTTGCATGCATGTATACTCATACTCTCGTACTGAGCATTTTATGCTCACGTCTCGTACTCTGTATTTTCTGGACACCCTATTCCATGGGGCAGGTTTGCGTTTGGACGAGGAGGGTGGATCCTGGAGGGGCTAGTCAGTGGTTGGCCAGCTAGAGCTTCGTCTAGGTTTTTATTACTGTTGTTTGGGTTTATACAGCTATTCGATTTGGTTGTATATTTATTTGGATAATTACAGATTCCTTTTCTTGGGATTGTATAACGTTTATGGTTTCCGCAGTTTTTTTCTGATATCTGTTTAATTAAGTAAATTGCATGCATAAGTTCTGTTTAGTAGGTGATCCGGGTAAGGGTCACTACATTTATGGTATCAGAGCATGCAAAAGAATTCTTGGGATTTAGTCTCATCTTGAGGTATTTTTGTAGATGGCAAATCGTGACGATCGGAGTTCTCATGGCAGTGTTGGTGGGCGTTGGGGTGATGCCGACCGGGAGCCTCGTCGAGAACGGCGTCATTGTCATCATGACGACGAGCGTTTCACTGTGCGTCGATTCTTAGCTATGGGTCCTAAGCCCTTAGTTGGAGGTGAGTCTCCGGAGGATGCGGAGAACTGGTTAGACCGCATGGAGACGACTTTTCAGACTTTCCAATGCACCGAAGAGCAGAAGGTGGAGACCCTTGGCTATCTTCTGGATGGGCGTGCGCGCAGGTGGTGGAGGTTTACTTCTGCACCTTTTGTTGCGGCAAAAGGAGTGGCCACCTGGGTCGAGTTCCGCACAGCTTTCCAAAAGCGGTATTTTCCTCCTGCACTCCGATAGTCGAAGGCGGGCGAGCTACTGAGTCTGCGACAGGGAGCCATGTCTATCGATGAGTATCAGCAGAGGTTCTTTGATCTGCTATCCTATTGCCCCGAGATTGCTGATAGCTCAGAGATGAAGTATAATCTGTTCCTTCAGGGCCTTAACCCTGAGATCCATGACCGTGTGGCGGTTGGTGACGACATGTCCTACGAGGGTTGGTGAGCCGTTGTCACCAGGTGGAGGACAGCATTCGACGGAACAGGTCTTTCCCTCAGTCGAGGCCTGCTAGTTCTTTGGGTCCCCGTGCCCAAACTTTCAAGAAGTCTGGATCTTCTTCTTCCTCTGGTTCTGGAGGTGTTGTCCGTTACGGTAAGAAGGACAAGTGTGATCACTGTGGGAAGAACCATCCATCCGACAAGTGCCGTAGAGCTTCTGGAGCATGTTTCCGTTGTCGAGAGACTGGTCATATCCGGAGGGATTGTCCACTGTCTGGGGGAGGCGGTTCTGGTTCTGGTTCAGGAGCGGGTTCTCAGGCCACCGTTCAGCAGAGGTCGCAGGGATAGTCTGCTGGGAGTTCTCATTTGAGGCCACGAGCTTCTGGCCAGGTGTTTGCCCTGAGACATGATCAGGCAGTGGAGGAGAATGAGAAAGTCATCGCAGGTACATTTCTGCTTTATGGTATACCTGCTCTTGTACTTATTGACACTGGTGCATCTCATTCCTTCATTTCTGCATGTTTTGTTAAGAGGCATAAGTTACCATGCATTGCACTAGACGTAGTGATGTCTGTTTCTACTCCGACGGGCCAATCTGCTTTGGCTAAGCGTCTAGTGATGGGTTGCCCCTTAGAGTTTGAGGGTAACATTTTGATTGCGAATCTCATGGTCCTGGCGATGGACGACTTTGATTGCATTCTGGGAATAGATATGTTGACTACCTATCGAGCTTCAGTGGACTGCTATCAGAGATTAGTACGCTTTCATCCGGAGGGGAGTGAGAGCTGGTTTTTCTATGGTGAGGGAGCGCGACCCCCGATGCCTTTGGTATCAGCTTTGAGAGCCTGTCGAGCTCTAGAGTCTGGCGGGAAGGGCTACCTTATCTATGCAGTTGATTTGTCCGCTGAGAGTATTGGGATAGAGAGCATTCCTGTTGTGGATGAATTTCCAGATGTGTTTCCTGATGAGATTTTGGGTTTTCCTCCTGCTAGGGAAGTCGAGTTTGGCATAGAGTTGATGCCGGGTACTTTGCCTATTTCTAGAGCACCGTATCGTCTGGCTCCGTCAGAGATGCGTGAGTTGAAGAATCAGCTACAGGATCTTTTGGACAAGGGGTACATTCGTCCTAGTGTATCTCCTTGGGGAGCTCCTGTTCTCTTCGTAAAGAAGAAGGACGGGTCGATGCGGCTGTGCATTGACTATCGGCAGCTGAATCGAGTCACTGTGAAGAACAAGTATCCGTTGCCTTGTATTGATGACTTGTTTGACCAGCTGCAGGGCACGTCAGTTTACTCCAAGATTGACTTGAGATCTGGGTATCATCAGTTGAGAGTCCGTGATCAGGACGTAGCCAAGACTGCATTCCGTACTCGCTATGGGCATTACGAGTTCCTAGTGATGCCATTTGGTTTGAATAATGCGCCGGCTATATTCATGGATCTGATGAACCGTGTCTTCAGGGAGTATTTGGACAAGTTTGTCATGGTCTTCATTGACGACATCTTGGTGTATTCGCGTAATACAGAAGAACATGTTTCTCACTTGCGGTTGGTACTGCAGACTCTTCGGGATGAGCAGTTGTATGCCAAGCTGAGAAAGTGTGAGTTCTGGATGGATAGAGTGGTCTTTCTTGGCCATATCATATCCAGGGAGGGGATTTCTGTTGATCCAAGCAAGATTGAAGCGGTACTTAATTGGTCGCGTCCGACGACAGTTGCCGAGATCCGTAGTTTTCTGGGTCTAGCAGGGTATTATCGTCGCTTCATTATGAACTTCTCTCAGTTAGCTTGACCGTTGACGCAGCTTACCCGCAAGGGTGTGGATTTCGAGTGGTCCTCCGAGTGTGAGGAGAATTTCCGTGAGCTTCGACGGAGGTTAAGTTCTGCGCCGGTGTTGGCATTACCGTCCGGATCTGGAGGGTATGTGGTATACACGGATGCTTCTTTTCAGGGGTTAGGTTGTGTCCTGACTCAGAATGGGCATGTGATTTCATACGCTTCTAGACAGCTGAAGCTTCATGAGGACAACTACCCAGTCCATGATTTGGAATTGGCAGCCATTGTGTTCGCTTTGAAGATCTGGCGTCATTATTTATATGGCGAGAAATTTGAGATCTTCACCGACCATAAGAGTCTCAAGTATTTGTTCACTCAGGCGAAGTTGAACATGAGGCAGAGACGTTGGATGGACTTGCTTAAGGACTATGATTGCGAGATTAAGTACCATCCGGGAGCTGCTAATCTCACCGCTGATGCTTTGAGTCGCAAAGTGCGACTATCCACACTTCAGACTTGTTCGATGTCTAGTGCGATCAGGGACTGTTGTACTTCGGGATATACCTTCAAGCATAAGAAATGTATGCAGAGTATCCAGATGTTTGCGATATTATCTGAGCCAGCTTTGTATTCGCGGATTCAAGATGCTCAGATGTCTGATTCAAAGATCCAGCATTTAGCTCGTCTAGCTAATGAGGGTAGATCGTCTGGATTTCATTATCAGTCAGATGGCTTTCTGTGTTTGTATGGTAGGCTTGTGATTCCGCAGGATGAAGAGTTGCGAGAGGAGATTTTGTCTCAGGCGCATCGCACTAAGTTGAGTATTCATCCTGGGATCAACAAGATGTACAAGGATCTACGTACTCATTTTTGGTGGAAGGGAATGAAACGCAGTGTTTATCAGTTTGTTTCGAGATGTTTGGTGTGTCAACAGGTCAAGGCAGAGCATCGACGACCTGGAGGATTGCTTCACAGTCTGCCTATTCCTGAATGGAAATGGGAGTTTATCACAATGGATTTTGTGACCCATTTGCCGGTATCCCCGAGGAACTGTGATGCTATCTGGGTTGTGGTGGACCGACTCACCAAGTCAGCGCATTTCATTGCCTATAGTCGAGAGTACTCTGTGGATCGCATGGCACGGATGTACATTCAGGAGATCGTTCGACTTCATGGAGTGCCTGTGAGCATTGTCAGCGATCGGGACCCCAGGTTTACTTCTAGATTCTGGGGGAGTGTTCAGCGTGCGATGGGTACTACTCTCAGTTTGAGTACAGCCTATCATCCGGAGACTGATGGTCAGTCAGAGCGCACTATCCGTACGTTAGAGGATATGCTTAGAGCGTGCGTCATGGATTTTGGTTCAGCCTGGCAGGATCATTTGCCGTTGATCGAGTTCGCTTATAACAACAGCTATCACACTAGTATTGGGATGGCACCTTTTGAGGTGTTGTACGGGCGATGTTGTCGTACTCCACTCTTCTGGGAAGAAGTGGGGGAGAGACAGGCTGAGGGACCGGAGTTTATCCAGCAGGCGATAGACATTGTTGATCAAATCAAGAAACAGATTAAGACTGCACAGGATCGTCAGGCCAATTATGCTAATATCAAGCGTAGGCCCTTGCAGTTCGAGGTCGGGGAGAAAGTGTTTCTGAGAGTGTCACCTTTCCGCAAGATTCTCAGATTTAGCCTTAAGGGCAAGTTGTCTCCCAGATTTATCGGTCCGTTTGAGATCTTGGAAAGCATTGGCGATTTGGCTTATCTACTAGCTTTGCCACCGCATCTATCCAGTATTCACGACGTGTTCCACGTATCTCTGTTGCGACGGTATGTGGCGGATGAATCTCATATTCTGCAGCGGTCTGAGGTTCAGGTAGACAAGGATTTGACTTATGTTGAGAAACCTCTTCGTATCCTGGATTATAAGGATAAGGTTTTACGGAACAAAGTCATTCCTTTGGTTTTAGTTCAGTGGCAGCGCCGAGGCACTGAGGAAGCTACTTGGGAGCTTGAGGACAGGATGCATAAAGACCATCCTGAGTTGTTTTGATTTCATTCTTTAAGATGTATTCAGTTGCAAACTCTGTAAATGTTTGATTTGAATAAAGAATGATTCTGTAACCTTGTATTGCATTTAGTACATAAGATCTATTTTCGAGGACAAAATATCTTAAGTGGGGGAGAATGTAGTACCCCGTACCCGAAATCAGTAATTAAGGGATTAATCATAATTACTTAAATAGAGTTCGGAAGCTCCGAAGGTAGGTTCGGAAGTTTCGAACAGGATCGGAAGCTCCGATGCAGGATCGGAAGCTCCGATCATATTACGTCATCCATGACGATTGGCTAGATCGGAAGCTCCGATCAGGGCCGGAAGCTCCGATCACCCCTATCCGGAGTCAACAAGTGTTATTTTGACACGTGGCAGATCAGGATCTTTGGAAGCTCCGATGGCAGGATCGGACGTTCCGATCGAGGTTCGGACGTTCCGATCAAGGATTGGAAGTTCCGATCGTTGTCTATAAATAGAAGGCCGAGACTTCACTTTCATTTGCCAATTCCGAGTTCTCCTTTCCATTCTAGTCCTTTTGGAGCTGTTCTAGTCTTCTTAGGCTTGGTCCGGAGGTCGGCGAGGCGTTCGGTAGTCGTAGCGGAGTTGTGCCCAAGTTCTGGAAGCACCGACATCAAAGGGCTAACGACGGACGAAGGTATAGCTTTTGCTTCCTATAAATATTTAGGAGTATGCAATAGCTTAGTTAAAGCTTTTAGAGCACTTTAATGATAGTGTATCATTTGGAAGTGTAGAGCAGACTATAGGCGTGGACCTAGAGTTGGTAGAGCTTGCACTGTGTTGAGGTACGGAAGTACTGTTCGAGATATCCTGACTGAGTATGCATGTATTATGTGGCTGCATGATTTATATGACATGATATTATGCTGCATTCATTTGCATCTTGCTGTATCTCTTTCGAGATGTCTGTTAGTAGGGTTGTACCCTATCCTGTTAGTGGATGGACTTCCATCGATTTGGGTCCGGCGTATCCATGGTTATCTCGGTATGGGAGCCACCTCCTGAAGCGACGGCACAGCGTGCTACATACCAGGGCCCGGTCTGTCTCTATTATCTGATCCTTGACCTCGAGTCTATAGGGAGTTCACTTTGCATGCATGTATACTCATACTCTCGTACTGAGCGTTTTATGCTCACATCTCGTACTCTGTATTTTTTGGACACCCTATTCCATGGGGCAGGTTTGCGTTTGGACGAGGAGGGTGGATCCAGGAGGGGCTAGTCAGTGGTTGGCCAGCTGGAGCTTCGTCTAGGTTTTTATTACTGTTGTTTGGGTTTATACAGCTATTCGATTTGGTTGTATATTTATTTGGATAATTACAGATTCCTTTTCTTGGGATTGTATAACGTTTATGGTTTTCGCAGTTTTTTTCTGATATCTATTTAATTAAGTAAATTGCATGCATAAGTTCTGTTTAGTAGGTGATCCGGGTAAGGGTCACTACATATGAGATATGGCAAATGGATGTAAAGACTGCATTTCTTAATGGAAACATTAAGGAAGAGATCTATATGACGCAGCCTGAGGGATACACATCCATGGGAAGCGAGCATAAGGTATGCAAGCTTCAGAGATCAATCTATGGTCTCAAACAAGCATCAAGAAGTTGGAACCAGAAATTTGATGAAACAATAAAGGATTTTGGTTTCATCAAAAACCCGGAGGAACCATGCGTGTACAAGAAAGTAGTTAAGGATGCGGTAACATTCTTAGTACTTTATGTTGATGACATTCTACTCATGGGGAATGACGTAGGGATGTTGCAGTCAACAAAGATATGGTTATCAAGTAGATTCTCGATGAAGGATTTGGGTGAGGTCTCCTATATTCTTGGGATACAGATCTATAGAGATAGATCTAAGAGAATGATAGGACTTACTCAATTAACCTACATCGAAACCATATTGAAAAGGTTTTCAATGGATGGGTCCAAGAGAGGACATCTACCTATGTGTCATGGAGTTTCTTTATCCAAGTCTATGTGTCCCAAGACTGATTAAGAGATAGAGAAGATGACACACATACCATATGCATCAGCCATTGGTAGTATCATGTATGGGATGATATCTACCAGACCGGATGTGGCCTATGCTCTGAGCGTCACGAGCAGATATCAAGCCAATCCTGGTCAAATGCATTGGAAAGCCGTGAAGGATATTCTTAAGTACTTGCGAAGGACTAAGAATGTGTTCATGGTTTATGGAGGAAGAGAATTGAAGTTGGAAGGCTACACCGACTCTAGCTTCCAATGTGACGTGGATGACTCGAAATCAACCTCTGGATTTGTATTCGTGCTCAATGGCGGTGCTGTCTCTAGGAAGAGTTCCAAGAAAGACACCACAATGGATTCCACCACTGAGGCAGAATACATTGCAGCATCAGCTGCTGCTAAAGAGGCGGTTTGGATAAGGAAATTCATCCAAGAGTTGGGTGTAATTCCTGAAGCTGTTGGTCCAGTCCCGGTGTACTGTGACAACACGGGTGCCGTTGCTCAGGCAAAGGAGCCAAGGTCTCATCAGAAGTCCAAACACGTACTGAGAAAATACCACATCATCCGGGAGATTGTGGAAAGAGGAGACATCAGTGTCGAGAGAGTGGCCTCTACAGACAATATCGCTGATCCGCTTACTAAGCCCTTGCCAGGACCATTGTTTGACAAACATCGCGAAGCAATGGGATTACGTAGTATGACTAGTTGACTTTAGGGCAAGTGGGAGATTGAAAGAGTGGGTGCCCGGTTAGCCAACTTGTGGCTAAGGGCTTTTATGACTCTATGTAAAACAATTTTTTGTTTAATATAATTTACACTTTTATAATGGTATTGACTTTATCTTTCTTCATATTGTTATATTATGATATAATATTGTTGTTTTGATAAAGACCTTGAATATACTATAGTGTATGTACGATGTGGTAACACATGGGGATGGCTATCATAAAACACATCTTATAGTCACTGTATATTCTAAACTGTTCCTAGTCAATTGAGCCGTCCGCAAAAAAAGGGATAAGGATCGCTCGAGATTGAGACTAGCATTTGCGATGCCGAGTACCACGTTTCATTGGTATGGAACATAGAGATGTTCAAAGCATGCAAATGGATATTCATATGATTAATGATCGAACTATCCTATTCGGACTTTCCAAGTGGTTATCACTTATCGAGTGGATAAAGTCCGCGGTTTTGGTTGTACACCATTAGTCCTTATTACTTGAAACATCATTGAGACTCTATATGCTAGTACTGTACTTTGACTCGTTTACCGACTCTATTGGGGTCATCAGGTATCGGGATTGGGTACAGTTACGATACATATAGGAGTCGATGCTTTGTTGTCAAGGATTCACCACATACTTGCGAGTGTGGATATCCTATGCGATCTGAGGAGATATTAGTGTGATGAATCTCTGGCCAGAGTACATGATGTGTTTTAGGTTAATTGGTTATCCTAGTAACACATGCGATGTCACTAATAGATCTCTAAGATGTTGTGCATAGTTATCGAATCTCGAACGACTCTCGATGCACCAATGGTTGTTGATTCGATCGGGATATTTGGTTGAATGGACCGTACTGTACGCTAACCAAAATCTATTGGTTCTTGCAGGCACTATCAGTAATACCTAGGGAATCATGGGGCGATGTTTCTAGACGCTCTTACCATGATTCGATGGGTAAGTCGGAAATTGTTGTTCCGAGTCACAAGGAGTTGTGAGCCCACGGCTAGCTGTATTCCTGAACCATTGAGGGTTACACAAGTAATGGATTACTAAAACCCCGTAGAGATAGTTAAATTTAAAGAGTTAAATTTAATAAAAGAGAAGTTGGACTTCTTAACTAAAGGGAGTGGGATTTCCTAAAATGACATAGGGATGGGCATTTTTGGAAATCACTGAATTCGGATTCAGAAAAATTATCCTGACTCTAAAAGATGCAGAAATGATTTCTGTGCACATTGGTGAAATCAGTTTATCAATCGGAGTCACGATGAATTTTATATTAATTTCTATAACAACGGGCTTGGCTTGTTGGGCTTAAATTATGGATTGTGGGCTTTAAGGAGTTAGAGTCCTGATACAATTATAACTAGAAATTATCTATAAATAGAGGTGTTGGGTTCGAAAATCAAAGACTTTGAGTCTTATAATTTTCGAAATTACACTCTAAATATTTGAAGGGGATTTTCGAAATCCTCTGTCCCTTTCGGAGAAAATTCGGCTTGTGATTTTTATGAAAAATTACAATCTGAATTAACAGATCATATCTGTTTATTCTCTACGCAAACTTCTGATTGATTTCTAGTGCAGTCAATCAGAGGGTTTTGTTTTCTATTCGTGGACCTGATTGAAGAAACGTTCGTTCATCAGTTCCGGGGATATACAACAAGAGCAGATTAAATTCTGTTGGTGTCCATAATCTCGCTTCGAGATTTTAAGGTAAAATATTTAATTGTGATTATTTATTTTACTTACACAATTTAATCGTAAAAGTTTTGATACCCAGATATGGAATCGTTCCATATTAATAAAATAAATTTTTAAACTTCCGCTGCACCGGGTATCAATTCTAATTGATCTGAACACCGTTTTCCAACAACACCAACAATGGTGCCGAAAGCTGCAAAGATTATAATATTTCTTTCACCTAGTAACTATCAAAGAAATTTTAAGGTGAAAATGAACCTAATGTAAGGTGCAAATTATCAACATGTTCAACAAGTGAACAAATGCCTTGAATGTTTATCATAGATCGAAGTTTTCCACAATACATGTGATTTGTATTTCGAAGTTCTCACTCAAGGCCAAGTTCTCTCTTCAATTGAGCTAAGGTCGCTTCAATCTCATCAATACTATCATCAATGCTACTGGATTTACTAGACCCCTTCTGATCGGTGGTTGCAGTCTCCTTTGTTTCATCAAGCAAAAATCCTTTGGAAAATTTTGATCGTTCTTTTCAGATGCCTCTGTATCTGTGATATTCAACACTTTCTCCAAGAACTCGACGAACTCTTCCCCAATATCCTGTCACACGCCCAATAAAGAACTATAAGTCGTCAAAAAAATGGTGTGAATTATATGGCCACCCTCTAAAGTTTGTCTCTCCTGGTTTAGATAATTAAAACGACATCCAAGAGATTTTGATGTTACCAAAATTTTACCTTGAGTTCGGTCTGGTAGAACGGATCTTCCAATCTGTCAACACACGGGTCGAGTGGGAAAAATAGAGCTCTACACGGACAAAAACTGGGTTAAGGGGATGCCAAAGGTGTGTTCAACGTGACCCCTCCGAAGCCTAAATCAGTGCTTAGATTATGAAGCTTAAGAGCGTAATAAAGTTGAGATAGCAAGATAATATGAGTGGGTGAATGTGTGAGTAAAAGTGAATGTGTAAAACCATAAGAAATACATGGTATTCATAGAGGCAGGAGGGGTCGTTACCTCGTAGGAGTAGAATTCTCATTAGAGTGGAGTTATATACGAGGTAGGAGACTTATACCAGTAGAACTCAGTTACTATGGCAGTTAGGACTCTGAGCTGACATGATAATCTCATCGTAGTCCCTAGTTTATCGGGATCTTCCGTAATCTTTTACAGATCTCCATTCCAATGTTCTTATGTATTTAACAAGACTTCCCTTGTCAGGCCCGGTTCGGCCTTCTTCCCTATCCAGTAGGGCTCGACCCATTGGGCTCAGCATCTGGGCTCAACCATTAACTTATCTTTCTGGATCTGTGTATTGTTTTGGGCCTTCATAAGGCTTCAACTTTTAATATAATAGGGTCTAGTGAATTTGGGACAATTTTCCTGAGTATGGTCTAATGGGTTCGGGTCGAACCAGACCCTAATATTTTTAGGAAGCATCAAAAGTACCTCTCCCTTCTGGTCTAAATGAAGTATGAAGTTTAGACCATGTGGTCTGGTCGGATACCTAGCCCGACCCATTAGGGTTGTGTTCTTCACACGTGTTGGGCGAAACAGTGTGTCGCATTGCACGGTCCAGATCTTAATTTTTGTCACCTTCTGAATGGACGACCAAGATTTCCCAACGGTATGGTTCGCGAGGCAGTCAGCTCTGTGGCGTGGCTTCAACCTGGCCTTTGATTAGGGATGGCAATGGGCCAGGTTTAAACCCGACCCCGTGCTAAACCCGCCCCGGACGAGGAGCGGGTTCAAACCCGATCAAACGGGTTTCGAAGCGGGGCGGGGCGGGTCCGGAGACGGGTCCCGGGTTTGGGTGGACCCGCCCCGGACCCGCCCCGGACCCGCCCCGTATATATATATATTTATATAAAATATATTATACATATTTAATATATATATATATAATATAATAATAATATGCATATAAAATAATAATATACTGTATATAATATATATAATAATAATATACTATATAATTATATATATATATATACAGTATGTAGTGCGTAGTATATATATATATATATTTAAAATATATATAAGGTATACATTATATATATACATTTCATATAAAATAAATAAAAATATATAAATGCATGTAAATATATTTTATATTATACATAATAATATATTCAAGACCAAATGACTACAAATCATCATCAACAAAATCACTCAGATGATTGAAGTACCTCGAGACATGGCATGATGATTTTTTAGTTGGACAAATTATCTAAAGGAAAATTGAATGAAGTAATTTTCTTTTCAGAAACAAATGAAAACAAACACAAACATTTTAAAAAGTCATAGACAGTATATAAGGTTTTCAGCAGGAGAGTGCATGTTACTATCAAAGTCATAGAACTCTTCCTCGACTCTTGTCCTAGATTGGTATGTTCCAGTTGTATGCATGCTTAATCCTCATAAACATTTCTTGAGCACCAAGTTGTATGCAAGATGACACAAATATAAAAGAAATAACGTCAAAGCAATTATATAAAAACTGGAACACATGATTCACAGATTATTGTTGACCCTGTGAGACGTAGATGAAAAAAAATCTAAACAATGAACATGATGCAAATCATGGGATATAGAATAGGAAAAACCATGGTTTCAAGCAATGAATTGAAAACAATGGGTAGGTTAAGATAAAAATGATTGAAATGTCAACTCTTAACTGCCTTCGTCACATGTTTAACATTTTTTCGTGCAAAGTGCGCATAAGTCGTTGTACAAGTAATTATCATGAAAAGAAAATGATATTGGCAGTAAGATAACTAGTAAGATAACTCTGGCAGGATCCTTTTATATATACTAGCAATCGTCCCACATGATTTTCACATGCTCGATAATTTAATTATTTTAAAAAATATATCACAGTGAAAAAATATGAGAGTTTTGATATAAAGTAGAGAGTATTTGAAAAACATTATGTAGATAATTTTATAAGAATTGATAAATGGTGAAATTTGAAAAAGAAGATAGATATAAAAGAAGATAATGATGTTAGAGAAATTTGGAGATAATTTAGTCATTTAAGATCTAATATAAAAAAGAGGTAACATAAAAGATAGGTGTGTTAAATTTAGGAGGTAAATTAAATTGAAGGAATTTTTTGTGTGATTTGATATACAAAAAATGGTTAGTATAAGAGATGAAACTATTATATAATAATAATAATGTGTGTATATATATATATATACGTATATATATATATATATATCTTATATCTCTTCTATACTATTAAGTTGAGTAACACTCATGTGAGACGGTCTCATCCGTGAGACGGGTCAATCCTACCTATATTTATAATAATAAGTAATACTTTTGGCATAAAATATAATACTTTTTAATGAATAACTCATATAAAAGACCCGTCTCAAAAAAATTACCCTTGAGACCGTCTCATAGAAGTTTTTGTCTATTAAGTTTGAGGTCTACGTAGTAACTACTTTTGGTAAGTTATTACATACCATTTTTTGTCTCCAAAATACTCTTACCCATAACTACCATGATTATTTTTAAATAAAATAAATAATCAAAATTTAATAACAAAAAAACATAGCATAAAATATAAAATTACTCAATTCTTATTACATTTCATATAAAAGTTTATTATACACGACAAAAATTTAATTTATATGCATGCATCGTGTGCATATGTTTACTAGTATTATATATATAAAATATCGGGCAGAATCTTCAATCCTGTATAAAATAGAATATTAAATTCATCCACATTGTTCTTCTTTTAATCACACCTAGAACTCCCATTTCTTTATCCCATTATCAACATTTGATTTGGTATGGATCAATCTCTATTCAATACAAACTTTCTCAACTAGATTTCCATCAATAGTAAACTAGGACAGACTAACAAAGAGTTAAAATTTGTCAACATATTGTTGGTCCCAAATGCGGCATTACGAGATAGATACTATGGAAATTGAAGAATAAAATAGACACCAAGATTTACGTGGAAAACCCCCAAAGTTATTAAAGTAAAAACCACGGGCAAGACCAAAAGATTCCACTATAATATTTGGAGAATTACAACCTATCTCTGTGTTTCCAAAGAGACACACACTCTCTTAATACAGGAAAAAACATATCTCACAAATATATATAGAAACACACTCAAAACACTTGAATGTTTAACTGAAGAAATGAACTCGAGATGGGATGCTCTGAAGAATGAAATGAGAGATCTATATATAGGTGCAAATCTTCGGTCTGAACATGAGAAAGAAAATTCTTAATTAAATTGTCCTTCTTTGCTGTACGTACAAGTTGCATGTCTTGTTGTCCTCATTTCCCTCATTTGACCATTCAAACTGACATTTCTCCCACTTGGAGATTTGATTGAGTATCAAACACATCTCCACACATCCTTTCAATCTTGCCATTCCTGCTGCTTACGTTTCTGCTAGGCCACTTGAGGATCTACACCACTCGAACTTATCAGTATTCACTAGCTTGGTCAGAACATCAGCTATGTTATCCTTTGTATGGATTTTCTGCATATCCACACTTCCTTCCTCTACTACTTCCCGAACAAAGTGAAATTGAACTCCAATGTGTTTAGTCCTGGAATGAAAGGCTGGATTCCTTGCAATGTGCAAGGTACTCTGACCGTCACAAAACAGAGGAATCTTTTCTTGTTTGTGCCCAAGCTCCTCCAATAACCTTTTAATCCAGATTGCCTTCTTGCAAGCTTGAGTAGCTGCCATGTATTCTGCCTCCGTTGTAGATAACGCTACAACTGTTTGCAGTTTTAAAACCCAGCTGACTGCACCTCCTGCAACTGTAAACACATAACCTGTAGTAGATTTTCTTTTATCTGGATCACCTGCGTAGTCAGAATCCACATAGCCCTTGAGTGTAAAATCTGATCCTCCAAAACATAATGCAGCATTCGAGGTACCCTTAATGTATCTAAGGATCCTCTTAATCATGCTCCAATGCTCTTTTCCAGGATTCGCCATATACCGACTGACTGCTCCCACTGCTTGTGCAATGTCTGGTCTAGTACAGATCATAGCGAACATTAAACTTCCCACTGCTGATGCATACGGTACTCGAGACATCTCCATCTTCTCTGCTTCACTGCTAGGACACATCTCAGAAGATAACTTGAAGTTAATAGGAGGAGGGGTTGAAACTGGCTTACTATCTTGCAAGTTGAAGCGCTGCAAGACTTTCTTCAAATAATTTTTCTGAGAAAGCCAAATCTTCATGTTGCTTCTGTCTCGGTGAACTTGCATCCCTAGAATCTTGTTTGCTGGTCCCAAGTCCTTCATATCATATTTCCTAGCCAACTGTGCCTTCAATTCTTGGACCCGATCTTTGTTGGGCCTGCTACCAACATGTCGTCCACGTACAACAGCAAAATGATATAATCATCATCACCAAACCTCTTGAAATACGTACAAGGGTCTGCACTGAGTTTGTTGTACCCAAGGCTCATGATATAAGAATCAAATCTCTTGTACCAACACCTCGGCGCTTGTTTGAGACCGTACAGAGATTTTTTCAACCTGCAAACCAAGTTCTCTTTGCCTTTTTCTGCAAAACCTTTTGGCTGGAGCATATAGATTTCTTCTTCAAGATCACCATGAAGAAATGCCATTTTCACATCTAGCTGGTTTAGATGTAGGTCAAACACCGCACACATTGCTAATACTACTCTGACCGTTGAAAGTCAAACCACATGAGAAAATATCTCGTTGAAGTCGATACCTTCTTTCTGAGCGTACCCTTTGACAACCAATCTCGCACGATACCGCTCCACTTGGTTATTGCCATCACGCTTGATCTTATAGACCCATCTGTTACCGATAGTTTTCCTCCCTCGTGGTAGTGGAACAAGATCCCAAGTTTTGTTTCTGTCCAATGCTTCCAATTCTTCCTGCATCGCTGTCATCCACAGGGATACATCCGAGTTTTGAGTAGCCTCATGGAAACTCGATGGCTCACCATCCTCTGTTAATAGACAATATGCAATATTACTTTCAGTGACATAATCTGAAAGCCAACCTGGTGGTCTTCTTTCTCGAGTTGACTGCCTCACTTTGGAAACCTCTGACTCAACTGGTTCTTGTACCTCGTGCTCTGGTACTGCTTCACAAGAAACTTAATCTTCATCTGTCTTATCCTCCACCTGAATGACAGTAGTTTTTGAATTCTGTGTGCCTTTGTCTCCCTTCACTTTATCTTCCTCGAAGATAACATCTCTGCTGATGATAAGCTTGTGGACAGTAGGATCCCACAAGCGAAACCCCTTTACTCCATCAGCATAGCCCAAGAAGATACACTTTCTGGATTTGGAATCCAACTTCGATCTTTCTTGATCATTATACAACACGTACACCGGAATTCCAAATGTATGTAATCGAGAATAATCAGCTAGCTTGCCAGTCCACACCTCCATCAGAGTCTTCAAATCAATCGCCACTGAAGGAGAGCGATTGATGATGTAAGAAGCGGTTTTGACTGCTTCTGCCCAAAATGACTTGGCTAGACCCGCAGTACTCAACATGGCCCTTGTTCTGTCCAACAAAGTTCTGTTCATCCGCTCCGCCACTCTATTCTGCTGAGGCATGTAAGCCGTCGTGAACTGTCTTTTGATGCCCTCGTGCTGACAAAATGCATCAAACTCATCACTGGTATATTCTCCTCCATTGTCAATCCTCAAACACTTGATTTTCTTATCAGAATCAAGTTCAACCCGCGCTTTGAAAACTTTGAAGACTTCGAAAACATCTGAATTCTTCTTGATTGGATACACCCAACATCTCCTAGAGAAATCATCAATAAACGAGATAAAGTATCTCGCTCCTCCTAGGGATACCACCGGTGCTTGCCAAACATCAGAATGAATCAGCTCCAATCTGCCTTTGCTCTTGGCAGTAGATGTGCCAAACTTTAATCTGTGTTGTTTACTGGTAACACAATGCTCACAAAAGGGTAAAGTCACTTTTGTAAGCCCCGACAACAGCTTCCGTTCTGAGAGAATCTTCATTCCTCGTTCTGACATATGCCCAAGCTTTCTATGCCACAACATTGTAGATTCTTCCCCCGAACCAATTGATGCAACAGCTAGTTCCGACTCTTTGTGTGTTTCTCCCAACAATACATACAGATTTGCAGCAAATTTTTCCGCCTTCATAACCACAAGCGCGCCTTTCACAATCTTCATGATCCCTTTCTCGATACGGGTTTTGCACCCAATATCATCCAATTGCCCCAAAGACAAAAGATTTTTTGTCAGGCCCTTCACATGTCGTACCTCCTGTATGGTGCAAATAGTGCCATCAAACATTTTGATTTTGATGGTACCGACCTCAGCGATTTCCAAGGCATTATCATTTCCCATGAATACAGATCCTCCTGAGACTGGTTCATACTGATTGAACCATTCTCTCCTTGACGTCATGTGCCACGTCTCTCCTGAATCCATAATCCATGCATCACAAAATTTGTGTCTGCCTTCCGCAACTGTTGCTGCTTCGCTGAATAGTATTTCACCACTTCCTGAAGTACTGGCCACATTTCCTTGAGATCCTTTCTCGATGCTCTTCGTACACTCTCTCTTGAAGTGCCCTTTACCGCCACATTTAAAGCAGTAAATATTCTTCTTCTTACTTCTTGACTTGGATCTACCATATCTGTGGCTCCCACTGGAGTCACGCTCCGTCAATCTTCCTCTCGTCATCGGTAAAGCCTCTGCTTGCTTCGATGTTGCCAACCTATCTTCCTTGTTCCTTTGACGACTCTCTTCTCTAAGAACCGCAGTTAAGATGTCGTCAAAATTTAAATTATCCGAAAGAACATTGTTGGTAACATTGATGATGAGTTGATCATATGAATCTGGTAGACTTTGAAGTAGAAGCTCCGCACGTTCTTTTTCCTCTATTTATGCCCCATAGAGGTGAGCGGCGAAAATAGAGTATTCAGTGTGTTGATATGGTCGGTCATCGATGAGGATTCCGCCATCTGAAGAGTATAAAGTTTTCTCTTTAGGAAAATCTTGTTGTGTAGTGACTTGACCTCGTACAATTTTGCCAGAGTATCCCAAATAACTTTTGCATCTTTTATTTCAGAGATACTTGACAAAACTTCATTCGTTATAGCCAAGTGCAAATTGGCAACAGCATTGTGATTCATTTCGTTCCGCTTTTGATCGTCCATGACGTCTGCCGGTCTATCTCTAATAGCTGCCAAGCAACGCTCCTTTGTTAGAATTGCTTGCATGTAGTAGCCCGTACCAAAATCAGTAATTAAGGAATTAATCATAATTACTTGGGAAGAGTTCGGAAGCTCCGAATGTGAGTTCGGAAGCTCCGAACAGGATCGGAAGCTCCGATGCAGGATCGGAAGCTCCGATGGTATTACGTCATCCATGACGTGTGGTTAGATCGGAAGCTCCGATTAGGATCGGAAGCTCCGATCACCCCTATCCGAAGTCAACAAGTGATATTTTGACACGTGGCAGATCAGGATCTTCGGAAGCTCCGATGGCAGGATCGAACGTTCCGATCGAGGATCGGAGGCTCCGATCGTTGTCTATAAATAGAAGGCCGAGAATTCATTTTCAATTGCCAATTCCGGATTTCCTCTCTACTCTAGTCGTATTCGAGTTGTTCTAGCCTTCCTAGGCTTGACCCAGGAGTCGTCGAGGCGTTCGATAGTCGTAGCGGAGTTGTGCCCAAGTTCTGGAGGCATCGACATCAAAGGGCTAACGACGGACGAAGGTATAGCTTTTGCTTCCTATAAATATTTAGGAGTATGCAATAGCTTAGTTAAGGCTTTTAGAGCACTTTAATGATAGTATTATCATTTGGCAGTGTAGAGCAGACTATAGGCGTGGACCTAGAGTTGGTAGAGCTTGCACTGATTTGAGGTACGGAAGTACTGTTCGAGATATCCTGACTGAGTATGCATGTATTATATGATTTCATGGTTTATATGTCATTGATTTATGCTGCATTCATTTGCATACTGAGCTATCTCCTTCGAGATGTCTGTTAGTAGGGTTTTTCCCTATCCTGTTAGTGGTTGAACTTCCATCGATTTGGGTCCGGCATATCCACTGGTATTATGGTATGGGAGCCACCTCCTGAAGCGACGGCACAGCGTGCTACATACCAGGGCCCGGTCTGTCTCTGTTATCTGATCCTTAACCTCGAGTTTATAGGGAGTTTACTTTGCATGCATGTATAATCATACTCTCGTACTGAGCGTTTTATGCTCACGTCTCGTACTCTGTGTTTCTGGACACCCTATTCCATGGGGCATGTTTGCGATTGGACGAGGCAGGTGGATCCAAGAGGGGTTAGGCAGTTGTTGGCCAGCTGGAGCTTCGCCTAGGTTTTATTCTGTTGTTATTAGATTTTTTCAATTGTTCGATCTGGTTGTATAATATTTGGGTATTTACAGATTCCTTTACTTGGGATTGTATAATGTTTATGGTTTCCGCAGTTTTATTCTGATATCCATTTAATTAAGTTAATTGCATGCCTAAGTTCAGTTTAGTAGGTGATCCAAGTAAGGGTCACTACATTTATGATATCAGAGCATGCATAGTATTCTTGGATTTAGACTCTGCATAAGGTAACCGTGAGGTGCTTTTGTAGATGGCGAACTACGATGACCAGAGTAGCCATGGTAGTGGAGGTGGACGCTGGGGAGATGACGATCGTGAGCGTCGTCGGGACCGTCATCATCGTCATCGTGATGAGGATCGTTTCACTATACGACGATTTCTGCAGATGGGTCCTAAGCCCCTTGTTGGAGGTGAGTCTCCGGAGGATGCGGAGAACTGGTTAGACCGTATGGATACGACTTTTCAGACTTACCACTGCACCGAGGAGCAGAAGATGGAGACCCTTGGCTATCTTCTAGATGGGCGAGCCCGTAGGTGGTGGAGGTTTACTTCTGTGGGGACCTCGGGTTGCTAATCTCATCTTAGGGAAATTAATAAACAATTTAACATTCATTAAACATCAATTAAGAAACCAAGAGCAAAGTAAAATTTTTTTTTTTAAAATTCAGTGTCTCGCTCGATCGGTGAAAAACACCCGATTGAGCGAGCACAATTGCTCAGCTCTCGGATGGAACACAATTTGGCCTCGCTCGATCCGTCAACTACTGCGGATCGAGCGAGCCAAACACTCAAAAGTTCTGTCCGCAATTTACAGGGCTCGCTCGATCCGTCAACTTCTGCGGATCGAGCGGCCTCCAAATTTCAGAAATTCTGCAGAAGAGTTTTTGCTGTCAAGGCTTGGTTCAAAGCATAAATCTTCAACAACATGGATTCTACACATGCTATAAAATCTGGAAATATGCATACATACATAATTGAAATTTTGAACATCAATACATGCATTTGAAAGAGTGGGTGCCCGGTTAGCCAACTTGTGGCTAAGGGCTTTTATGACTCTATGTAAAACAATCTTTTGTTTAATATAATTTACACTTTTATAATGGCATTGACTTTATCTTTCTTCATATTGTTATATTATGATATACTATTGTTGTTTTGATAAAGACCTTGAATATACTATAGTGTATGTAAGATGTGATAGCACATGGGGATGACTATCATGAAACACATCTTATAGTCACTGTATATTCTAAACAGTTCCTAGTCAATTGAGCCGTCCGCAAATAAGGATAAGGATCGCTCGAGATTGAGACTAGCATTTGCGATGCCGAGTATCACGTTTCATTGGTATGGAACATAGAGATGTTCAAAGAAAGCAAATGGATATTCATATGATGAATGATCGAACTACCCTATTCGGACTTTTCAAGTGGTTATCACTTATCGAGTGGATAAAGTTCGCGGTTTTGGTTGTACACCATTAGTCCTTATTACTTGAAACATCATTGAGACTCTATATGCTAGTACTGTACTTTGAATCGTTTACCGACTCTATTGGGGTCATCAGGTGTCGGGATTGGGTACAGTTACGACACATATAGGAGTCGATGCTTTGTTGTCAAAGATTCACCACATACTTGCGAGTGTGGATATCCTATGCGATCTGAGGAGATATTAGTGTGACGAATCTCTGGCCAGAGTACATGATGTGTTTTAGGTTAATGGGTTTTCCTAGTAACAACAGGCTTGGTTTGTTGGGCTTAAGTTATGGATTGTGGGCTTTAAGGAGTTAGAGTCCTGATACAATTATAACTAGAAATTATCTATAAATAAAGGTGTTGGGTTCGAAAATTAGACACATTGTATATTGCAATTTTCAAAAATACACTCTAGAATTTTCAAGGGGATTTTCAAAATCCTCTATCCCTTTTTGGAGAAAATTCGACTTGTGATTTTTGTGAAAAATTACAAATCGAATTAACAGATCATATCTGTTTATTCTCTACGTAAAACTTCTAATTGATTTCTAGTGCAGTCAATCAGAGGGTTTCTGTTTTTCGTTCGTGGACCTAATTCCGGAGATAGATCGTGACTGTCATCGGTTCCCGGGATTTACAAGAAGAGCAGATTAAATTCTGTTGGAGTCCACGATCAAGCCTTTGCTTGACGAGGTAAAAATTTAACTGTGTTTTATTTTTACTTGAACAAATTTAATCGTAAAAGTTTTGATACCCATATATGGAATCGTTCCATATAATAAAATAAAATTTTAAACTTCCGCTGCACCGGGTATCAATTCTTAATTGATCTGAACACTGTTTTCCAACAGTGGTATCAGAGCCAGGTTGCTCAGATCAAACGATTAAATTAATCGATTGTACAAAATTTTTAAGCCTCGGTTTTTGAAACAAAACGAAAATTTAAAATTGAATTTTAATGGGCAAATCGGGCAGCGATCGTCGTTGCCCGGGGCAGCGAGCGTCGCTGCCCAGTCCGGGCCCCTTTTTGGGGCGCGGGCTGCCCGGGATTGTCTCGGGCAGCCCGGAAAAATTATTTTTAATTTTTAATTAAAATTTTAATTTTTTGAAATTCTAGTTTTTGATCCGATCGAAAATTGTTTTTGATTGGTTCACGAGGCATCGGATCGAATTGTTCGAGTCCGAAAATTTTAAAATTGATTTTTGGATAAATTTGAATTTTTGGAAAATTTATAAATTTTATCCGTTAAATTAAATTTTATAAAATTAATTATTTTGGTACAATTGATGATAAGATATGATCTTTTTGATGGAGAAGATAAAATATGATTTTATCTTTTAAATTATGATGCATTTGCATGTTTATCCAATTATTTAATTATTGAATTAATTAATGAATAAAGGATGATCGATTGCCATGACCAATGTTTTAGGTGTATGTTAGGTGATTTACATTTATCTTATTGTTGTTGGTGTTTATTAATGAGCTTGGTTTATAGCCCAATATGATTGTCATATGTAATAAAAGTGGGCCTGGTTTATGGCCCGTTCCCACCCCTAAAAATGTATCCCATATTTGTCATCGAAATTTATTGTAAATTTATTAGACTTAATGGGAGACAAAGATTTGAAGAAATGGTGGGCCCAGCAGACAATGAAAACCGAAGAAATGTAAATTGAAAGCACAATGTAATAGGATTGAATTACATACTTGCATATCACCTAGGATTGGACTTAGACTCGTGATTGGCAACCACGGGTCGATTAGTTAATGGGATCGATCATCCTTAAATAATATATGATATTATTGATGTATGCATGTTTAGACTAAATTGTATGAATCCCGCAAGCATACATAAATTGCATGATGAGACAAATTTTCAAAATTAAAAATCCCTCATTTTAAATATGATTTAAAATTGATATCAAGATTAATAAAAAGGGAATTTAAATATTGTTTAAATATTCCTACCTTCCATCAACGATCAATGTATGAGATGCTACCCGCGGATACGGTCCGGCTCATATTATTGGGGGGGGGGGGGGGGGGGGGCCGTTGGTCGGAAAGCTGTACATTGGATCGACAAATGTTGTAAGTTGGGTGGAACTCCCATGGGATTGGCTCATATTATTGGGGATCCACATGGCGACCGTCCATCACAACTTAATATTGATGGGTTATCTTGACATGTCACAATAAACGGCGTCATATTATTGGGCCCTTATTGGACATGAGGTAAAAACATGGGGGTTACTTTGGAAGTAATTGGGCTCTACCTTTTGAAAATTATGGTTGTCTGATATTATTTGGGATCATGATTTGTCAATTGGACTCCATGTTCTCACTAAGGAAAACAGTTTCCCGTTTTCACTAGAGGGTAGTGAAATCGTTAAAATAGTGGGAGTGTAATTCATAAAATTAAAATTCGTCATATTTTATGTCTTAGTAAATTAATTAAACAATCATTGATTAATGTATGTTTCCTTTTCAGTATACTATTACAATGACTTCTCGCAATCCACTGTTTTCAATTCTCGAACAAAACAAATTGACTGGCGCAAACTATACGGAATGGTTCCGTAAGTTGAAAATTATTCTTACTTCGGAAAAAAGCTTTCTACGTGTTAGAGAAGCCGCCTCCGAAGGAAGCCCCGGCTAATACAAGTCCGAAAGAGTTGGCCAAACTTGATTTATGGTGGGACCATGATATCAAGGCCAAATGCTACATGCACGCTTCGATGTCTGATGAGCTTCAAAGGAGATTCGAGGATGCCGTGAATGCTGCTGACATTCACAAGAACCTCAAGGAACTCTTTGGAGCTCAGTCAAGTTCGGAGAGGTATGCCACCATCAGAGAGCTCATGACGAGTCGCATGCGAGATGGGACTTCGGTCCGTGAGCATGGGGTGCGCATGATTGGACTCATTGAAAAGTTGGTAACACTCGACTTGACTTTGGAGCATGAACTTAGCGCGGACTTGTTGCTTCTATCACTTCCTTCATCGTTTGACGGTTTTGTGATGAACTTCAATATGAACAAGATAGAGGCCACCTTGAAGAGATGGTCAATATGCTAGTCACATATGAAGCCACACTAAAGAAGGATAAACCGGTACTCTTGGTTGGCTCCTCTTCTAACTCTAAGAAAGGACCAAGTGGAAAGGGTAAGAAACGTTCTGCCCCGCCCAAGAAGATTGTACCAAATAAGAAGGGAAAGGCCAAGGCTTCAATTGGGATAAAAGATGAAAACATTTGCCATTACTGCAAGAAACCCGGTCATTGGAAACGTAACTGCAAGGAATACCTCGAACAGTTGCGAACTGCAAAGGGTATGTTTTACATTGAAATAAATGTTTCGCTTAATACTTCTTCTTGGGTATTGGATACCGGATGTGGATCTCACATTTGCAATGATTTGCAGGTGATGACAAGAAGTCGTAAGCTAAGGATGGGTGAGACCCAGCTAAGGCTCGGGAATGGTTCTAGAGTCGAAGCCAAAGCTATAGGAGACATTTATTTAGTTTTGTAGAAAAATTTTAAGTTATTTTTGAGAGATGTTTTATATGTTCCGGATTTGGTCAAAAACATTATATCTATTTCTATGCTTGATAGAGATGTTTTTTCTTGCAATTTTGTGAATGAGATTTGCAATATTTACAAGAATGAATGTTTGATTGGAAATGGACAACTTGAAAACGATCTATATAGCTTAAAATTAAAAGACGTTCCAATTAATTATGTTGATAAACCGGTAACAACAATTAAAAGGAAGGACGATAGTCAAAACCCGGCAAACCTTTGGCATGCTAGGCTAGGTCATATTTCCTCAAGGAGGATGAACAAGCTAGTGGGAGAGGGCATGTTTGATATGTCTGATATTAACTCTCTACCTACTTGTGAGTCCTGCCTAAAGAGAAAAATGACTAAATCTCCTTTCAAAGGGAAACCTGAGCGTAGTCAAAATCTGTTGAATTTGATCCATACAGATGTTTGCGCTCCATTTAGGATTGGTACTAAATGTGGCAACACCTACTTCATTACCTTTACTGATGATCATTCTAGGTATGGGTATTTATATTTAATGAAATATAAGTCTGAAGCATTTGAAAGGTTCAAAGAATTCAAGGCTGAAGTAGAAAACAAACTAGGTAAAAGTATTAAGGCACTTCGATCGGATCGAGGTGGAGAATACTTAAGTACCGAGTTTTTGGACTATCTAAAAGAGAATGGGATTCTCTCTCAGTGGACTCCTCCTATGACACCTCAGCTTAATGGTGTTTCGGAGCGTCGCAATTGAACTTTGTTGGACATGGTTCGATCCTTGATGAGCTTCACTGAGCTCCCACCTTCGTTTTGGGGCTACGCGCTTGAAACGGCGGTATTGTTGTTAAACAACGTCCACACTAAAGCAGTAAATAAAACACCATACGAGTTATGGAATGGCAAAGCTCCTAAGTATTCGTACTTGAGGATTTGGGGATGTCCTGCTTACGTGAAGCAGACAGTGAGAGATAAGTTGGATAGTCGATCCACCTTATGTTATTTTGTAGGGTATCCGAAGAATTCAATCGGATATTATTTCTATCATCCTGCTGAAACAAAAATGTTTGTTTCAAGTAATGCCACCTTCTTGGAGAAGGAGTTCTTATTGGATAAGAAAGGCAAGATGATGGAACTCGAAGAAATTCGAGAAGAACCCGAGATACAAAATAGCGATCCTACACCTCAAGAATCATCACAAGACACGCCTATTACTAGGAGATCCGAGAGGACTTCTAGGCCTCCTATTAGATATGGTCCTTTTCTTGAAGGGGATCAAAGTGAACCCGACATTGGATGTGATCCAAGAAACTTCAAGGAAGCAATTTCTGATGCGGATTCGAATTTATGGATTGAAGCTATGCAATCGGAAATAGACTCGATGCATTCTAACCAAGTTTGGACTTTAGTAGATCCTCCCGATGTAATTGTTCTAATTGGGTGCAAATGGATCTACAAGAGAAAGTTTGGGCCTGATGGAAAGGTATTGACCTACAAGGCACGATTGGTGGCAAAAGGTTATACTCAAAGACAAGGAGTTGACTATGATGAAACCTTTTCACCTGTCGCAATGTTCAAGTCCATAAGAATCCTTATTGCCATAGCAGCATGGTATGACTATGAGATATGTCAAATGGTTGTAAAGACTGCATTTCTTAATGGAAACATTAAGGAAGAGATCTATATGATGCAGCCTGAGGGATACACATCCATGGGAAGCGAGCATAAGGTATGCAAGCTTCAGAGATCAATCTATGGTCTCAAACAAGCATCAAGAAGTTGGAACCAGAAATTTGATGAAACGATAAAGGATTTTGGTTTATCAAGAACCCGGAGGAACCATGCGTGTACAAGATAGTAGTTAAGAATGCGGTAACATTCTTAGTACTTTATGTTGATGACATCCTACTCATGGGGAATGATGTAGGGATGTTGCAGTCAACAAAGATATGGTTATCAGGTAGATTATCGATGAAGGATTTAGGTGAGGCATCCTATATTCTAGGAATTCAGATCTATAGAGATAGATCTAAAAGAATGATAGGATTCACTCAATCAACCTACATCGACACCATATTGAAAAGGTTTTCTATGGATGAGTCCAAGAGAGGACATCTACCTATGTGTCATGGAGTTTCTCTATCCAATTCTATGTGTCCCAGGACTGACGAAGAGATATAGAAGATGACACACGTGCCATATGCATCAGTCATAGGTAGTATCATGTATGGGATGATATCTACCAGACCGGATGTGGCCTATGCTCTGAGCGTCATGAGCAGATACCAAGCCAATCCCGGTCAAATGCATTGGAAAGCCGTGAAGGATGTTCTTAAGTACTTGCGAAGGACTAAGAATTTGTTCATGGTTTATGGAGGGAGAGAATTGAAGTTGGAAGGCTATACCGACTCTAGCTTCCAGTGTGACGTGGATGACTCGAAATCAACCTCTGGATTTGTATTCGTGCTCAATGGCGGTGCTGTCTCTTGGAAGAGTTCCAAGCAGGACACCACAACGGATTCCACCACTGAGGCAGAATACATTGCAGCATCAGCTGCTGCTAAAGAGGCGGTTTGGATAAGGAAATTCATCCAAGAGTTAGGTGTAATTTCTGAAGCTGTTGGTCCAGTCCCGGTGTACTGTGACAACACGGGTGCCGTTGCTCAAGCAAAGGATCCAAGGTCTCATCAGAAGTCCAAACACGTACTAAGGAAATACCACATCATCCGAGAGATCGTGGAAAGAGGAGACATCAGTGTCGAGAGAGTGGCCTCTACAGACAATATCGCTGATCCGCTTACTAAGCCCTTGCCAGGACCATTGTTTGACAAACATCGCGAAGCAATGGGATTACGTAGTATGACTAGTTGGCTTTAGGGCAAGTAGGAGATTGAAAGAGTGGGTGCCCGGTTAGCCAACTTGTGGCTAAGGGCTTTTATGACTCTATGTAAAACAATATTTTGTTTAATATAATTTACACTTTTATAATGGCATTGACTTTATCTTTCTTCATATTGTTATATTATGATATACTATTATTGTTTTGATAAAGACCTTTAATATACTATAGTGTATGTAAGATGTGGTAGCACATGGGGATGTCTATCATGAAACACATCTTATAGTCACTGTATATTCTAAACAGTTGCTAGCCAATTGAGCCGTCCGCAAATAAGGATAAGGATCGCTCGAGATTGAGACTAGCATTTGCGATGCCGGGTACCATGTTTCATTAATATGGAACATAGAGATGTTCAAAGCAAGCAAATGGATATTCATATGATAAATGATCGAACTACCCTATTCGGACTTTCCAAGTGGTTATCACTTATCGAGTGGATAAAGTCCGCGGTTTTGGTTGTACACCATTAGTCCTTATTACTTGAAACATCATTGAGACTCTATATGCTAGTACTGTACTTTGACTCGTTTACCGACTCTATTAGGGTCATCAGGTGTCGGGATTGGGTACAATTACGACACATATAGGAGTCGATGCTTTGTTGTCAAGGATTCACCATATACTTGCGAGTGTGGATATCCTATGCGATCTGAGGAGATATTAGTGTGACGAATCTCTGGCCAGAGTACATGATGTGTTTTAGGTTAATGGGTTTTCCTAGTAACACATGCGATGTCACTAATAGATCTCCAAAATATTATGCATAGTTATCGAATCTCGAACGACTCTCGATATACTAATGGTTGTTGATTCGATCGGGATATATGGATGAAGGGACCGTACTGTACGCTAACCAAAATCTACTGTTTCTTGTAGGCACTATCAGTAATACCTAGGGAATCATGGGGGGATGTTTCTTACCATGATTCGATGGGTAAGTCGGAAATTGTTGTTCCAAGTCACAAGGAGTTGTGAGCCCACGGCTAGCTGTATTCCTGAACCATTGAGGGTTACACAAGTAATGGATTACTAAAACCCCGTAGAGATAGTTAAATTTAATGAAAGAGAAGTTGGACTTCTTAACTAAAGGGAGTGGGATTTCCTAAAATGACATAGGGATGGGTATTTTTGGAAATCACTGAATTCGGATTCAGAAAAATTATCTTGACTCTAAAAGATGCAGAAATGGTTTCTGTGCACATTGGTGAAATCAGTTTATCAATCGGAGTCACGATGAATTTTATATTAATTTCTATAACAACAGTCTTGGCTTGTTGGGCTTAAGTTATGGATTGTGGGCTTTAAGGAGTTAGAGTCCTGATACAATTATAACTAGAAATTATCTATAAATAAAGGTGTTGGGTTTGAAAATTAGACACATTGTATATTGCAATTTTCAAAAATACACTCTAGAATTTTCAATGGGATTTTCAAAATCCTCTATCCCTTTTTGGAGAAAATTCGACTTGTGATTTTTGTGAAAAATTACAAATCGAATTAACAGATCATATCTGTTTATTCTCTACGTAAAACTTCTGATTGATTTCTAGTGCAGTCAATCAGAGGATTTCTGTTTTTCGTTCGTGGACCTAATTCCGGAGATAGATCGTGACTGTCATCGGTTCCCGGGATTTACAAGAAGAGCAGATTAAATTCTGTTGGAGTCCACGTTCAAGCCTTTGCTTGACGAGATAAAAATTTAACTGTGTTTTATTTTTACTTGAACAAATTTAATCGTAAAAGTTTTGATATCCATATATGGAATCGTTCCATATAATAAAATAAAATTTTAAACTTTCGCTGCACCGGGTATCAATTCTTAATTGATCTGAACACCATTTTCCAATAGCATTTATTACATCAAACAAGTCGCTAAAGATCGATAAACGACACAAATTATCTCAAGTGTCATACATGTAATCCAAAACCAACAAAACTAAGGTTTAGTGCTTCTAAAGTTCAAGACATCATCTACAACCCAAGTCCTCACGTGCTAGACTCTCTCCCAGCTGCCAATGACGTCGATGACAAGCTCCTGCCTCATCTGTTGTCATGCACACATACAAAACAAGACAACAGCCGGATAAACTCCGGTGAGAAACATTCTCAGTATAACCAACATATAGAAAGCGTTAAATAAATAATCTTGACTCTATTTAAACTCGACTCAACAAATAGAGTACGTAAACGCTTTACATACGAATTGATTAACATAACTTCAAAGCCATCAAAATTCATAACTGATCTTGACATGGATATCCATCTAACGAGTTCGTAACCAACTCGCAAATAAGGTTAACAGCAACCTTGGCATAGAATAAATTCAATATAGCATCATATCAACTCGAATATAAAGATCCACTACCTGAGATGGATCGACAACATCACAATCAAATCAAAAATATAAACAAGTATGTGGTTTTTGTGGGCCAACTCAAGATTAGTCTTTCTTGAGTTTCAAAGTCCCTACTTCGCGATGTCATCATTATACCTTCTTTTATCGAGGTTCTGAACTCTTCAAATCTCAAATCTTTCTTCGTTAGTTCAAGTCGGCGTCTTGTGTCGTTTAGCCTTCAAACTCAACTGAAACTGAATAAGAAAAATACTATAACATTCAAAATATCTCAATAACAACTTCAACTCAAATATCGGCTATCAAAACAGTTCCAAAACTCGATTAAACGACGTAGCGATTCAAAATCGGTAACCGACGTAATCCCGACTTCGAAACTTGTAACTCAAATTCATATATCAGCATAAATATTATAAAACTCAGTCACATAACATCATATCAGCAGCTAAATTCATCGATATACATTCTAGAAGTCATAACCAATCCATTCAATCATCCAACTTCGATCCGGTAGCGCATATACAATCGATAGAATGTTAAGAACATAACAAACACATAAAATCTGATCTCTGCTCAATAAATGATTCTGAAACCCATATAAAACATCATAAAACTTACATGAGATCGAAGCCCTCATCGTAAGGATTCCAGAACAATTTACGGAATTGAAATCGGACAACCGGTTCAAAAGTTACGGCAATTCAAAAATCAAACTTTCAAAGAAAAACGATGAAGGAACTCAGCTCTCTGTTCTTGAATTCTGAATTTGATAAGAAAGATACACGTATACATGCTGATAATCAATTCAAAATCTGATAACTTTAATGCAAAATTGCACTTTAGTCCCTCAATTCTTCAATATTTGCAATTTGATCCTCGGCCCTTATTTTAATTCAATTTCAATCCTAAATAATTTAAGAATATTAGAATTTAAATCGAAACTCTAAATATTCCCAAATTAAATATACTCGGATTAAAATTAAATAAATTTGGATTAATATTAATTAATCCCGGGCCTTACATTTCTCCCCCACTAAGACATGAGTTCGTCCTCGAATTCATAAACAGTATAGATATGCAGTCCGCATGCTCATAAGAATAAAGAATAACTGAAAACTGAATAAGATTCACATCAGTGGAATAGATAAGGAAATCGTTGCTTCATATCTTCTTCGACTTCCCAAGTTGCTTCTTCAACTCTGTGTTGACTCCATTGAATCTTCACCAATGGAATGGTCTTCGTTCGGAGTTGCTTCGTCTTTCTATCAAGAATCTGAATAGGTCGTTCGAAATAGCAAAGAGTATCATCCAACTCAGCTTCATCAGATCGAATCACATGAGACGCATCAGATATATACTTCCTCAACATCGATACATGAAAGACATCATGTATCCCAGATAAAGACATAGGAAGAGCGAGTCGATAAGCTAGATTGCCTATCTTCTCGAGAATCTCATACGGCCCAATATACCTCGGAGATAATTTTCCTCGTTTGCCAAATCGAACTGTGCCTCTGAACGATGAAATCTTCAGAAACACTCTATCTCCCTGATCAAAAGATAACGGCCGTCGTCGTACATTTGCATATCTCCTCTGTCTATGCTGCGCTGTTCTCATTCTCTGCTATATCAATTTCACTTTCTCAGTCATCTGTCTGATCATATCTGGCCCTAACTCAGGTACCTCAGAAATATCATCCCAATACAAAGGCGATCGACACTTCTTTCCATATAATGCTTCAAATGGTGCCATATCTATACTCGTCTGATAACTGTTGTTATAAGAAAATTCCACAAGTGGTATAGAATTTTGCCATGTAACGCCAAAATCAAGTACTACAGCTCTGAGCATATCCTCAAGCGTCTGAATAGTTCGTTCGGATTGACCATCAGTTTGAGGATGATAAGCAGTACTCAAATGTAAGCGCGTACCTAGAGCTTCCTGTAGGCTATGCCAAAAGTGCGAAGTAAACCTCGGATCTCGATCAGATACAATCGACTTTGGCACACCATGTAGTCTTACCACTTCTCGAATATAGAGATCCGCCATTTGATCATGACGATAAGTCATTCGATAAGGAATAAAGCACGCAGATTTCGTCAATCTGTCGATGATCACCCAAACAGCATCACATCCTCGAGATGATCGTGGAAACTTCGGTACAAAGTCCATGGAAATGTGGTTCCATTTCCATTCAGGAATCGATAAACTCTGTAATAAGCCATTTGGTTTCTTTCTTTCAGCCTTCACCTGTTGGCAATTCAAACATTTAGATACAAATTCAGTCACATCAGACTTCATTTGTTTCCACCAGTACTGACTCTTCAAGTCGTTGTACATCTTTCTGCCTCCAGGGTGAACACTATAGCGACTGCAATGGGCTTCTTTCAAAATATTCTGTCTCAAATCTGCAATATTGGGAACAACTATTCGGTCATTCACATACAAGATATCATCGTCACTAACCTTGTACTCAGACTGATGTCCTGATCGGATCATTTCAAACGATTTCTGCACATTTTGATCGGCTTTTTGTGCTTATTTGATACGAATCAATAACTTTGGCTCAGCACTGATTGCATACACTCTCATCGGCCTTCTATCTGTCTCAAATACATACCCAGAACTACAACAATCTTCAATCAAATTAGATACACCTACCGTAGACAAGGATAAAGCACATACCTTTCTACTCAGGGCATCTGCTGCTGCATTAGATTTTCCCGGATAGTATTTGATTTCACAATAAAAATCCTTCAATAAATCAATCCATCATCGTTGTCTCATATTCAATTCAAATTGTGAGAATAGATACTTCAGACTTTTGTGATCAGAAAAGATTTCAAGCTTCTCGCCATATAAATAATGTCTCCAGATCTTCAATGCAAAGACAATTGCAGCCAATTCAAGATCATGAATCGGATACCTGACTTCATGTGGTTTCAATTGTCGAGAAGCATAAGCGACAACATGTCCTTTCTGCATTAAAATATATCCCAAACCCTGGTGAGAAGCATCACAATAAACAACAAAATCACCAGTACCTGTAGGGATTATTAAAATCGGCGCTGTCGTCAATCTCTTCTTAAGTTCGATAAAACTTCTTTCACACGCCTCAGACCAAAGAAATGGTGCATTCTTCTGTGTAAGCTGTGTAATAGGCTTCGCTATCGATGAAAAATCTCGAATGAATCGTCGGTAATAACCTGCCAAGCCCATAAAACTTTGAATTTCTGGCACAGATATCGGTCTCTGCCAACTGATCACAGCTTCAACTTTACTCGGATCCACTGAAATGCCATCTCCTGAAATTACATGTCCAAGAAAAACAACTCGCTGCAACCAAAACTCACATTTGGATAACTTGGCATAAAATTTCTCTTCTCTTAATATTCTCAATACAGTTCGGAGATGATCAGCATGTTCACACAGATTCTTAGAGTATATCAAAATATCATCGATAAAGATAATCACAAAATCATCTAAATATCTTTGAAATACTCTATTCATCAATCCCATAAAAACTGCTGGTGCATTCGTTAGACCAAAAGGCATGAATATGAATTCATAATGGCCATACCTGGTTTTAAATGCAGTTTTAGCAATATCCTCGTCTCTAACTCTCAACTGATGATATCCGGATCGGAGATCAATCTTCAAATATACTGACAATCCCTGCAATTGATCAAATAAATCATCGATACGAGGTAAAGGATAGCGATTCTTTACCGTTGCTTTGTTCAATTGCCGATAGTCAATACATAATCTCATCGATCCGTCCTTCTTTCGAACAAATAATATCGGAGCACCCCATGGGGATACACTCGGTCTGATATATCCTTTGGCCAACAAATCTTCAAGTTGGTCTTTCAGTTCTTTCAGTTCAATCGGTGCCATTCGGTAAGGTGCTTTCGATATCGGTTGTGTACCTGGCATTAATTCAATACCGAAATCTACTTCTCTGTACGGTGGCAATCCTGAAATATCATCGGGGAATACATCTGCAAACTCACTCACCACTGGTATATCAGTCAATTTCGGACTAGACTTCAGTATATCAACTGCATAGATCAAAAATCCCTCTGCTCCCTTCTGTAACAAATCAGTCATAGAAATAACAGATATCAAAGGAATTTTGGATCGTGATCCCTTACCATAGAATTTCCATTCATCAGTCATATCAGGTTTGAATTTCACAATCTTCTGAAAACAGTCAACTGTTGCTCTGTACTTGGTTAGCATATCGATACCGATTATGCAATCAAAATCAGATAAACCAAGAACGATACAGTCAAGCGCAACTTCATTACCTTCGTACTGTAGTACACAGTTTCTCACAGACTTCACTGATACTATACATTTTCCCAACGGTGAAGATATAGACACTACAGTAGTTAATGACTCAACAGGCAATGAATACAATGTAACAAATTGTTCAGATATGAAGGTATGCGACGCACCAGTATCGAATAAGACATAGGCAGGATAACCAGAAAGAAAACAGTTACCTGCAATCACATCGTCCGGTGCTGCTTGTGCTTGCTCTTCTGTCAATGCAAACACTCGTGCTTGTTGCCTCGGAGGTTGATTCACCATCTGACCTCCTCCTCTACTTGGTACTGCAGGCTGTGGTTGAAAAGAGTAAACAGAAGACACTTGTCTTTCAGCCTGAGCTACTGGTCTAAACGATCCAGTACCCTGAGCACCTTCAGAACCTCGCTGTGGACACACTCTCGCAAAATGTCCCATCTTGTTGCAAATGTGGCAGCTTCCAAATACACCTCGGCATTGTTCATTGGCATGACGTCCACCACACTTGGTGCAATACACACCAGACTTCTGTCCAGCTCTAGACTGTCGGGAGCTACCTGAACTCGAAGAGCTACTACCACCAGATCTCTTGAACTGTTTGCTCTTGCCCTTGAAGAAGTTCTTCTTTCCACTACTGCTACCTCCAGCTTCAAATCGAGGTGGCGGTGGAATCTGTGACTGTTCTTGGGACTGTCTCACTGGCTGTGGCACAAACTGTTCTCCTCATTGTTTCAGTATCCCTGCTTCTGCGCCCTTTGCTTGATTCAGAGCATCAGCAAAGGTATTCGGTCTTCCCGAATTCACAAGTGTAAACACATCAGGATTCAAACCATTGATAAATTGATCGGCTTGAGCTTCATCACTAACAGCAATATGTGAAGCAAACTTCAACAAGCTAGTGAACTTTGCAACATATTCTTCGATATTTAACTGCCCCTGTTGCAGACTTGCAAACTCTGCTCCTTTGTCCTTACGATAAGACACAGGAAAGAAACGCTGATAGAAAGCAGTTCGAAATACAGACCAAGTAATAACAGTACCTTGGTTTTCCAATGCTCTCTTCATCGCTATCCACCAACTCTTGGCAAGGCCATGCAGCTGATGAATAATCAGTCTCACACGACGATCATCTGAATAGTCAATAGACTCGAATAACTGCTCAATATCTTCCAACCAGTTCTCGCACTCTATAGCATTCTCAGTTCCTTGCAACTTCGGTGGTTGGAATGACTGGAATCGTTTCAGAAGTTTCTCCATCGGATTAGCATCACTGAACTCATCAGTAGACGTACTACCCTGTCCATGTTCAGACACTGTCACTGGGACCTGTGCAGCATTCGTCTGTTCAGGCTGATTCATAGCCAACATCTGTCTAACTCTCGGTTCTGGTCGGGGAGGCATATCAGATAATCAAACAGATTAGTGTACAATTCAATCTCAATTACAACAAATCTGTTGCAGTCCACATTGCCTTCATAAAAGATCGAGTTTCGATTCATCCTCATAATACATGCTAGTACTTTAATCAAATAACCAGATAGCATGTAATTCAAACCATTGTATAGCATATTATTCGCAAATTATCACAGAATCATGTGACAATTTAATATTTGTAATCAATCAATCATATACCATTCAATTATGAAAGCAATAAATAAATCAGAATAGAAGACTCGATCTACCCCGCTAATCTAATCTTAGTCCAAGAAACTCATGCTCTGATACCACCTGTTGTGGGGACCTCGGGTTGCTAATCTCATCTTAGGGCAATTAATGAACAATTTAACATTAATTAAACATCAATTAAGAAACCAAGAGCAAAGTAAAATTTTTTTTTTTTTAAAATTCAGTGTCTCGCTCGATCGGTGAAAAACACCCGATCGAGCGAGCACAATTGCTCAGCTCTCGGATGGAACACAATTTGGCCTCGCTCGATCCGTCAACTGCGGATCGAGCAAGCCAAAAACTCAAAAGTTCTGTCCGCAATTTACAGGGCTCGCTCGATCCGTCAACTTCTGCGGATCGAGCGGCCTCCAAATTTCAGAAATTCTGCAGAAGAGTTTTTGCTGTCAAGGCTTGGTTCAAAGCATAAATCTTCAACAACATGGATTTTACACATGCTATAAAATCTGGAAATATGCATACATACATAATTGAAATCTTGAACATCAATACATGCATTTATTACATCAAACAAGTCGCTAAAGATCGATAAATGACACAAATTATCTCAAGTGTCATACATGTAATTCAAAACCAACATAAGTAAGGTTTAGTGCTTATAAAGTTCAAGACATCATCTACAACCCGAGTCCTCACATGCTAGACTCTCTCCCAACTGTCAATGACGTCGATGACTAGCTCCTGCCCCATCTGTTGTCATGCACACATACAAAACAAGACAACAGCCGGATAAACTCCGGTGAGAAACATTCTCAGTATAACCAACATATAGAAAGCGTTAAATAAATCATCTTGACTCTATTTAAACTCGACTCAACAAATAGAGTACGTAAACGCTTTACATACGAATTGATTCACATAACTTCAAAGCCATCAAGATTCATAACTGATCTTGACATGGATATCCATCTAACGAGTTCGTAACCGACTCGCAAATAAGGTTAACAACAACCTTGGCATAGAATCAATTCAATATAGCATCATATCAACTCGAATATAAAGATCCACTACCTGAGATGGATCGACAACATCACAATCAAATCAAAAATATAAACAAGTATGTGGTTTTTGCGGGCCAACTCAAGATTAGTCGTTCTTGAGTTTCAAAGTCCCTACTTCGCGATGTCGTCATTATACCTTCTTTTATCGAGGTTCTGAACTCTTCAAATCTCAACTCTTTCTTCGTTAGTTCAAGTCGGCGTCTTGTGTCGTTTAGCCTTCAAACTCAACTAAAACTGAATAAGAAAAATACTATAACATTCAAAACATCTCAACAACAACTTCAACTCAAATATCGGCTACCAAAACAGTTCCAAAACTCGATTAAACGACGTAGCGATTCAAAATCGGTAACCGACGTAATCCCGACTTCGAAACTTGTAACTCAAATTCATATATCAGCATAAATCTTATAAAAATCAGTCACATAACATCATATCAGCAGCTAAATTCATCGATATACATGCTAGAAGTCATAACCAATCCATTCAATCATCCAACTTCGATCCGGTAGCGCATATACAATCGATAGAATGTTAAGAACATAACAAACACATAAAATCTGATCTCTGATCAATAACTGATTCTGAAACCCATATAAAACATCATAAAACTTACACGAGATCGAAGCCCTCGTCATAAGGATTCCAGAACAATTTACGGAATCGAAATCGGACAACCGGTTCAAAAGTTATGGCAATTCGAAAATCAAACTTTCAAAGAAAACCGATGAAGGAACTCAGCTCTCTGTTCTTGAATTCTGAATTTGATAAGAAAGATACACATATACATGCTGATAATCAATTCAAAATCTGATAACTTTAATGCAAAATTGCACTTTAGTCCCTCAATTCTTCAATATTTGCAATTTGATCCTCGACCCTTATTTTAATTCAATTTAAATCCTAAATATTTTAAGAATATTAGAATTTAAATCAAAACTCTAAATATTCCCAAATTAAATATACTCGGGTTAAAATTAAATAAATTCGGATTAATTTATTTAATCCCGGGCCTTACAACTTCTGCACCCTTTATTGCGGCGAGAGGAGTGGCCACCTGGGCCGAGTTCCGCACAGCTTTTCAGAAGCTGTATTTTCCTCCTGCACTCCGTTAGTCGAAGGCAGGTGAGCTACTGAGTCTGCAACAGGAAGCCATGTCTATTGATGAGTATCAGCAGAAGTTCTTTGATCTGCTATCCTATTGCCCCGAGATTGCTGACAGATCTGGGATGAAGTATAATCTGTTTCTTCAGGGCCTTAACCTTGAGATACATGACCGTGTGGCGGTTGGCGACGACATTTTCTACGAGGGTTTGGTGAACCATTGTCACCAGGCGGAGGAAAACATTCGACGGAACAGGTCTTTCCCTCAGTCGAGGCCTGCTAGTTCTTTGAGTCCCTGTGCCCAATCTTTCAAGAAGTCTGGATCTACTTCTTCCTCTGGTTCTGGAGGTGTTGTCCATTTCGGTAAGAAGGACAAGTGTGATCATTGTGGGAAGAACCATCCGACCGACTGTTGCCGTAGAGCTTCTGGAGATTGTTTCCTTTGTGGAGAGACTGGTCATATCCGGAGAGATTGTCCACTATCTGGGGGAGGAGGTTCTGGTTCTGGTTTAGGATCTGGTTCTGAGGCCACCGTTCAGCAGAGGTCGCAGGGACAGCCTGCTGGGAGTTCTCATTTGAGGCCACGAGCTTCTGGCCAGGTGTTTGTCCCGAAACATGATCAGGCAGTGGAGGAGAATGAGAAATTCATCGCATGTACATTTCTGCTTTATGGTATACCTGCTCTTGTACTTATTGACACTGGTGCATCTCATTCCTTCATTTCTGCACGTTTTGTTAAGAGGCATAAGTTACCATGCATTGCACTAGACGTAGTGATGTCTGTTTCTACTCCGACGGGCCAATCTGCTTTGGCTAAGTGTCTAGTGATGGGTTGCCCTTTAGAGTTCGAAGGGAACATTCTGTTAGCGAATCTCATGGTCCTGGCGATGGACGGCTTTGATTACATTCTGGGAATAGATATGTTGACTACCTATCGAGCTTCAATGGACTGTTATCAGAGATTAGTACGCTTTCATCTGGAAGGGAGTGAGAGCTGGTTTTTCTATGGAGAGGGAGCGCGACCCTCGATGCCTTTGGTATCAGCTTTGAGAGCCTGTCGAGCTCTAGAGTCTGGCGGGGAAGGCTACCTTATCTATGCAGTTGATTTGTCTGCTGATAGCATTGGGAAAGAGAGCATTCCAGTCGTGGATGAATTTCCAGATGTATTTCCTGATGAGATTCCGGGTTTTCCTCCTGCTAGAGAAGTCGAGTTTGGCATAGAGTTGATGCCGGGTACTTTACCTATTTCTCGAGCACCGTATCGTCTGGCTCCGTCAGAGATACGTGAATTGAATAATCAGCTACAGGATCTTTTGGACAAGGGGTACATTCGTCCTAGTGTATCTTCTTGGGGAGCTCCTTTTCTTTTTGTAAAGTAGAAGGATGGGTCGATCCGGCTGTGCATTGACTATCGGCAGCTGAATCGAGTCACTGTGAAGAACAAATATCCATCGCCTCGTATTGATGACTTGTTTGATCAGCTGCAGGGCACGTCAGTTTACTCCAAGATTGACTTGAGATCTGGGTATCATCAGTTGAGATTTCGTGATCAGGACGTAGCCAAGACTGCATTCCGTACTCGCTATGGGCATTACGAGTTCCTAGTGATGCCATTTGGTTTGACTAATACGCCGGCTATGTTCATGGATCTGATGAACCGTGTCTTCAGGGAGTATTTGGACAAGTTTGTCGTGGTCTTCATTGACGACATCTTGGTGTATTTGCGTAATACGAAGAGCATGTTTCTCACTTGCGGTTGGTACTGCAGACTCTTCGAGATGAGCAGTTGTACGCCAAGATGAACAAGTGTAAGTTTTGGATGGATCGAGTGGTCTTTCTTGGCCATATCATATCCAGGGAGGGGATTTCTGTTGATCCAAGAAAGATTGAGGCGGTGCTTAATTGGTCGCGTCCGACGACGGTTGCTGAGATCCGTAGCTTTTTGGGTCTAGCAGGATATTATCGTCGCTTCATTCTGAACTTCTCTCAACTAGCTCGACCTTTGACGCAGCTTACCCGCAAGGGTGTGGATTTTGAGTGGTCCTCCGAGTGTGAGGAGAACTTCTGTGAGCTTCGACGACGGTTGACTTCTGCGCCGGTGTTGGCATTACCGTCAGGATCTGGAGGGTATGTGGTATACACTGATGCTTCTCTTCAGGGGTTAGATTGTGTCCTGACTCAGAATGGGCATGTGATCGCATACGCTTCTAGACAGCTGAAGATTTATGAGGACAATTACCCAGTCCGTGATTTGGAGTTAGAAGCCATTGTGTTCGCTTTGAAGATCTGGCGTCATTATCTGTATGGCGAGAAATTTGAGATCTTCACCGACCATAAGAGTCTCAAGTATTTGTTCACTAAGGCGGAGTTGAACATGAGGCAGAGACGTTGGATGGACTTGCTTAAGGACTGTAGTAGCCCGTAACCAAAAACAGTAATTAAGGGATTAATCATAATTACTTGGGTAGAGTTTGGAAGCTCCGAAGGTGAGTTCGGAAGCTCCGAACAGGATCGAAAGCTCCGAAGGTGGATCGGAAGCTCCGATGGTATTACGTCAGGCATGACGTGTGGTTGGATCAGAAGCTCCGATCAGGATCGGCAGCTCCGATCACCCCTATCCGAAGTCAACAAGTGATATTTTGACACGTGGTAGATCAGGATCTTCGGAAGCTCCGATGTCAGGATCGGACGTTCCGATCGAGGTTCGGATGTTCCGATTGAGGATAGGAGGCTCCGATCGTTGTCTATAAATAGAAGGCCGAGAATTAATTTTCAATTGCCAATTCCAGATTTCCTCTCTACTTTAGTCGTATTCGAGTTGTTCTAGACTTCCTAGGCTTGAACCGGGAGTCTTCAAGGCGTTCAATAGTCGTAGCGGAGTTGTGCCCAAGTTCTGGAGGCATCGACATCAAAGGGCTAACGACGGATGAAGGTATAGCTTTTGCTTTCTATAAATATTTAGGAGTATGCAATAGCTTAGTTAAGGCTTTTAGAGCACTTTAATGATAGTAGTATCATTTGGCAGTGTAGAGCAGACTATAGGCGTGGACCTAGAGTTGGTAGAGCTTGCACTGATTTGAGGTACGGAAGTACTGTTCGAGATATCTTGACTGAGTATGCATGTATTATGTGACTACATGGTTTATATGCCATTGATTATGCTGCATTGATTTGCATACTGAGCTATCTCCTTCGAGATGTCTGTTAGTAGGGTTTTTCCCTATCCTGTTAGTGGTTGGACTTCCATCGATTTGGGTCCGGCATATCCACTGGTATTATGGTATGGGAGCCACCTCCTGAAGCAACGGCACAGCGTGCTACATACCAGGGCCCGGCCTATCTCTGTTATCTGATCCTTGACCTCGAGTTTTTAGGGAGTTCACTTTGCATGCATGTATACTCATACTCTCGTACTGAGCGTTTTATGCTCACGTCTCGTACTCTGTATTTCTGGACACCCTATTCCATGGGGCAGGTTTGCGATTGGATGAGGCGGGTGGATCCAAGAAGGGCTAGGCAGTGGTTGGTCAGCTGGAGCTTTGCCTAGGTTTTTATTTCTGTTGTTATGATACAGTTGTTCGATCTGGTTGTATAATATTTGGGTATTTACAGATTCCTTTACTTGGGATTGTATAATGTTTATGGTTTCCGCAGTTTTATTCTGATATCCATTTAATTAAGTTAATTTCATGCCTAAGTTCTGTTTAGTAGGTGATCCAGGTAAGGGTCACTACATTTATGGTATCAGAGCATGCATAGTATTCTTGGGATTTAGACTCTGCATAAGGTAACCGTGAGGTGCTTTTATAGATGGCGAACTACGATGACCAAAGTAGCCATGGTAGTGGAGGTGGACGCTGGGGAGATGACGATCGTGAGCGTCGTCGGGACCGTCATCATCGTCGTCGTGATGAGGATCGTTTCACTGTACGGCGATTTCTGCAGATGGGTCCTAAGCCCCTCGTTGGAGGTGAGTCTCCGGAGGATGCGGAGAACTGGTTAGACCGTATGGAGATGACCTTTCAGACTTACCACTGCACCGAGGAGCAGAATATGGAGACCCTTGGCTATCTTCTGGATGGGCGAGCCCGTAGGTGGTGGAGGTTTACTTCTGCACCCTTTATTGCGGCGAGAGGAGTGGCCACCTGGGCCGAGTTCCGCACAGCTTTTCAGAAGCTGTATTTTCCTCCTGCACTCCATCAGTCGAAGAATGGTGAGCTACTGAGTCTGCGACAGGGAGCCATGTCTATTGATGAGTATCAGCAGAAGTTCTTTGATCTGCTATCCTATTGCCCCGAGATTGCTGACAGCTCTGGGATTAAGTATAATCTGTTCATTCAGGGCCTTAACCCTGAGATCCATGACCGTGTGGCAGTTGGCGACGACATGTCCTACGAGGGTTTGGTGAGCCGTTGTCACCAGGCGGAGGATAGCATTCGGCGGAACAGGTCTTCCCTCAGTCGAGGCCTGCTAGTTCTTTGGGTCCCCGTGCCCAATCTTTCAAGAAGTCTGGATCTACTTCTTCCTCTGGTTCTAGAGGTGTTGTCTGTTTTGGTAAGAAGGACAAGTGTGATCACTGTGGGAAGAACCATCCATCCGACCGTTTCCATAGAGCTTCTGGAGCTTGTTTCCGTTGTGGAGAGACTGGTCATATCCGGAGGGATTGTCCACTATCTGGGGGAGGAGGTTCTGGTTCTGGTTCAGGATCTGGTTCTCAGGCTACCGTTCAGCAGAGGACGCAGGGACAGCCTGCTGGGAGTTCTCATTTGAGGCCACGAGCTTCTGGCCAGGTGTTTGCCCTGAGACATGATCAGGCAGTGGAGGAAAATGAGAAAGTCATCGCAGGTACATTTCTGCTTTATGGTATACCTGCTCTTGTACTATTGACACTGGTGCATCTCATTCCTTCATTTCTGCACGTTTTGTTAAGAGGCATAAGTTACCATGCATTGCACTAGACGTAGTGATGTCTGTTTCTACTCCGACGGGCCAATATGCTTTGGCTAAGCGTCTAGTGATGGGTTGCCCTTTAGAGTTTGAAGGGAACATTTTGTTAGCGAATCTCGTGGTCCTGGCGATGGACGACTTTGATTGCATTCTGGGAATAGATATGTTGACTACCTATCGAGCTTCAGTGGACTGCTATCAGATATTAGTACGCTTTCATCCGGAAGGGAGTGAGAGCTGGTTTTTCTATGGAGAGGGAGCGCGACCCCCGATGCCCTTGGTATCAGCTATGAGAGCCTGTCGAGCTCTAGAGTCTGGCGGGTAAGGCTACCTTATCTATGCAGTTGATTTGTCCGCTGAGAGCATTGGGATAGAGAGTATTCCTGTTGTAGATGAATTCCCAGATGTTTTTCCTGATGAGATTCCGGGTTTTCCTCCTGCTAGGGAAGTCGAGTTTGGCATAGAGTTGATGCCGGGTAATTCGCCTATTTCTCGAGCACCGTATCGTCTGTCTCCGTCAGAGATGCGTGAATTGAATAATCAGCTACAGGATCTTTTGGACAAGGGGTACATTCGTCCTAGTGTATCTCCTTGGGGAGCTCCTGTTCTTTTTGTAAAGAAGAAGGATGGGTCGATGCGGCTGTGCATTGACTATTGGCAGCTGAATCGAGTCACTGTGAAGAACAAATATCCGTTGCCTCGTATTGATGACTTGTTTGATCAGCTGCAGGGAACGTCAGTTTACTCCAAGATTGACTTGAGATCTGGGTATCATCAGTTGAGAGTCCGTGATCAGGACGTAGCCAAGACTGCATTCCGTACTCGCTATGGGCATTACGAGTTCCTAGTGATGCCATTTGGTTTGACTAATGCGCCGGCTATGTTCATGGATCTGATGAACCGCGTCTTCAGGGAGTATTTGGACAAGTTTTTCGTGGTCTTCATTGACGACATCTTGGTGTATTTGCGTATTACGGAAGAGCATGTTTCTCACTTGCGGTTGGTACTGCAGACTCTTCGAGATGAGCAATTGTATGCCAAGCTGAGCAAGTGTGAGTTCTGGATGGATCGAGTGGTCTTTCTTGGCCATATCATATCCAGGGAGGGGATTTCTGTTGATCCAAGCAAGATCGAAGCGGTACTTAATTGGTCGCGTCCGACGACAGTTGCTGAGATCCGTTGCTTTCTGGGTCTAGCAGGGTATTATCATCGCTTCATTCTGAACTTCTCTCAGCTAACTCGACTTTTGACGCAGCTTACCCGCAAGGGTGTGGATTTCGAGTGGTCCTCCGAGTGTGAGGAAAATTTATGTGAGCTTCGACGACGGTTGACTTTCGCGCTGGTGTTGGCATTACCGTCAGGATCTGGAGGGTATGTAGTGTACACGGATGCTTCTTTTCAGGGGTTAGGTTGTGTCCTGACTCAGAATGGGCATGTGATTTCATACGCTTCTAGACAGCTGAAGCTTCATGAGGACAACTACCCAGTCCATGATTTGGAATTGGCAGCCATTGTGTTCGCTTTGAAGATCTGGCGTCATTATTTATATGGCGAGAAATTTGAGATCTTCACCGACCATAAGAGTCTCAAGTATTTGTTCACTCAGGCGAAGTTGAACATGAGGCAGAGACGTTGGATGGACTTGCTTAAGGACTATGATTGCGAGATTAAGTACCATCCGGGAGCTGCTAATCTCACCGCTGATGCTTTGAGTCGCAAAGTGCGACTATCCACACTTCAGACTTGTTCGATGTCTAGTGCGATCAGGGACTGTTGTACTTCGGGATATACCTTCAAGCATAAGAAAGGTATGCAGAGTATCCAGATGTTTGCGATATTATCTGAGCCAGCTTTGTATTCGCGGATTCAAGATGCTCAGATGTCTGATTCAAAGATCCAGCATTTAGCTCGTCTAGCTAATGAGGGTAGCTCGTCTGAATTTCATTATCAGTCAGATGGCTTTCTGTGTTTGTATGGTAGGCTTGTGATTCCGCAGGATGAAGAGTTGCGAGAGGAGATTTTGTCTCAGGCGCATCGCACTAAGTTGAGTATTCATCCTGGGAGCAACAAGATGTACAAAAATCTACGTACTCATTTCTGGTGGAAGGGAATAAAACGCAGTGTTTATCAGTTTGTTTCGAGATGTTTGGTGTGTCAACAGGTCAAGGCAGAGCACCGACGACCTGGAGGATTGCTTCACAGTCTGCCTATTCCTGAATGGAAATGGGAGTTTATCACAATGGACTTTGTGACCCATTTGCCGGTATCCCCGAGGAACTGTGATGCTATCTGGGTTGTGGTGGACTGACTCACCAAGTCAACGCATTTCATTGCCTATAGTCGGGAGTACAATGTGGATCGTATGGCTCGGTTGTACATTCAGGAGATCGTTCGACTTCATGGAGTGCCTGTGAGCATTGTCAGCGATTGGGACCCCAAGTTTACTTCTAGATTCTGGGGGAGTGTTCAGCGTGCGATGTGTACTACTCTCAGTTTGAGTACTGTCTATCATCCGAAGACTGATGGTCAGTCAGAGCGCACTATCCGTACTTTGGAGGATATGCTTAGAGCGTGCGTCATGGATTTTGGTTCAGCCTGGCAGGATCATTTGCCATTGATCGAGTTCGCGTACAACAACAGCTATCATACTAGTATTGGGATGGCACTTTTTGAGGCGTTTTAAGGGCGACGTTGTCGTACTCCACTCTTCTGGGAATAAGTGGGGGAGAGACAGGCTGAGGGACCGGAGTTTATCCAACAGGCGTAGACATTGTAGATCAGATCAAGAAACGGATTAAGACTGCACAGGATCGTCAGGCCATCTATGCTAACACCAAGCGTAGGCCTTTGCAGTTCGATGTCGGGGAGAAAGTGTTTCTAAGAGTGTCACCTTTCCGCAAAATTCTCAGATTTGGCCTTAAGGGCAAGTTGTCTCCCAGGTTTATCGGTCCGTTTGAGATCTTGGAGAGCATTGGCGATTTGTCTTATCGACTAGCCTTTCCACCGCATCTTTCCAATATTCACGACGTGTTCCACGTATCTCTGTTGCGACGGTATGTGGCAGATGAGTCTCATATTCTGCAGCGGTCTGAGGTTCAGGTAAGCAAGGATTTGACTTATGTTGAGAAACCTATTCGTATCCTGGATTATAAGGATAAGGTTTTGCGGAACAAAGTCATTCCTTTGGTTTTAGTTCAGTGACAGCGCCGAGGCACTGAGGAAGCTACTTGGGAGCTTGAGGACAGGATGCGTGAAGACCATCCTGAGTTGTTTTGATTTCATTCTTTAAGTTGTATTCAGTTGCAAACTCTGTAAACGTTTGATTTGAATAAAGAATGTTTCTGATTTTTGTATTACATTCAGTACTTAAGATCTGATTTCGAGGACGAAATATCTTAAGTGGGGGAGAATGTAGTAGCCCGTAACCAAAATCAGTAATTAAGGGATTAATCATAATTACTTTGGTAGAGTTCGGAAGCTCCAAAGGTGAGTTCGGAAGCTCCGAAGGTGGATCAGAAGCTCCGATGGTATTACGTCAGACATGACGTGTGGTTGGATCGGAAGCTCCGATCAGGATCGGAAGCTCCGATCAGGATCGGAAGCTCCGATCACCCCTATCCGAAGTCAACAAGTGATATTTTGACACGTGGAAAATCAGGATTTTTGGAAGCTCCGATGTCAGGATCGGACGTTCCGATCGAGGTTCGGACGTTCCGATCGAGGATCGAAGGCTCCGATCGTTGTCTATAAATAGAAGGCCGAGAATTCATTTTCAATTGCCAATTTCGGATGTCCTCTATACTCTAGTCGTATTCGAGTTGTTCTAGCCTTCCTAGGCTTGAACCGGGAGTCGTCAAGGCGTTCGATAGTCGTAGCAGAGTTGTGCCCAAGTTCTGGAGGCATCGACATCAAAGGGCTAAAGACGGACGAAGGTATAGCTTTTGCTTCCTATAAATATTTAGGAGTATGCAATAGCTTAGTTAAGGCTTTTAAAGCACTTTAATGATAGTAGTATCATTTGGCAGTGTAGAGCAGACTATAGGCGTGGACCTAGAGTTGGTAGAGCTTGCACTGATTTGAGGTACGGAAGTACTTTTCGAGATATCCTGACTGAGTATGCATGTATTATGTGACTGCATGGTTTATATGTCATTGATTATGCTGCATTCATTTGCATACTGAGCTATCTCCTTCGAGATGTCTGTTAGTAGGGTTTTTCCCTATCCTGTTAGTGGTTGGACTTCCATCGATTTGGGTCCGGCATATCCACTGGTATTATGGTATGGGAGCCACCTCCTGAAGCGACGGCACAGCGTACTACATACCAGGGCCCGGTCTGTCTCTGTTATCTGATCCTTGACCTCGAGTTTTTAGGGAGTTCACTTTGAATGCATGTATACTCATACTCTCGTACTGAGCGTTTTATGCTCACGTCTCGTACTCTGTATTTCTGGACACCCTATTCCATGGGGCAGGTTTGCGATTGGATGAGGCGGGTGGATCCAAGAGGGGCTAGGCAGTGGTTGGTCAGCTGGAGCTTCGCCTAGGTTTTTATTTCTGTTGTTATGATTGTTGGAGAACGCGGCGATCAGATCAATCAGAATTGATACCCGGTGCAGCGGAAGTTTAAAAATTTTATATGGAACGATTCCATATTGGGTATCAAAACTTTACGATTAAATTGTGTGTGTAAAAATTAAATAACAATTATAAATTTTTACCTCCAATCTCGAATCGAGATTATGGACACCAACAGATTGCTCTGCTCTTGTTGTATATCCCTACGAACTGTTCTTCAATCAGGTCCACGAACGGATAATTAATCCCTTTGATAGATTGCACTAGAAAATCTATCAGAAGTTTCTACGAAGAGAATTAACGAATTTGATCCGTTAAACCAGACTGTAATTCAAAATTCACAGACTGGATTTTTCCGAGCAGAGGGGAGGGGGGCGACGGCCACACTTAATAAAATTAGGGTTTTTCAAAAATTATTTTGTGACCTGTTGTTTTTAATTTCTGTACTGCAATAACTTATTTATAATGTAGGCCGTTAACAGCTTAGGGCCCATTAGTCATAAGTTCAAGCCCGACAAGCAAAGCCCGCATGTTCAGAAATTAATATAAAATTCATCATGACTCCGATTGATAAACCGATTTCACCAATGTGCACAGAAACCATTTCTGCACCTTTTAAAGTCAAGATAAATTTTTCTGAATCCGAATTCAGTGATTTCCAAAAATGCCCATCCCTATGTCATTTTAGGAAATCTTACTTCTCTACTCTTAATTAAGAAGTCCAACTTCTTTGTTCATTAAATTTAACTCTTTAAATTTAACTATCTCAACGGGGATTAAAAATCCATTACTCTGTGTGACCCTCAATGGTTCAGGGATACAGCTAGCCGTGGGCTCACAACTCCTTGTGACTCGGAACAACAATTTCCGACTTGCCCATCGAATCATGGTAAGAGCGCCTAGCAACATCGCCCCATGATTCCCTAGGTATCACTGATAGTGCCTGCAAGAACCAATAGATTTTGGTTAGCGTACAGTACGGTCCCTTCAACCATATATCCCGATCGAATCAACAACCATTGGTAAATCGAGAGTCGTTCGAGATTCGATAACTATGCAATACATCTTGAAGATCAAATAGTGACATCGCATGTGCTACTAAGAAACCATTTCTTAAAACACATCATGTACTCTGGCTAGAGATTCGTCACACTAATATCTCCTCAGATCGCATAGGATATCCAAACTCGCAAGTATGTGGTGAATCCTTGACAACAAAGCATCGACTCCTATATGTGTTGTAACTGTACCCAATCCCGACACCTGATTACCCCAATAGAATCGGTAAACGAGTCAAAGCACAGTACTAGCATATAGAGTCTCAATGATGTTTCAAGTAGTAAGGACTAATGGTGTACAACCAAAACCGCGGACTTTATCCACTCGATAAGTGATAACCACTTGGAAAGTCCGGATAGGGTAGTTCGATCATTCATCATATGAATATCCATTTGCATGCTTCGAACATCTCTATGTTCCCTACCAATGAAACGTGGTACTCTGCATCGCAAATGCTAGTCTCAAGCTCGAGCGATCCTTATCCTTATTATCGAACGGCTCAATCGACTAGGAACAGTTTAGAATATACAGTGACTATAAGATGTGTTTCATGATAGACATCCCCATGTTCTACCATATCTTATATACACTATAGTATATTCAAGGTCTTTATCAAAACAACAATAGTATATCACAATATAACAATATGAAGAAAGATAAAGTCATTGCCATTAATAAAAGTGTAAATTATATAAAACAAAAGATTGTTTATACAAAGAGTCATCAAAGCCCTTAGCCACAAGTTGGCTCACCGGGCACCCACTCTTTCAATGATACAGTTGTTCGATCTGGTTGTATAATATTTGGGTATTTACAGATTCCTTTACTTAGGATTGTATAATGTTTATGGTTTCCGCAGTTTTATTCTGATATCCATTTCATTAAGTTAATTGCATGCCTAAGTTCTGTTTAGTAGGTGATCCAGGTAAGGGTCACTACAAGGACTATGATTGCGAGATTAAGTATCATCCGGGAGCTGCTAATCTCACCGCTGATGCATTGAGTCGCAAGGTGCGACTATCCGCACTTCAGACTTGTTCGATGTCTAGTGCGATCAGTGACTGTTGTACTTCAGGATATACCTTCAAGCATAAGAAAGGTATGCAGAGTATCCAGATGTTTGCGATATTATCTGAGCCAGCTTTATATTCGCGGATTCGAGATGCTCAGATGTCTGATTCAAAGACCCAGCGTTTAGCTCGTCTAGCTAATGAGGGTAGCTCGTCTGGATTTCATTATCAGTCAGATGGCTTTCTGTGTTTGTCTGGTAGGCTTGTGATTCCGCAGGATGAAGAGTTGCGAGAGGAGATTTTGTCTCAGGCGCATCGCACTAAGTTGAGTATTCATCCTGGGAGCAACAATATGTACAAGGATCTACGTACTCGTTTTTGGTGGAAGGGAATGAAACGCAATGTTTATCAGTTTGTTTTGAGATGTTTGGTGTGTCAACAGGTCAAGGCAGAGCACCGACGACCTGGAGGATTGCTTCACAGTATGCCTATTCCTGAATGGAAATGGGAGTTTATCACAATGGACTTTGTGACCCATTTGCCGGTATCCCCGAGGAACTATGATGCTATCTGGGTTGTGGTGGACCGACTTACCAAGTCAGCGCATTTCATTGCCTATAGCCGGGAGTACAATGTGGATCGTATGGCTCGGATGTACATTCAGGAGATCGTTCGACTTCATGAAGTGCCTGTGAGCATTGTCAGCGATCGGGACCCCAGGTTTACTTCTAGATTTTGGGGGAGTGTTCAGCGTGCGATGGGTACTACTCTCAGTTTGAGTACTGTGTATCATCCGGAGACTGATGGTCAGTCAGAGCGCACTATCCGTACTTTGGAGGATATGCTTAGAGCGTGTGTCATGGATTTTGGTTCAGCCTGGCAGGATCATTTGTCATTTATCGAGTTTGCGTACAACAACAGCTATCATACTAGTATTGGGATGGCACCTTTTGAGGCGTTGTACGGGCGACGTTGTCGTACTCCACTCTTCTGGGAAGAAGTGGGGAGAGACAGGCTGAGGGACCAGAGTTTATCCAGCAGGCGATAGACATTGTTGATCAGATCAAGAAACGGATTAAGACTGCATAGGATCGTCAGGCCAGCTATGCTAATACCAAGCGTAGGCCTTTGCAGTTCGATGTTGGGGAGAAAGTGTTTCTGAGAGTGTCACCTTTCCGCAAGATTCTCAGATTTATCCTTAAGGGCAAGTTGTCTCCCAGGTTTATCGGTCCGTTTGAGATCTTGGAGAGCATTGGCGATTTGGCTTATCGACTAGCCTTGCCACCGCATCTTTCTAGTATTCACGACGTGTTCCACGTATCTCTGTTGCGACGATATGTGGCGGATGAGTCTCATATTCTGCAGCGGTCTAAGGTTCAGGTAAGCAAGGATTTGACTTATGTTGAGAAACCTATTCGTATCCTGGATTATAAGGATAAGGTTTTGCGAAACAAAGTCATTCATTTGGTTTTTGTTCAGTGGCAGCGCCGAGGCACTGAGGAAGCTACTTGGAAACTTGAGGACAAGATGCGTGAAGACCATCCTGAGTTGTTTTGATTTCATTCTTAAGTTGTATTCAGTTGCAAACTCTGTAAACGTTTGATTTGAATAAAGAATGTTTCTGGTTTCTGTATTACATTCAGTACTTAAGATCTGATTTCGAGGACGAAATATCTTAAGTGGGAGAGAATGTAGTAGCCTGTAACCAAAATCAGTAATTAAGGAATTAATCATAATTACTTGGGAAGAGTTCGGAAGCTCCGAAGGTGAGTTCGGAAGCTCCGAACAGGATCGGAAGCTCCGATGGTATTATGTCATCCATGACGTGTGGTTGGATCGGAAGCTCCGATCACCCCTATCCGAAGTCAACAAGTGATATTTTGACACGTGGCAGATCAGGATCTTCGGAAGCTCCGATGGCAGGATCGGACGTTCCGATCGAGGTTCGGACGTTCCGATCGAGGATCGGAGGCTCCGATCGTTGTCTATAAATAGAAGGCCGAGAATTCATTTTCAATTGCCAATTCCGGATTTCCTCTCTACTCTAGTCGTATTCGAGTTGTTCTAGCCTTCCTAGACTTTACCCGGGAGTCGTCGAGGCGTTCGATAGTCGTAGTGGAGTTGTGCCCAAGTTCTGGAGGCATCGATATCAAAGGGCTAACGACGGACGAAGGTATAGCTTTTGCTTCCTATAAATATTTAGGAGTATGCAATAGCTTAGTTAAGGCTTTTAGAGCACTTTAATGATAGTAGTATCATTTGGCAGTGTAGAGCAGACTATAGGCGTGGACCTAGAGTTGGTAGAGCTTGCACTGATTTGAGGTACGGAAGTACTGTTCGAGATATCCTGACTGAATATGCATGTATTATGTGACTGCATGGTTTATATGTCATTGATTTATGCTGCATTCATTTGCATACTGAGCTATCTCCTTCGAGATGTCTGTTAGTAGGGTTTTTCCCTATCCTGTTAGTGGTTGGACTTCCATCGATTTGGGTCCGGAATATCCACTGGTATTATGGTATGGGAGCCACCTCCTGAAGCGATGGCACAGCGTGCTACATACCAGGGCCCGGTCTGTCTCTGTTATCTGATCCTTGACCTCAAGTTTATAGGGAGTTCACTTTGCATGCATGTATACTCATACTCTCGTACTGAGCATTTTATGCTCACGTCTCGTACTCTGTGTTTCTAGACACCCTATTCCATGGGGCAGATTTGCGATTGGACGAGGCAGGTGGATCCAAGAGGGGTTAGGCAGTTGTTGGCCAGCTGGAGCTTCGCCTAGGTTTTATTCTGTTGTTATTAGATTGATTCAGTTGTTCGATCTGGTTGTATAATATTTGGGTATTTACAGATTTCTTTACTTGGGATTGTATAATGTTTATGATTTCCGCAGTTTTATTCTAATATCCATTTAATTAAGTTAATTGCATGCCTAAGTTTTGTTTAGTAGGTGATCCAGGTAAGTGTCACTACATTGCACCTTCAATTTCCACAGCAAAAAATTGCTCCCATTGAACTTTTCTATCTCGTATTTTGCCGTCATCTTGACTACAAGAATCCTGCCTTATAAAATCTTCAAAAAATCTTTTCTGATGTGGAAGATCAGTCACAGCTTCAACTACAGAGCATACTCATAATTTTAAGAAATTTTATGTCAAGGCTTTGATACCACTTGTTGGTCCCAGATGCGGCATTACGAGATAGAAACTATGGAAATTGAAGAATAAAATAGACACCAAGATTTACGTGGAAAACCTCCAAAGTTATTAGGGTAAAAATCACGGGTAAGACCAAAATATTCCACTATAATATTTGGAGAATTACAACCTCTCTCTGTATTTTCAAAGAGACACACACTCTCTTAATACATGAGAAAACCTATCTCACAAATATATATAGAAACACACTCAAAACACTTGAATGTTTAACTGAAGAAATGAACTCGAGATGGGATGCTCTGAAGAATGAAATGAGAGATCTATATATAGGTGCAAATCTTCGGTATGAACATGAGAAAGAAAATTCTTAATTAAATTGTCCTTCTTTGCTGTACGTACAAGTTGCATGTCTTGTTGTCCTCATTTCCCTCATTTGACCATTCAAACCGACACATATCACATAACTCTCACACAAACTAATTATTTAATTAAAAGTGCAAGCACAACATCTTATTAATGGTCTAAGTCTAGCTTAAGGATTATAATATTATTACATCGCATTGCCGCATGCAGCCACCGCCAGGCCAAGTCCGACCTACCATCGCTTAGTCAACTCACAGGTGCATCTCTCAGTCCAAAAAGCCCCATCAATCATCGCTCCTATCTTCAAAACTTCGCCGATGAAGTCAGGGGTCGCGCAACCTGTTGCAGGTGTTTCGTTTGATTGACTTGATTCACGTAAAATTAGTGTTATCCAACAATCCTTGATCTAGCCTACACGTTTTCCTCCGGTTCCATCCAACACCCTTTGTGTCGCCTGAGTCGTCGGGAATCGAAGTAAAACCATCGTTGTTTGTGCACGCGAAACAGGGCAGATTGGGTTTTTTGAAAATTCGGCATTCGCTTTCGATCTTCGAGGAATTGAATTGATGATTCTTCTTTGAAGAACAAGCACAACTCATAAGCATCATCCAAAGGATTGCTCTATTTGAGAGATAAGTCGTAACACTCTGCTGTTTAATTATAATTATATCATTTATTATTTTATAAACTTTGTCTTCATGGTTGACAAAGGGACGAACATCATTCTGACATATATAGATGCATTAACTCACCTAAAAGCTAAATCATATACACATATTCATCTTGTACGTGATATCGATCTCGCCGCTCGATTCGAATAAATTCTATCCTGAAAATAATTAAGAATCATATTAGAGAATAAATTTATTTTAGCCAAGTCATTTAAATATGAAATTGTCGGACCCTTTTGTCTCATAGTCAAATAATGTACTGGTGAAGTTGATTGGACTCTGAAATTATTAAGATGCATGTTTCTTAATTGCGTTTGAGTTTTCCTAAACCTACGAGGGTTATCAAGATGGAAAATTTATTAGTTTTTGGTTCCTTGATAAAGAGAAATAATGATAAGTTTTTTTAAGTGTTTTTATTCTTAACAAACTATTCTTGTTGTGACAAATTTTGAGATATCTCATAATAAATTTTTTATGTGAAGTCATACATTTAATTAACCCAATATTATATTGTACTTCTATTGTCTTGTGTTTTTGTTTGGGTTATTTTACAGATATCGGACATGCAATCTAGCAATAAGTCTCAATCCATGGCTCAACATTTTATAAGCCCGAGCAGGTCCGGCATCAAAATCCTATCCGGGGGTGTTAAACCAAAATCCTCTCCGGGGGTGCTAAACCAAAATCCTCTCCGGGGGTGCTAAATCCAAATCCACTCCGGTGGTACTCAAAAGCCCGGGCAGGTCCGACACTATAAACCCATTCCGGTGGTACTCAAAATCCCGAGCAGGTCCGGCACTATAAACCCACAACAGTGGTACTCAAAAGCCCGGACAGGTCCGGTACCATAAATCCACGGCAGCGGTAATCTCAAAAGTTCGAGTAGGTTCGGCACCATATAAATCCACAACAGTGGTTATCTCGAAAGCCTGACCAAACTCGACAACCACACTTATTTTCTACTGCCCTTTATTTGGGCTCGGTGTTCAGCAGATTATTCTGTATAGCTCTTTATTTGAGCTCGATTCTAACCAGATCTTCATCTACAGATATTTATTTGAGGTAGAATTTCAAACAGCTCGGATCATCATTATATAATACTGTTTTTCTGTTGGGATCCTTAATTGCGGTCTTCTCGAACATGTATCTATATAGAATTTTTGTGGCAATCAGTATTTTCTTGGAATACGTCTTATGCTCAGTTTTACGCTGGTTACGGTTTGACCCAACTTCTTATTGGCCATATTGTTTGGCGCATCTTAGTAAGATCACTCCGTTACGAACGCTCAATGGAAATTGCGAACAACCAGAATATTGTCTTACATGCTCTAAAATATAAAGTCAACCACTTCATAGTTTCTCCTCGTTTCACTCGTCGTCACTTATCTCCAGGAGGTAGTATTGATGATATGATAAAAATTCTATCATATCTTTATTTATATTTTAGAGATATATCATAATATTGCATGCATATGCATAAATCTAGTTGTATTATACATTACAATTCTATATGGACTGGGACACTCTTCCTATATATAATGGATCTCTAACCCTTATTAAAGGAGGTGGTCCTTTTTCATAACGTCTCCCAACCCTTTTCATACACATCTTATTTATGTTTTTACACATCTTTTACATGTTTTATATCCCTTGCAATTTTCATACTTTTTCTATTGAATCCTATACTGACTTGAACATCGAGTGACTTCGCCTTCGGGTGAGCCATCTCACATGTTTTCATTGATACACAGAAATATTTTGGGATCATTCGGCTCTGTTTATTGAAGAAATTGGTTCGTGATTACCGGTTTGAGATAATTTATTTGATGCAAAAAATTTTGAAAGCATCGATTTACTTTTTTGTTTGATCATGTAAGCCATGAAGAGAATGCCTAGAGCATCTTGCAGGAACACAACTGTAGTAAACATTCCATCCCAAGAAAATATTTTTGAGTCATTGCACAATATTTCCAATCCCGAATTAATATTCTAGCAAGGTCCACCCATCATACCCTTTATGCTTTCCATAATTATTAACATATAATTCCAGGAGCCATGCATAAAATAACCCACAAGTTGTGTCATTACTGACTTAGAAAATAAAATAATGGCAAAAATATCATATTAATTTGATGGAGTAAAATTTTCGTAACTAAGAAACACGGCCAGAGAAAGAGTAAGATAAATATTAAAATTAGATCACCATGTTTCTCGGGATGATGTCGGTGATGCATACTGATTCGATGGATTCATGTAATGGTAGCCAAAGTAAGTCTTTTGTGCTAACCAGAAACATTGAGAGACTCAAAATTGTTACAATTTTTGTGTTTCGAGTCCCATATGACGAAGATAACAAGAATAAATCCAGCATATTAATCCCCTAATGAATTAAATCAAGGAGTCAAAGGTAAGAAACTTCCCTGGCTAGCTAGCAGAATGCGAAATATCTAAGCTTGTGAACGAACCAATTATTTCCTCGGGAGGAACAAAACTGACATGGTTCTATGAACCTTCAACTGCAAGGTGATCGAGCCAAGAAAGAAGATGAACGGGCCCAGGTGAAGGAATTCCCGAAGGCCAAGATTATGCTGCTCAATCAAGTCATCAAACACTTAAAAGTACAGTAGAACTGTAAACGAAGGAGTCTATATAGGGGAACGATCGAACCGATCAAGACACACAAACCAAGTTTAAATCTTAATATGAACAAGCACGTTGCACATATAATACAATAATCTAGTCATAAGTAGATTGCACAAAGAAATATAACAAAGAATTCAAGACAACCTTTCCCAAGAAAATAGACGTGAAGAAGTGTAATTAGAGAGGTTCGATCGATTAAGGGCTGATAATAATAAACAATAGTATAATAAATTACGATAAATAATCTAGACTTATCTTTGTTCATCAATTATGAAGGCAGATTCACCAAAGAATCCTTAACCAGCCCAGCCTCAATCGCTCCGATTTTTCCATTAATCAGCGGAGCTTCTGCAAGCTGATACCTAGCTCGACGAGAGAAAACAACGAGGGTGTGAGAGTGAAGCGATGCAGGCAGCATTCTTATAACAGATGTGGCCTGGCTGCGGTTGTAGCGAGAACCCATTAAAAAGGTTGCGGGGTGCGCAGAAGTAGTAGCACTTGGAAACAACAGATAGAGCAAAGTAAGGCGGGCGGGATTTTGTTCAGAAGAAGTGGATTTTACTTCTTTTTGTTTTTTGTATTTGTGAATCTTTCATGGGAGAGGCTGCTTGGTGCAGCAACCCGGGGAGCTGGTCCACGGCAACAAAGTCTAGGGTGGAGGACAACTCTTTTCTTTTTCAATATAGTTTTCACCCCCTTCTTTTGCTCGGAGTAGAGAACAATCATGGGTTTAAAATTCGTTTTCACAGACGGCACCAATTGATGCTTTCAAAAATTTCTGCATCAAATAAATTAACTCAAATCGGTAATCACGAACCAATTTTTTCAATAAACAGAGTTGAATGATCCCAAAATATTTCTGTGTATCAAAAAAAACATGTGAGATGGCTCGCCCGAAAGCAAAGCCACTCTGACGCTCAAGTAAGTATAGGATTCAATAGAAAAAATATGGAAATTACAAGGGATATAAAACATGTAAAAGACGTGTAAAGACATAAATAAGACGTGTATGAAAAGGGTTGAGAGACATTATGAAAAAGTACCACCTCCCTTAATAAGGGTTAAAGATCATTTATTTATAGGAAGAGAGTCTCAGTCCATGTAGAATTGCAATGTATAATACAACTAGATTTATGCATATTTATGCAATATTATGATATATCTCTAAAATATAAATAAATATATGATAGAAATTTTATCATATCATCAGATTTCAATCAAGAAAAGATTCTATAACGTAAATAACCTCAGCAATACAATGAAAATCCATTCAAATATTTAAACAATCAAATTAACCAAAATTTACCTCTTTATTTACATCGAGTGATACTTGAGAGCAAGTTTTTGGAAAGACCTTTTGATTTTTTGGGTAGAAGTAGCGGAGACACCCCTAAAACATCGTATGGAGACTCCCTATGAGTCGCTCTCACAAGGGTATTTCTGTGTTGTAGTAGCCATACCCCTTCTATAACCGAGTAGAGAGGGAAGAGATTTGTGGGCAGAAAAAGGTGCGACGGAATTAAATTCAGATGGGGATTTTAGCAGGGGAAAAGTTGTATATACCACAAAACGATGTTAAAGTTAAAGATTCGGCAAAAAATCCATACATGTTATGGAACCAACATAGGGTGAATATTAGGTTCACTTGCACGGATTTAGCAAATTCTTGATGAGGAGCTCTCCTACTAATGGCCGGAATTCGTTTGTGGAATTCGATAGAATCACCAAAATTCCCGACTGACGAAATCAGTTGGGACTAGCAAGTGTATTAGGTTAAATTATAATAAAATGGGTTTGAGTTCGGATCGTCCCACGAAGACCAACAGTTAATTACCAATATGTAATTATGTTATTTAATCTAGACAAAATAATAAAAGTGGATTTTGATTTACTCAATTAAAATTAATTGCTATGAAAAATGACAATAAATACTGGACAACTATCTTGCAACTAGGTCTTGACGAAAAATTCAATTCAAATAAAGCGATCAAGACACGCGAATGTATCGAGCTAATTCATGCATACACGTGGCACAAGCTAAGACTCAAGTTTATTCCAAGTCACGGTGAATTTTTGTATTATATTCAACAATATGTTTCTAGACTTTTCCAAACCTATTCAAGTTGGACGAATTAAATATTTATGAAAATTCAGTTTTTCACTCAAGGCCGCACAATGAAATCGAATACTATTTCTAGTTGATTTAACCTTGTGTTAATTGTTGAAGCGGGTATAAAATCAATTCATAATCTTTCGACTTAGAATCAATCACCAAATCATGTAAACAATTGTCCAAATCATTCACAAGAGCAATGCAAAAATCCAGCAATTAATAACTGAAAATATTCAAAATATCTTAAACATGAAACCACTTGTCTAACACCAATCAGTTTCGGCCCAATCTCGCGGCCTTGGTCAAAAGAAATTTACTCCATCAACATCAACATAACTAAAGAAATAGTTTTTATCATCAAAAGAAGATTTATGAAGAAAAAGATGAAAGAAATCTCAGCGTTTTTCAACGGTGTTGGCTAGATCTAGAATCTTATTTAGGTTTTGCTATTTGATTGAGATTGTGATTGCATCTTTGGTTGTATTTCTCGCTTCTGCAGTTCCTTTCTTCACTAATGTCCACAATGTGTTCGATATTTTTTCTATGTGAAGGAAGATTTGCAAAACTTGATTAAAAAATGCTGACATTGGAGAAGAGAACAACAAAATGAACACGTCGGGGACTGCATTTTGATACCCGAAACTACCCGATATTTTTGGGTCTGATTTGGGTAGTCGAAATGAGTCAAATGACTACCAGACCCGACGCCCACCACGACGAAGAATCCACACAAATTCTTCGAGCTACGAGTACACACCATAAATGAATTTTTATCTTAATCGGAATCTTTAAATTCCAAAGTTTTCGAAGGCCTCGTTGTAACCCAAAGTGATCGTTATTACTTGATCTTCATGATTCACAAGAAGTTGATAGCGATATTACATAGTATATTCCCTTTTGGAATCGTAGCGTCAAACAAGAATATCAATACCCACATGATGTCCTGGTGGAACACAACCACTTCTTCTTGGACTAGTGCTCTAAATAGCGGTCTCTTAGGCAGCATTTGGCCCTCGACCTCCCCCGAGTTTGCAACAAGCGATCTCTCTAGCTGTCCTAGGCTAGTAGGCGGGAGAAGAGGCATGCTGGGTGAGCCAGCAGTCAATCAAAGTTAGTTCAGAAGCCCTAATTATAAAAATGCATTCTCCTTTTTTTAGTTTTTCACTTTTGATTAAAAAAATTTCTTTAGTTTTTCGCTTTTGATTAAAAAAAAGTACTCCATCAGCTGCCACCACCCGCCTCAAATCACTCCCAAATTTTCAGTCGTCGTCAACCTTGTCTAGATTGTATTTATTTATCTTGTTAGTTTGCATTTATATATTTATTTGAACTTTGTCTAATTGTATTATATTGTATGATCTATAAACATTATTTAATAACACATATAACCTAAAATGATGAAATTATATTGCATAATTATGTATAATACCTATAAAAAATTGTTTTCCAAGTATCCGACGTGATAAGCAATTTCACTGATCGCCCCCACCATCTCTCGCCATTTATAACATTGGCCACATAACTCCACGTATGATATCCCAATTCCATTGTCCGTCGGAATTTTTTTAATCATTAATTCTCAAGTTTCAAAATAGTGAAGAAGGAAGCATAATTGGTTTTAAAAGTTTTTGGCCGCAAAAGCCAAGGATCCATGAGGAAATATTTAGTCTTCAAAATCTTGGCAACGGGAGAATCTGGCCAGGTCGATACTTTGGGATTGTGTTGCTTGTGAGATTTTATATTTTCTATTTCATAATTTGAAACAATTATCACAAAAACTAATATGAAATCGTCTCATAGTCCATAGATCAATTTTATGAGACGAATCTCCGACCATACCAGACTTATGAAAAAATATTATTTTTAAATATTTATTCATTGCATATATAAATTCACGAACATAGAGACTTTTAGGTGACCTACTAAATAGTTAACACTATTGCTTAGAATTTTAGAATAAATTTTGTATATATTATTAGATTATATACTTAAAATGTGTAAAATTCACATTAAATATATGAAAGACTCACGTGTAATTCCCGTGATAAAACATTAAATCATTAATTATAAGTGTCACACAAGACACAACTTTACGTAAACAAGGCAAACAAAGACATTCGATGAGAATGAAAGGCTTTCACTACAACAGTTCAGGTTAAGAAATACTCGGTACATTCACCAATAAGCTTAAAAAGAATTAGTACACAAATATACTGGGAGATAAAGGGTTGATTAACAGCTTGCAGCATAAAGGGAATATTAACTTGGCAGCGATCGAATATCAACTGCAGCCACGGCAACTCGGGCCAAGTCTTTGGTGCATTCAAATCACATATGATCTTGTGTGATAGTGTCTGAAGCTTCAGTTGCAATTTTATAGAGTTTCCATCGACATCTGATGCATGCAATGTGACACATCCAATGTTTTAAATCAAGATTCTCAAGACTTAGTTTCTAGATTCAGGGCTAACAGATGTCAATTTATGCTAAACAAGTAGGTCTGGCAGGATACGAAATTTTTAAAAGGATTTCCGAATTATTAAATGTGAAAACTTTCAGGCATTAAAAAAATTTACCTTACGATACATGAAATCTCACATATCCGTTTCTTTCCGAGAACACGTTAATTCGATTCTCACAGAGGTTTGGACAATTCATCAATCTTAACAGTTCTAGTGCCATGAAGAATGATAGTAAACTTACATGTAATGGCAAATGAAACATTTCAGAGGAATACCATGTGGCAAGAAATTATGCACAAATAAACACACAGCAGAGGAGAATTTGACATATCAACATTTTCCCCTATAAATCATGTGATTGAAAAAAATGAAGTTATGAAACTTACCGATACAAGAAAATATGGGCGCAATACGCACACAGACACATACAGATTCTTGGTCATTAAAGTTGAAAAGTAAGTGAATCGTGCATGAAAAAAATATCAGTGATCGCCAATTAAAGTGGCGTTGATTAAGTTCCATAAACACAAGGAATCACACACTATCTATCTTGAATAGACAACAATATTGACAAAAGGAGCACCAATAACTACTAAAAACCAGTGTCCAAGTGAATGACAATAATAATGAGCAAGACAAGGAAAGGTCTCTGATGAAGATAAGCTGGCTAGAAGTAAGTCAGCTTGTTCTAGAGGTCAAATCAGATTACAATTATTACTATTATTTCCTGCATTTTGCTTGATCATATAGAATGTAAAAATGAAAACAACAATGCAAACATTGACCACAATCTCATGCTCTGAAGATGACAAACCAATTCAAATCTCAACTACAGCTAAAAACTGCAACAGAATTATGCAAGATGAAAAAAAAAAACTAAGAAAATATTTACCCATAAAACATAGAATTTGATCCGCAATATGTATTCCACTTTTATAGTTGAAGAAAGCTTTTACACAGTACAATATGTATATATATAGCCAATTACTTGATGTTAAAGATACACAATAGCAAGACTCTGCAACTTGTAAAAATGCTAAAATCACATTGCACAGCAACTCATTGCAAGGATGTTAGCTGTACACACGCACTTTTTCGTAAAACAATCTAATCTTAGTTGTTGGTCATTATAAAAGATCACCTTTTTTTTTTTATATCAGATTTGGAAGGTGACATGTTCTGTCATCACAACTTAAAACAGTTTTACGATGAAAGCAAGTAAGCAACCATACATAGTATATGGATACAATTAATTAAACCAACCAAAATTTATATCTTGAGGTACGAATCCTATACCAACATCTTTTTGATATCAGCAAAAAAAAAAAACACACACACACACACAGAGAGAGAGAGAGAGAGAGAGAGAGAGAAGCCATGGTGGTATCAAATAATCAAGAAATAGATGATAGAAATACTAAAAAAGCGCCTAACCTTTTATCTCCGAATCCAATGATGTTCACTTCATTCACTTAAAATTATTCCCAGACCAGTCCCTTTCTTGATGCACCATAGCATTATACTGCTGCTGAAAATGATGCTGATAAGAATGAGCTGATTCATACCCGCTATACCCACTGGCAGAACTCGCCGCCATTCCCATCATGGGCATCGGTACGATTGGCGGCGGAGGAAACGGCATCGGAATCGGCATTCCCACATGATTATTGTCATTCTTTTCGCTGTAATTTCCATTCCCAGCACTAGAAGATTCATTAAAGCTGTGCCGGGGCAGCGGAGTGGACGCGAACAAATGGTCAGACGGAGAAGGGCCCTCGTTCGACAATCCCTGCATCCTCTTCACATACAACCTGTACTTCTGAAGATGACTGGCAACGTTTTCTCGAGTCAAACCCTCAACATTCATCAGCTGCATAATCGTCTTGGGCACCGCGTTCTTCAACCCTAAGTAGGCCACCACTTCCACGAAACGCTTGTGCAGCTGAGGTGTCCAGACCAGCCGCGGCCTCTTCAGAGTCTTCGCCGCCTCGTTTTCCGCATCGTCGGTGAAATTGTCGGCGGCGTCCACCCTGCGCGTCTTCTTCTGGTCAGATCCTTCCTCGGGCTCATCCGGCTCCACCATGGCGTGATCCTTATCGTCATTATTGAAGGGCTTGAAATTGAAGCCGCCACGTAGTGAGGATAGCGTGGTGTCGGATGCGCGGTTCACATCCAGCATCGACCGCGGCTCCTCCGGCGATATCTTGAACGCCGATGCTAGCTCCGCCGGGATCAACGCCTGAGACAACGGCATCAGATCGTCAGCGGACGGAAGACCCGCCTCCCACTCCGGCACCCCATCATCAATCTTCACTTCTTCGCCCATTTTTCTCTCTGAATTGAAAATTTCAACGAATCCTCCCTCAGATACATACAAGTTGCTAGAAGAAGTGGAACGTAAAATAAAAATATAGTGGCGTGAGGGGTGAAACGAAATAAATCAAAACTAAAGAGGTAAATTGTATAGAATCAAACATTTAATGGAGCTATTCTGCCATTTTTTATTTAAAAAGTGTGCCACGCTGGAGACTTTATCCTAGATATTTTGGATCATCCTCAAAATATCTCTTCCACTCTTAAGATAAAATTAATCAACTTGCCTTTTTAACTGAATCCCTTTTATCACTTTACAATTTAAATTACTTGATTTTTTTATCTATAATTATAATATAGCTTGCCCCACTCCTCCTCCTCCTCCAAAATTGTTCATTTTTATTACATTCCCTCGCAAATTACTTGTATCGACGTATTTTAAATATAGAATTTCAATTAGTTTTGTTTTTTTATAATAATTTACATATTATTAATACAAAAGTAAGAATATATTTCAAATATCATCATTATTATGTGAATAACATGTAAGAATTTCAAGTTTATGGACTTATTTTTTTAAATAGAAAAATACATTTAAATATATTTGAAATCAATAAATTTATAATTAGTCACTCCAAGAGCAACCTGAAATTACTTAGTTCATGTTACATTAATATAATAATTTGATGCAAACATTTTAATTTTTTTGGATTTTTTAATACAATCATTTAATTTTATTTATTATAAATAATGTTTAGATAACAATATAAAATTTATTTTATTTTTTTAATAATTAAATATTCAAACATAAAAGTTTAATTATAATTATTCAATTAAATTATAAATATATTTTTAATTATTTTATTTGTGATAGTTTATTAGTTATCGACACATACAATACACGTGTTATGCAGTTTTTTTTTTATTTAGAAAAACAACTTTTCAAACTCATATAATGGCTTTTCAGCTATATTAATGAGAAAATTTTTCTCCTCTAGATGTGGGTTAGTTTTTTCTTTTTGGATTTTTTTTGGTTTATTAAAGTAGAAGAACTATAAATGTAAATTTAAATTGATGTCATATTGACTGCTCAAATTGGCTAATATACATATTGACTCGTGTTTAACTAGTATTCAGATGCACGCTTTGTATTTTTATATGACTCATTTTTTAATTAAAATAAATAAATGATGAAATACAAAAAATACAAAAATGACATTTTCATATATAAATATCTATCAAAAGAATATAATATTTCCATAATTAAAGAGTCATCAAAGGAGTATTAAATTAATTTATGGTAAATTTGACGTTGCGATGACATACCATGCCACTAAAAGGTTCAAGTTTAATAATATAGTATGGTTGCGTTTACTTGCTATGATAAGTATAAGATTATATTAATAGTAGGGAAAACTGCAAACACATATACATGTTCAGTCCCTTATCAGAAAAAAAAAGTTGTTTAAATTTTTGGGCCCACATCTTTTTTCGGATGAAAATCAGTACAAAACATTGAAAATATGGTAGGAATACATGATATTCGATCACTAATTGTTCAAGATCGGGTATAAAAAATAAGATTTTGGGTATAAAACCTGAACATCTTTATAAATATGAACTTGCAACATATGTTTGAATACACAAAAATCATAGAAATTCGGTACAAAATATTAAAAATATGGTAAGGATACATGATATTCAAGCACTAATTATTCAAGATCGGGTATAAAAAAAAAGATTTTGAGTATAAGACATGAACATCTTTGTTAATATGAACTAGCAACATATGTTTGAATACACAAAAATAATAAATTTGTACCAGATCTAACACATTTTGTACTCAAAAATCATATATTAATACCATATTTTCAATGTTTTGTACCGATTTCCATCCAAATAAGATAAATATGTCATTAATATCAATATTTTTTTAGTACTCAAAAATCATATATTTGTACCAGATCTAACTTAGTTGATACTCAAATATCATATATTAGTACCGTATTTCTGATATTTTGTACCGATTTTCATCCAAAGAAGACAAATATGTCATTAATATCAATATTTATTTACATATTTGAGTACTCAAAAATCATACATTTGTACCAGATTTGAAACAGTTGATACTCAAATATCATGTATTCGTACCATTTTTTTGAATATTTTGTACCGAATTTCATCTCAAAAAATTATGTGGGCCCAGAGAAGTTAAACAATTTTTTTTTGACAAAAGACTGAACATGTATTTATGTTTGGGTTTAAAAACTGATAGCTAATTTACAATTTTCCATGCACCCTAGGGGTACAAGGTCGGAATATATATATATCAAACTCTCCAAAGAACCACAACTGCAAAACTTGTTTGAGCTTGGATCTAGCTTGTTTGACTCATACCTTCTTTTAATTACCATTTATTATTATTATTATTATTATTATTATTATTTACTATTTTAAAAACCATGGATCATTATAACGATAACTCAAATTATTTCATTAATATTTCAAAATAAATTCATATTATAATATGATTCTACAACACACATATAGTCTTTTATATTTGTCGTTTTACAATTCTAATATTTTATATTATCGATTTTCAACCTTAATTTACTATGTTTTTTCTTTCTTCATCATTATTATCATTATTTTATATTATCAAATTTCATTTTTAGTTCACTATCTCTGTTTTTTTTTTCTTTTCTTTATTATTATTATCACCTTTTTTTATTTGCAATTTTTGTATTTTCTTCCATGTAACATTGTGTTATGTCAATCAGGTACGGACGGATCTAGGAATTAGAATTAGGGTGTGCTTGAACTTAAAGTAATAAATTATATATTATTATAAAAAACATAATATATTTTATTTATAATATATTTTAAAACTCATCTGAAAAATTCATGAATTTAGAGTAATACAACAATAAATAAAACTCAAAATTTACATTTTTTCCAACCACTACAATTTATTTTGATGCAACAACGAATAATTTCATTATTCAAGTAATATATTTTGCTCTCAAATCATGAAAAATATCACTTTTTAATACATTCATATCAAACAACTATTATAATTTTAAAAATTAATCTGAAACAAAAAAGATATTTCGTTTGTATATGTATTTAAGACTTGAGAGACCGAAATCATAAGCTGAATTTTATAGAAAAATTAAAAAAAAAAAACAAGCATACAAGATTTAAAATTTACTACAATATTAATTATTTTGAAATTATATATATATATAAAAAAAAAAAAGGGATGTGCTCCCATATGTAGATCCGTCCATGATGTCAATACTCTCAACGAGAAAAAAGAAAAATTGTAAAAATTAAAAGAAGATTAACTAAAACTCAATTTGGATCACACATAGATGTCCAAAATTACGACGACACAAGTAACTACTAAAAATGGTAATTTTTCCATGCATATTTATATATAATATATATGCACATAAATTTATATTGAAAATTAACTAATTAAGTCATCCTATCTTAAAAAAAAAAAAAAAAAGAGTAAAGTTATCCCTTTAAAATAGAGGAAAAGGAAAAAAAAAAGAAAAAAAGAAAAAAAAAAAGAAGAAAAAAGCCAGAAGCAGGTAGAAGGGGAATGTTGAAGCAGCATTACTGGTGGAAGTAAATATGAGTGCATTAGCTCCACCGTTATCTTCAACTCCACTCTCTCTCAATCTCAACCCGAAGTCTCTTCAATTCATCTCCCCCAAGTGCTCGTTTTCTCCATTGTTAACCTCTCCAACTACCCAATCTTCGAGAAGAAGAACCCATAACCTCAGCTTTCCAAACGCAGTTCCTCAAAAACCCCCCAAAAGATGGAGCCTCTGCGCAACTGGTGGGATCTTCTCTCTTTCAGAAGCAATCCCAGATGCTATTCCTGAAGAAATAGTTCCCACGAGCGATGATGGAGTTTCCACCGTCATATCAGGTCTTCTTTTCGTCGCCTTCATTGGCTTATCCGTTCTTACAATAGGGGTACGATTTTCACTTCCAAGATTTCACGGTTTTGTTGTTGAATTTCACTCGTTATGGTCACCGCTGACTCAAAGTTTTTATCTTTGCAAGTGGGTTGTGTTTTAATCTCTGAATGAATGGATGGATTAATATTATTTGGGTTTGTCAGGTTGTCTACATAGCTGTGACAGATTTCTTGCAAAAGCGAGAGGGGGAGAAGTTTGAGAAAGAAGAAGCTGCTCAGAAGAAGAAAAATGGTAAGAGGAAGAAAATTGGAGCCAGAGCTAGAGCTGGGCCTAGGGGATTTGGGCAGAAGATGGAAGAAAGCGATGATGGTAATGATATGATGTAGTTGCAGCTGATTGAAAATGTTTTTCAAGAGTTTTTTTTATAGGGTTTGATTTCTGCAAAATTGTTTCCATTACGTAGTCGCGAACAATGTATCTTTTGTTTTGAGTGCTCATCCTTGTGAGATAGCGTCAAAGTAAATTGCAATGCTGCAACCATTCATTTTTTTTTTCTCTTTGTTCACCAATACAAAAATCGTATGGCAACTGCTGCTACTTGTCACATTATAGAATCTTACGAAGTCAAAAGATCTTGGCTCGATAAGACGAAGTTGAACCTCGCCGTGGGCAAAGGATTCGGATCAGTTGTGCCCTCTGTGAATTTGGTGCCTTTGGTAACGATATTAGCACTTGCATCAACAATGAGTTAGGACTTATTTAGTTAGTAGTTAACAATAAAACTATAACCGACAGGTATAAACTTTTACGACTTCTGCCGTAAATGAATGAAAGCATTCAGTTTTCTTCCCTCCTCTGATAATTCACTCTGTATTATGGTATCAACAGAAATGTGAGTGCCGTGCTGGCATACCGTTGTATTCCATATGAGATGGCGATAGAATGATTTACGTTTTCTTTATCTTGTATGACCTTTTCTAGGGGAATGGCCAGTGTTTATAATTCCTTCGATTATTAATGATTTTCTCCCGGGGATGTCCAATGTATTTGTATTATTCTTTACCTTTTAATGAAGTCATTTTCATTAAAAAAAAAAAAAAAACAGAAATGTGAGTGCCACTAAGATTCGAAAGAAGTGAGCTTACATTAAGAAAACTCTTCGATTCCATCTTATTCGGACGGACTCCAGGAGCTATGAAACAGGGATACACACCGTTGGCCGGAAATTTGAAATGTTAATATATTAACAACTCTATTTAATCTTTGCTAATTTTGTGGTTTATTTGATACTTCATTGGTTTAGAGTCAACTACAAGTCATACGTAGAAGAAGATTTTACCCATTTCGTGACCAAATAACTTGGACGTTTTGTTTTTCAATCTTGAAATATTCCATACATAGCTTATTCAGTCCGTTTGGGAGCAGTGAAAATAGCCAAGTCGTAAGCAAACTGAAGATTAAAGAACTTTTCATCCTCCTGACAATCTTGTGCACCAGATTCCAAGCTGCTCAAGATTTGATTCTTGAAAGAAATGAAGATAGGTTTGGCCGTATTGAAAAAAATATTTGGTTCTATTTAGTGAATTCAGTCACGTTGTCTAGTGAATTCATGAAAACATGCACATTGGCATCTACAGAGAGGTACTCTTTCTCAACTTTCTGAGAAAAAGAGCAGGGACAGGCAAGGGATTTGATTAGTGAAAACACTTCTTAAAGCCGAGTGATTTGCTATATAAAATGGTCCAGATTGCCATGGAACATATTTTGTGTCGGTATGCAAAACAAGTTATGGACATTTGAAATCCAAATTTACGCATACCTTTTCTGCAGTTGTTTGTGAGTAATGGGATTAAAATAAGTACTCAACAGTATCCAGATTGCCAGTGGAGAAAAGCCACCATTTAGGATAAGTAAACTTCCAAACAAGTATGGATCCAAGTTAACCAACTCGCCAATCGCCATGCAATTGTTTCAAGAAGCCACGCAAGAACCGATTGTATCAGTAATAAACATGCACACATATGTTCTAATACCAAGCAATGAAAAATATAATAGAGAAATTTGAAGGGCTTAACATATACTTTGGCCAAGTAAGAAAATTGTTAAATTACCAGACAGGGCATCGCTCAGCCGTAACCTAGAAAACCAATGTATCGTTTTTGTACAGTCACGTAGCGCACTGTAAACTACCTCACCTTTTTTTTATATATTACACCCTCAGCACTTGTAACTGATCCTCAGCTTACTAGACTCTATGTATATAAACTTAAGAACTAAACAATGTACATTTTTAGTACACGCATTAACTTTATTTGCAATCACATCATACCATCTCGAAAGAAAGATGAGAGAGGTAGCTCAAACTAGCCTCGGTTAGCTGTACAGACTTCTTCCCTACAACATTTTAAGCCGGATACGCTGACTGAGCAGCAATTCTCCTCTCTGTTAGACAAACAAGGCAAGAGTTCATTTAGTTTAGAAATCATAGCATTAAAGTCAACAGGAACACAGTAATATCAGACCATTAAAAAAATCATTAAAGAAGTCAGATTTCAAATTCGGTCAGATAAGAACTTAACTTAGAATACCAATATATAAAGTTTAGATTTTTTAAGTGTTTTTTGGTGGAAAACCACCAAAGCAGTTTAGTTAAAAAACAGAAGCGTATCCACTATTTTTAGCTTCTTGATTTTGGCATTTCAATCGCTCTAAATTTATTACAAAATTACCTCACATCAACTCTTGTTATTCTAGGGCATTTTAGAAAAAAGCTTCTCCATCAGACTGCATACATTTATCAGTTTAATATTTTTGGGTGGGAAGGAATTGCTCATATAGATTCACTTCCAAAAAATTTTCATGTTGTTATAGCTTGAAGCAGTAATCTTTTCGTCCTCTGGGAATGTAAGAAAGAGATCATGTTTGGAGTTCCAGAGAATCTAAGTGGATCAACCAAATAGTTAATAAGGAAAAAAATTGGTGAAAAAAAATTGAAAGTTATGTTATGCATGCATATACCCCCAGCAGCAACAAGTTTCTCTACACGGGCTACAATGTGCTTCCCATATGTATACTTCTTCAATGCATTCAAATGTACTCTTATTCTTGACATGATATGTTCACGCTCTTGATCACTACAAGTTTCGAGAACTTTCTGTACAACATAATTTGCGAACTGATCTTTCATCATCGCCTGGTTATAGAGAAAAAGAACAAGTAAAAATAAGGATTGGGATAAGAATCTCAATAAACAAATCAAAAGAAAAGCCTGCGTCTTCTAACGAAAACATTGGATAGACCCTATACTGGCAACATGCCGACGCCTAAAAACCTGCCATTCTTGCACAGGAAAATTATCGACTCTTTCGATTTTCATTAACTAGCTTGACCATTTATTTTTCATCACTTCATAATCCCCACCAGGAAGCCCATGATTTATAGCACACCCATAATCATTTGTAGCAACTAAATGCACAACTTCATTTAACTAGCAATTTGCATAAATATCGTAATAATCATAAACATGTTTGGTAAAAGATGTGAAAGAACGGAAGAGTGATCAGCCCTTTTTTTGAAAGCAAACATTTGATATTTTGAATTATTTTACCCCATTTCCATACATCTTCAGCATCTCCATCAAGAAAACCGTCCATACATCTACCCAGAAATGAAAATTATTACTGAAAAGATATAAGTGACTCCCTTTCCATGCCTGCTATGCCCCACCGCCATATATCTGACAGTGGTGGCAGTAAAGACAAGGAACTGCAAAAGGACGTTTGGGGCGCCACCACCTTCATCGACACTGGATCTGCTAGCGGTGGGAGACATTGGCTGAAAGGAAGACCAGGAAAAACAGGACATGGCCACACATGGGTTGGGGGAGAGCAACAGGTGACCATGAAGTTGGTGGTGATGGAGGCAGGTGGCAAGTGGAGAGAGAGAGAGAGAGAGAAAAGAGTGCATTTTGCGAGTATGTTTATCAGCCACTCTCATCTCGTCAAAAGACCAGGCAATCTTTACAGCCAGAGGATACTTTTGCTTATACTTAATACAGTCTGCTCTAAGTATTGGATATCCATATACCAATCTAATTAGTATTCACAGGACAAATCACTTCTGTAGAAGGGATATAATCTACAGATCTAAACACTTACCAAATACTTAGTACACTAACGAGTACAATTTTATCCAAGCCATAAAACAATTTTATTTTCATCAGTTGATACTCTCAAATAGTTATGGTTGGTTGACTGACTTGACTCCCTGAAACTATATTTGGAGAAACTGAAACTAGTACCTGAAGAGGCTCATTTTCATCAGTTGTTCCCAGCATCTCGTTCACCAACAGTTGGCGTTCCTTTTGATCTCCAAAAGTCAAGCATTTCTCAACAACATTTGATGCAAACTTCTGCTGGCTCATTTGAACTATATTTCCAGCCAGTTCCTGAATTATGGCCGATCGCTCGTGTGGTTTTCCATGCTCCAGCACATGCTACAAAAATACAAAACTAATTTGTGTACTGTGGTTACAAAAAAAAAAAGGGAAAATACATGCATCTGGAGCAGTGAGTGACGAGTGTGCAATATTAGAGCATGAATACGAGCTAATAGATTGCCCATCCAAACTCATTAGATATAAATTACTAATGAAAAGTTTATTTCTTGTTCAGTCAAATTATTTTTGCCTGTCCTTGTTTAGGAGGGAAGAAAAAGGTGAAAAATAGAACAGTATAACACGCATAACTACTTCAAACACACAAGAAAAAAATACAGATACAAAAAACGAACATAAATTTTACGTTAATACTCTCTGAAAATTCACATGTACTGCAAATTCTAAGAAGATTTATGAACCTGAACGACATAATTCCCATACTGATCCTGTGCCAACATGCTTACAGATCCCAAAATCTCATCCATCACTATTCTTTGGGTATTTTCATCATTGCAATGCTCCAGAACGCGCTGCCAAATAGAATGTGTACCTCAATATACACACTTAAGCTACTTAATAAGGTGGAAGCATAAAATTCCAAACATGCCACAATAATCCAACCTGTATCACTCGACATCCATATGGATGTGTTGCAAGGGTTACAACTTGGTCAAAAAATGTAGACACAATAAACTGAATGTGCTCCTCTGGAACACACTCAATGCATTTCTGAATCACATGATTCCCATTTTGATCTCTTACGCATCGCATCACATTCCCATCTAGCTCTCCAACCATCTTTATCTTCTGATCCACATCGACGACCTCAATTGCCTTAATAATCAGACAACACTACATTTCAATGCTGTGACATGCTTACAAAAAATATACAGCAAAGAAACGAAGAATTAGCCATAAATGATGCAGAACTGCTTTTACTTCAATGTCGCGTATTGGGATTTATTAATTAACCACAGAAAAACATATATATAGATTTCAGGAGCAATAATTGTTAAAAGACAGGGAATTCTGAATGACCTTCTGTATCACCCGACAACCATACATTTGAAGGCTCAAAGTAAGAACATGTCCAAAAAGCTTGCAAGCCAATTCTCTTCTTTGGGTTGCCATTCCATGCTCAAAAAACTGGGAAGACAGTAATATTAGCACATGATATGAATTAACGACGTCTAAGCACCAGCTGTGATGAGTAAAATAGAACAAAAATGATCAACTGTATGAATAACCATGGACTGGGTACCTTTTGGATTACATAATTACCGAACACATCAGTCATCAATGTAAGAGATTCAGGAAAAATTTCCTGGAAAACCATGTTTTTTTCTTCAGTTGTGGCAGTTTCAAGCTTTTGCTGGATGAACCGGCTCCCATATTGATCCGCACTAATCATGGTCATAACGATTGACACATTGACAAATCAAATATGAATGAAAATAATAATTCAAGGCTATTCAATCAAAAATTTGTACCTGAACTCAACAACGTGACCAACAATCTCAGAAAGTTCGAAGCATTTAGCTTTGTTACTCTTAAACTCCTCCAGTAGAGATGAAGCAAACCTAGTGTCCATGTTGTCCAAGTGCCATGGATTCATTAACCCCCCAGCAACATTCCTCATCCCACCAGCAAATCTCATGTTGAACTCACCATGCCTCATAGGACTCCCAGGTCCCCCAGGAGAATTCGGGATCATGTGGTTTGCCAGGGGACTTCCAGGATATGACAACCCAATCCCAAATGCTGGATTTCCATAATAGCCATGAGGACTAGAACCACTGTTCTTGCCAACTAAGGAGGCACCATACTGTGATTTCTGTGGTGATATCAAATTGCCAAGATAAGCCTTTTGGAGAAGGTCTATATAGGAATTACCCATGTAATTCCTATCCAAAGAGGGGTCATTAAGAGCTCCAGCTTGTGCTGCAGCATATTCAGCTGTCCTCAAGTATTGCAGATACAAAGGGTCAACAAAAGGTGCTTGCAGGGAATTCCCTGCCATTTGATTTCCCATTCTACCAAGGTTCTGCTCAGCGGTTGCAGTATTAAGATTTGATCCTCCTAGAATCCTAGAGTCTAACCCTGGCACAGACATAGCAGCAGCTGCAGCAGCTGCAGCATTCTCAAACAAAGGAGGATAACTAGAGCTTCCCAGATGGCCTGAAATTGGACTCATAGGATAGCCACTGATTCCATAATTTGAGAATGATGAATTTGGGCTGTCCAAGTGCTGATACGGGGAAAGCACACCAACCCCACCATTAACTCCAGTATTAGAAGATCCTCTCCCATATGAGTTATTAGACGGAACACCATTTTTCTGCATCTCGGTATGAAGCAAAGTGTTACTGAGATCCGACCCACCACCATTGTTAATACCAGTCTCATAACTGATCATTTTACCCGACTGGGGAACAGAAGGCGTATTAAATTGCCCGGTTTCAGGTTTCTTGGCATAAGCACGCTGATTCAAGCTATTCGGGCCACCCTGAAGATTAAAAGGGTAATTGTTATGGTCTGCAACAACTTCATCCATTCGAGATGAGAAATTGTTCTCATCATCAATTACACCATTTGAAAGATTCATGCCAGATAAAGCAGCAACTATATCTGCAGATTCATTCGTGTGAGAAGATACACCATTAAAGGAGTTTGGACTACTGATATTTCTTTTTTCAGAATTGCTCACCCTACCTCCTCCAATAGGAGTTAGGCAGGGACTAGGAGCTCTTGTAATCCGTTGAGGATCAGGAGTAGAGCTTCTTGACAAGGATGCCCCCAGAGCTGCAGCATAAGAATAGGATGCAGGGTGTCCAGTATGTTGTGAAGCAGTCGACCCCTGAACATTTAAACTACTGCGCGTAGGGTCTAATGATGTCAAATCACGACGTAAATGAGCTAACTCAGCGTCCACCGAATTCTCATCAAATGCATTCCTGCTAGCTGGGCGTGAAAGGTGCCCAGAAACTGGAGTAGCGCGGGTCAAGTCATCCTACAAAGATATCAGGTACTTTAATCAAAGAAAACATAAAGGGACAGAGGAGGGAGCACATGATTTGGAATCACAAAAGGCAACATCAAAACATATAAATATAAATAATAATCCTGCCATATTGGCACCCAAAAATGCATGGGAATCTGCATATTAAAGCTTCATACGAAAAAAATGCCAGAGAAAGAATTGTACCGCGTAAGTCCATCAAGTCAACAAAAGAACATAGATTTGAAAACGCATCACTTGGTGACTCACATGCATGACTGCTCAAATGGAGAATGTACACAATATTAACAGCGAGATCTAACAAGTTCTTGCAAACAAAACCATTTATTTTTTTAAGCAAGCAAAGAACAGTTTTTTAAATCAACCATCACAACAGTAGGAAACATGAAAATGAAAAACGATCCAAAAGAGGTTAATTCAAACCGCAATCAATTTGGACTAGTGCAGCAAATATGTTTAATGGGCTAGTTCTACAAAGATAGCATGATGCTCAACCAATTGGAAAAGTTAGCTAACATACACGATGTTATGTCGTGTGAAAACTTTATTTTCAGACGTAAAAATACACTATCATAAAAACGGTATTCCATTCACCACGCCAATGCAAATCTGGTTGCGATGGATGGAAAGTTGAAAATTACAAAGAACTATATAATCCAAAAAAAAACAATCAAAGACTCCAAACTCTTTAATAAGATCAAACAAACTATCTTATCCCTAGTATTTAATGCGAACACAATAAATGAAAGTGTAAAAAAGTAGGAAATTCGGTTCTGTCGATTCCGTCCAATCACACATTCATCTCCGGATTATCATCATCTCAATGACTATCAAGCATATCCTTGTAAATGAATTAAATAAGCAGTTGAGAAAGGGAAAGCAGAGTATCACATGAGTCACATGACTGTCAATAGAATCTCCAGATAATCCTTAAGCATAGAAACTAGAAGTTAGTATTTCGAACTCTCACCACGAACATCACATTAAAACATAAATCTCCAGCTGGGGTAAAAACAAAATCATGCTATTAGAAAGGTCGCCAAATTCTAGCAACTCACTTGAAACATCTCGGCAAGACTCTTCTGCTTGTTACCAAGTCCTAATCCAGGCAAACCAATTAGTCCATCCCCACCCCACTCTGCAGCACCCTGCAGTTTTTCGTTCTCACCCTCATCCTCTAGCTTCTTTGCATTGAACCCTGGTGGATTTGAAAACAAAGACCTCCCACCACTCCCAGTGTCATTCCTACTATTCAACTTCCTCCTATCCCCAATTGCAGAATTCCCCCCTTGCAACCTCTGTGCAAACCGCCAATCTTCCTTGGACATCATAGGAGGCGGAAGCCTCGGGTTCAAGTTGACATTTGAGTAATAATAAGATAAATAAGCAGGATCAGACCTGAGCTCCTCGTCGGACAAGCAACCATTACCATCTTTACTTCTAGCAAAGTCAGCAAAAGATGTTGGGCCTCCGCCACCACCATCATGGTTGAACAGCCCACCAACAGCACTCAACGAGCCCTCAACAGTAGGCGGAGCTGATCCACTCCTATACAAATTCAGCTCCCTTTCACGGTCATCCACCTCCTGCCTCCGCTGCTCACGAAGCAACAAACCTAACTCCTTTTCCAAATCATCACCAAAGGAACCTTCATTGTTTCCTAGCATTGGTCTCCTACCCATATCAGATAACATATTTATTCACAAATTGAAAACCCAAATTGTTCACTTTTTCATCCCACAAAAGGCAGAAACTTTAAACTGATGTCAGCATCGAACAACCTTGAAAGCAATCAAAACAGAAAATTTCATTAATCAAAAAATAAAATGAATAAAACAATTAAAACCCACGAGCACAAATTAAACATCGAATCTTTAATCTCATAAAAATCCAGTCTTTGACCTTCAAGACTCAAGAAAAAAACCAAGATCATCAAAGCTTGATGCTCAAACACACAGGAACTACTTACTTTCACCACAGATTCAGGCCCGGGAAAACAACACAATCAATCCTCGAGCAAGAGCTCCTGGTTCATGGCTTCAAATTTCAAGAAAAGCAGCAATCAGAGTGTTCCAAATGAAACAAAGAAGAAAAATTAAGCTGAGCCCAGAAGGGAGTTGGGTGAGGGTTTGTGTACATAGAAGAGTGATGAAAGAGAGGGCCACAAGAACTTATAAAAAGAGAAGATCAATCTGACGGCGAATTTTTCTTACAAGGACCCCTTTAGGGTTTTGTTTTTAAACTACTATTGCCCAAAGAGAGCGTCAGATTTGTATTATTATTACAGGCAACTTCATTTATCTTAACAAAGATTCTTAATTTTATAAAAAGCATGTCCGCTTCATATACAAAGATAGCACATCAAGTATAAGAAAAATAATTGATAAAAAGCATATATATATATATAATTTAAAATCTTTCAAAATATATATATATATATATATATATATATATATAATTTAAAAGATTAAAAAATTTTAATCACTAATCTTTTTTTGTAAAAAATAGTATCGAAAGGTTACAAGAAAGGAAGCAGGAGTTGCTAAGTAGAAAAATGATTCATTGTCGATGATTCATTGCTTAATACACCAATGGTCTTCAATGCACACATATAACCTCAACATGGTATATTTATCAATTATAAAATAATATGATTTTATCATAATTTTTACCCTATGTAATTAATTCAATTTGAATGAAAGTAACATAACACAAACATGAAAAATATTTGTAAGTATTAAAAATTCGTATTTTTTAGTTAGTTAATGGAAAAACCCGTTATTTATAAATAAATTCTAGGATAATATTTTTTTATGTAGATAAGGTTGTCGATCAATTCACTTTTACGTTAAGATATATAATAAAATAATAATAGACGATGACTTGTAGCTCATATGATACTAATGTCCTAAGTTTGAGACGAGTTCTTGGATTCGAGACCTAATTATAAGATACAATCTCCTCTCTCAATTCAAAAAAAATAAAAAATAAAAAAAAAAGATAATAATAGGACTATAAATATTATACACGCTGAATGAATGAATGAATGAATTAATGAATATATATATATATATATATATATAGTTCGTTTATGGTGCCTAACACTATATGTTCACTTCATGCCCACTATATACAAGTCAACTCATCTATTGTACTGGTAACTCCACGTGCATCCGTGTCCAAAATAATTCCGATTGTCTTGAAATTTTCACGGTGGGATCGTCTCGAAAATGCGAATCCATCGATATATCATAGGATAAAAAATTCAACCTCAGTGTTCGGAAATATGAAGATGACCAGAAATTGCATATTTCACCTAATTTCTGGTAATCTTTCCATTTTCGACTACCGAGATTGAAATTTGTATCATATGATATATCGTTGGATTTGCATTTTTGAGACGATGCTACCGTGAAAATTTCAAGACAATCAATGTTGTTTTGAATACGGGTGCACGTGAGATCAAAACTCATATATATATATATATATATATATATATATATTTGAGCATTGTGCAGGCTAATTTATTTTCTATGTATAGAAAGAAATTTAAATATATCTAAAATATAGTTCGAAAAATTATTATTATTTTATAAATAATAAGATGGAAATATTTAGGAAAAAGCGTATTTTATGAAATAAAAATATCAGTAAATAATAGAATGAGAGTATAATTGTACTTTTAAATAAAATATCATAAAATTACTTAGAAATTATTTAATATAGGATTCTACTTTAATATTATATATATATATTATTAGATTGTGACACAAAAGATACATGTGCTCCGGAGAAAAAAAGTTGAGAAAATAATATTTTAATTTTAAAATAAAGTTTATTAATTTTAAAATTAAAATAACATGAAAGAAAATAAAATGTAAAAAAAAATTGTATAGAAATTATAAAAAAGAAAAAGAAAAAGAAAACTCACCATCATATCTTAGCTAGTAAATTAAAAGTGTAGATTTAATATGTACTATATATTATTTATTTATTTACCATGATAAAAAAGATTTTTTTTTACTTTATGTTTTGGGATAATATATGGAATCACTAACATCTATATCTAATTAACTATCGATGTTACTTAATTTAATTTTTTTTTGAAACTTTTAGTAATATATTTAAAAATAGATTCCTACTCCATTGTCAAAAAAAAAAAAATAGATACCTACTCTAAATACATATATATATATATATATATATATATAGTTTTGTTGTACTGCTCACTTCCCGTGCCCACCTTTATGCCCACCTATGAGGTGGCACTCATCCATTGGATGAACCATTTGTATATAATTCATCTCATCCATTGAATGATTGTCACCTCATAGGTGGGCATGGAGGTGGGCACGGAAGATGAGCAGCATAGCAAAACTATATATATATATATATATACTTACGAATTCTATAGTATTTATTTATCCACAAATCAAACTATATACATGTTGATGCCTCCAAAATATATGGGTTTGGTCTGACCTGAACCCGACAAACGATACTTAAAAAAATGTCTCAAAATTCACTAAGTCTTATTATATGTCAAAGCCCAAGCTTAATAAAAGTCCAACCAATACAAAAAAGTAGTTGACATGGTCCAAGCCCTAGCTGCTAAGCCCATTGGGCTGAGCCCTAATGGGTATGATATATGACCGACCCGGACCCAATATGGGGAGTCCTAAACATAAAAAAACACTTGAAAATATGTAACAGATAAAGAGAATCCAGATAAATTCGGGATTATGATCAGACTATTAAGTCGGCTCAAGAGTCCTAGCTGCCATGATAATTGAGTCTTGCTTAACCTAGTCTCATACCTTGAGTAGAGTCCTATCCTAACAAGAATTCTACTCCAACAAGGTAACTCACCCCTCTAACCTCTATAAATACCATGTATTTCTTATGATTTTACACATTCGCTTTTGATCACGCATTCACTCACTCATATTCTCTTGTTCTTTGAATTTTATTGCGCTCTTTGGTAACGCTTAGTCGTATCACGTCCAAATTTAGCCAACTCAACTCAAACAAATAAATATGTAGTAGCGAGAGTAGGGATCATTTCCACGAGAAAATCGAAATTTATCGTGTTCTTAAAAATTACTGAAAATAAATAAAAGAGGATTTTGGGTTTTTGAAATTAACTACCAATAATTAAAAGCAAATTAAAATAAATTTTACCAACTAGCATGCAAGAATTAAAATTATAACGAATTAATCAATTAAAACAAGCATTGATATCGGTCTACTACACCCTTGAAGTTATTCACTCGATCATCGATTCTCTAAAAATAATTAAGTCTCATTGAATATTCATCATTGGAAATTTAATTTTTATCTCACCTTAATTTTAGTTAATTAGACATAAGCGTTCTAGATTAACCCTTACCACTAAATCAATCAAGATACAAGCGATCAAGATTTAAATCCAATGTAACATTCAAACTAGTGAGACTGATGAATCTAGACAATACAAACACAAGCGGTTGTATTTAATCTAGCCAATTGTTATTCCTACGAATTAATAATTCACAAGCAAAAAATTATTAATCATAGTTGCTTCGCAAATTAGAGTGATCAAACAATTACGGATTTGATATCTAATTTAGCTGTATATTGTATGATAAAATCAAAGGATGATCAAGCCAATAATCTCACATACAAGCATAAAATAAATCTCAATGTAGTGACCCTTACCAAGATCACCTACTAAACAGAACTTAGACATGCAATTAACTTAATCAAACAGTAAACCAGAACTAAGCTGCGGAAACAATAAAAAATAATATACAATCCCAAGGAAAGGAATCTGTAAATACCCAAATAGTTATATAACCAAATCGAACTCTGTATCAACTCAATACAAAAGAATAAACTCTACGCGAAGCTCTAGCTGGCCAACCACTGCCTAGCCCCTCTTGGATCCACCCGCCTCGTCCAATCGCAAACCTGCCCCATGGAATAAGGTGTCCAGAAACACAAAGTACGAGACGTGAGCATAAAATGCTCAGCACGAGAGTATGAGTATACATGCATGCAAGTGTACCGCCTACTGACTAGAGGTCAAGAATCAGATAACAGAGACAGACCGGGCCCTGGTATGTAGCATGCTGTACCGTCTCTTCAGGAGGTGGCTCACATACCGAAATACCAGTGGATACGCGGGACCCAAATCGATGGAAGTCCATCTACTAATAGGATAGGGTAAAACCCTACTAACAGACATCTCAAAAGAGATAGCTCAAGATGCTAATGTATGCATCATAAAATCATGGCATATAAATCAAGCAGTCACATAATACATGCATACTCAGTCAGGATATCTTGAACAATACTTTCGTACCTCAAATACTAGGCGCGCTCTACCAGCTCTAGGTCTACGCCTAAAATCCGCACTACAATTCCAAATGATACTAATATCATTATAGTGCTCTAAAAGTCTTAACTAGGCTATTGCATACTCCTAAATATTTTTAGGAAGTAAAAGCTATACCTTCGTCCATCGTCAGCCCGTTGCTGTCGCTTGCCTCAAAACTAGGCCACAGCTCCGCTACGACGCCTGGATCGCTATGCCACTTTCGGATTTCCAATGGACGCCTAGAATGCCCTAGATCTAAGCTAGAAGGCTGAAGAAACAAGAGAGAGGAGGTGAATGGTGTGCTTTGAAATGAATCTCGGCACCTTTATTTATAGATGACGAACGGAACATTTGTTCCTCATCGTTGCGTCTGTTCTGCCTGTCGAACGTTGCTTCCGATCCCCATCGTTGCTTTCGATGTCCCATCAAGTGCGTAAGCAATGACGTAATATTGTTGATGTCACGGATGACATCAGCTGCAGAACGTTGCTTCCGTTCCCTGGACGTTGCTTCCGTTCTGCCTGATCCTCAGGGCCATTTCTGATCATTCTGGGTCCAATACCAAACTCCGCTAATCCAATTGACATCCCCTTAATTATGTTTATTGGATTAATTAGCAATAACTCACTAAAACTGAGCACGAGCTACTACACTCAAACAACCCTTGATATGCAGATAAAATTAAACAATGAAAATCTGAATCTCACAAGATAAATAAAACTTCAAGGGGTTTGTCTTCCTCTACCAAGAACTAAAATTAGAAGAATTGAAAGAAGAAATTAAATCTAAAAACAAGAAAGATAAAACCTAGCCGCCAAGATGTTTCTCCAACTTTATGCCGTCCAAAACTGATTAAAAAATTGTAATTTTCGAGTTATAAGAGATATTTAAAGTCTCCAAATCTTCCAAAGATTATATCTCACTCGGCCAAAGAATTTCCAAAATTAAAAACTCTGCACGCTCGCGCCGCTCGATCGGTGAAAACATGCGGATCGAGCGGCAAATTCTCTGTCTCGCATCTCTTTATTTTCCCGCTCGATCGGTAAAAAGTTACCGATCGAGCGAAAAATTTTCTGCTCAAAAACTCTTCTCACATACCATCTTAGCGCTATCGCGCTTCTCACAAGCACTATCGCGCTTCTTCTTCACTCCTTACATGCGCAGTAGCGCCTCAACATGCGCTATCGTGCTTCCCATTCTTTTCTCTCTTGGGCTGTTCACAAGGGCTAACGCGCTTCAATCTCTTCAACATCGCTTCCTTCCTTTGCTACAGGTAGAGCACTTCGTTAGAGCGATAACACTCCTCAAGGGCTGTTGGTTAGAGCTGTTGGATAGAGTTGTTCGTTATCAGCTCTAACAAACCGCTCTACTTCCATCTTCTTTCTTTCTTGCTTCTTTTCTTCAATTATTTTGCACCATTTTTTTATTTTCCTATATCAAAACACAAATAATGATTAGGAACTATAAAATGAATTTAATCAATGCAAATTCTCCTAATCATAAAAATTAACACAAATAAATATAAAAAAATATAACCACATCAAACTTCCCCATACTTAACCTTTTTCTCGCCCTCGATCAAGTCATACATAAACAACATGCAACCATAACAAAAAAAACATAAGCAAGGATGAATCATGAACATCATAGCCTCGGAGAATTCCAACTTACAAAAACAAGCTTACGAATACTCTTGATTTCCCACAATACACCTTCAGTAAAGTGTGAACGTGCGTGTGTACCATGTTATTCCAGCTACATGCAACTTCAAAAGACATAGTTTTAAAACTGTTCGCCAACTTATGACACATCAGTGTGAGTATCACCATCAAGAGCCCCTTTCTGCCAACAATCCTTAAACACAACACAACTCTCTTGATAAATGATTACGCACCTCTGGATTTTGCATCCGGTTTTTTTCTTTAGTCCCAATAATTGCCCGCAAACTTAGCTATAACTAAGATATGATTCGAATTTCAATCCCCTCGTCTATAGCCCGGATGGACTACAATCCCATTGGTCTACAAACTTAGCTATGGAAAAGTGAATTGAATTTCAATTACTTTTCAAGCCCGGATAGAATTGTTATTTAAAAATTTTTCAAAATTTTAATCCAATTTGATCCGCAAACTTAGTCAAGAACAAGATGATTAGAATTTTAACCTCTTGCTTAACCAGGATGGAGTTAATTTCATTCTCACAAAATTTTTCATAAACCAAAATATTTTAATAGGTGCGCTCAATATTGTATATGCCATATCAAAAAGATCATCAAAATTCAAGAACTATCAAGTTCCACAGACACCTATTGTCGTGCAATGGTCCAACAGACACCAACATCATCTAATACATCGCTACAATTCACTGGTGAAACATGTGTGCTTAAAAATATTCACTAATCAACCTACGGTTTCTCATGTCCAATCAAGAGTAAATTTTTTTCAAAAATTTCATTTTTTTCCAACTTCATCATTATAGGCTAACAATCTCCATCCTACTTATGCTCATAAAACAAACACTAACACAAAGCATGCATGTCATAAAAAATCGGCTAAATCCTCTACCTGACTGGCTAAGTCCTCTCCCCCATACTTAAAATCTTACATTGTCCCCAATGTAAGTGAAAATGCAGAATAAAAATAAAAACTAAAAATGAAAGAAAATAATCCCTTTGGGTTGCCTCCCAAGCAGCGCCTAATGTTCAATATTCAGCTTGACCTTCATAAGCACTCCTCAAAGAGCGGCTGACGCCCAAAATAAGTGTCATATGACATCACAAATGGGTCTTTGTTCCATGTGCCCTCATGCTTGACTAGATATATACAGTGTAATCTCATCACCTCAACAACACTCCATAGTAGATGGTAAACATGAGAAGAGAAAATCTCTGCGGGCTCTCGGAAGCCAAAATCTTTTGAAATTGGTATTGATTGAAGGAAAGGTTCTTGGGGATGTGTGTATGATAATACTATCGATGAGCTCAAATCAATGGACTCTTGAACTCCGTCATCCTCAAACTGGAAAGGCAACATATTTCCATCATACCCTATTTCTTCCAGAACATCTTTCGACTGAGGTTCAATAAGAAGAGAAGACTCAAACACCTCTAAACCTTCAGCATGATTCGATTCTCACTCCCAATCCTGGTTCTCTGAGTTATCATCATTGAACCAAATTGGGTTGGTCACTTCTTGAGTATCTTGCTTCACTTCCTGGTCTTGGTATTCATGGAGGATTGATCTCTTGATATTCTCTATGTGCTCCACAAGGTGACATCTATAATTGATTAGATCTTCTATAGCTGCCTCAGTCGATGCCACAAACTTGCTCCTTATTTCCTCTAGCGGATGTAAGATCAATTGAGAACAACTTACCTCCTCCTTTTGAAGCTCGAATGTTTGGTCTGTAAAATCCGGGTATTGAGTATCTTGTGGGTATTGGTGGCTCCAAACCTGTGGTGTAAGATCCCAATATCTATAATAGTCAAATTCTGCCATATCATCTAACAGGTGTATCATACTATCATCATCTCCCCAAAATAGTGGATTACCGGTTGTGAAAGCTCCATCAATTACTCATCTTCTTGTCACTGCATCCAAACCATCAAGAAAAAAATGTAAGGATAGAATAGTTAGAAAAATCATGATACCGAAAGGTGGTTGCCAAATCTTTGAATCTCTCCCATGCTGCGTAGAATGTCTCTCCGTGTTGCTGGATAAAACAAATGAATACTTGTCGATTTGACATCTCAAAGTATTACACCATAAAAAAAATTCTTGCAAAAATAGAAAAAAAAACGGTGAATAAAATAAAAACAAAAACACAAATAAATTAAACGTCTTCCCCGATAACGACGCCAAAATTTGGTAACGCTTAGTCGTATCACGCCCAAATTAACCCAACTCAACTCAAACAAATAAATATGTAATAGCAAAAGTATGGATCATTCCCACGAGGAAAGCGAAATTTATCGTGTTCTTTAAAATTACTGAAAATAAATAAAAGGGGATTTTGGGTTTTTTAAATTAACTACCGATAATTAAAAGCAAATTAAAATAAATTTTACCAACTAGCATGCAAGAATTAAATTATAACGACTACACCCTTGAAGTTATTCACTCGATCATCGATTCTCTAAAAATAATTAATTCTCATTGAATATTCATCATTGGAAATTTAATTCCTATCTCACCTTAATTTTAGTTAATTAGACACAAACGTTCTAGATTAACCCTTACCACTAAATCAATAAAGATTCAAGCGATCAAGATTTAAATTCAAGTTAGCATTCAAACTAGTGAGACTGATGAATCTAGACAATACAAATACAAGCGATTGTATTTAATCTAGTCAATTATTGTTCCTACGAATTAATAAATTCACAAGCAAAAAATTATTAATCATAGTTGCTTCGCAAATTAGAGTGATCAAACAATTACGGATTTGATATCTAATTTAGCTGTAGATTGTATGATAAAATCAAAGGATGATCAAGCCAATAATCTCACATACAAGCATAAAATAAATTCTCAAACAACTCTTGATACTCAGATAAAATTAAACAATGAAAATCTGAATCTCACAAGATAAATAAAACTTCAAGGAGTTTGTCTTTCTCTACCAAGAACTAAAACTTAGAAGAATTGAAGGAAAAAATTAAATCTAAAAATAAGAAAGATAAAACCTAGCCGCCAAGATGTTTCTCCAACTTTTTGCCGTCCAAAACTGATTAAAAATTGTAATTTTCGAGTTATAAGAGATATTTAAAGTCTCCAAATCTTCCAAAGATTAGATCTCACTCGACCAAAGAATTTCCAAAATTAAAAACTCTGCATGCTCGCGCCGCTCGATCGGTCGGCATCTCTTCATTTTCTCGCTCGATCGGTAAAAAGTTACCGATCGAGCGAAAACTTTTCTGCTCAAAAACTCTTCTCACATACCATCTTAGCTCTATCGCGCTTCTTCTTCACTCCTTACATGCGCAGTAGCGCCTCAACATGCGCTATCACGCTTCCCATTCTTTTCTCTCTTGGGCTGTTCACAAGGGCTAACACACTTCAATCTCTTCAACAGCGCTTCCTTCCTTTACTACAGGTAGAGCCCTTCGTTAGAGCGATAGAACTCCTCACGGGCTGTTGGTTAGAACTGTTGGATAGAGCTGTTTGTTAACAGCTCTAACGAACCGCTCTACTTCCATCTACTTTCTTTCTTGCTTCTTTTCTTCAATACTTTTGCACCATTTTTCTATTTTCCTATATCAAAACACAAATAATGATTAGGAACTATAAAATGAATTTAATCAACGCAAATTCTCCTAATCATACAAATTAACACAAATAAATGTTGGAGAACCGTGATCAGATCAATCAGAATTGATACCCGGTGCAGCGGAAGTTTTAAAATTTTATATGGAACGTTTCCATATCATGGGTATCAAAACTTTACGATTAAATTGTGTGTGTAAAAATTAAATAACAATTATAAATTTTTACCTTGAATCTCAAAACGAGATTATGGACACCAACAGATTACTATGCTCTTGTTGTATATCCCAGGAACTGATGGACGAACAATTCTTCAATCAGGTCCACGAACGGAAATTTAATCCCTCTGATAGATTGCACTAGAAAATCTATCAGAAGTTTCTACGAAGAGAATTAACGAATTTGATCCGTTAAACCAGACTGCAAATTCAAAATTCACAGGCTGGAATTTTTCGAGCAGAGAGAGAAAAAGGGGGGGGGGGCGGCCACTTTGAAAAACACACAGTTAGGGTTTTCGAAAATTGTGAGCCTCTGTTGTGTAATTTCTATACTGCAATAACTTATTTATAATGTGGGCTGCTAACAGCTTAGGGCCCATTAGTCATAAGTTCAAGCCTGACAAGCAAAGCCCGCATGTTCAGAAATTAATATAAAATTCATCGTGACTCAGATTGATAAACCAATTTCACCAATGTGCACAGAAACCATTTCTGCATCTTTTAAAGTCAAGATAAATTTTCTGAATCCGAATTCAGTGGTTTCCAAAAATGCCCATCCCTATGTCATTTTAGGAAATCTTACTCCTCTACTCTTAAATAAGAAGTCCCACTTCTTTGTTCATTAAATTTAACTCTTTAAATTTAACTATCTCAACGGGGATTAAAAATCCATTACTTGTGTGACCCTCAATGGTTCAGGGATACAGCTAGCCGTGGGCTCACAACTCCTTGTGACTCGGAACAACAATTTCCGACTTGCCCATCGAATCATGGTAAGAGCGCCTAGCAACATCGCCCCATGATTCCCTAGGTATCACTGATAGTGCCTGCAAGAACCAATAGATTTTGGTTAGCGTACAGTAAGGTCCCTTCATCCAAATATCCCGATCGAATCAACAACCATTGGTAAATCGAGAGTCGTTCTAGATTCGATAACTATGCAATGCATCTTGAAGATCAAATAGTGACATCGCATGTGCTACTAAGAAACCATTTCTTAAAACACATCATGTACTCTGGCCAGAGATTCGTCACACTAATATCTCCTCAGATTGCATAGGATATCCACACTCGCAAGTATGTGGTGAATCCTTGACAACAAAACATCGACTCCTATATGTGTCGTAACTGTACCCAATACCGACACCTGAGGACCCCAATAGAGTCGGTAAACGAGTCAAAGTACAGTACTAGCATATAGAGTCCCAATGATGTTTCAAGTAGTAAGGACTAATGGTGTACAACCAAAACCGCGGACTTTATCCACTCGATAAGTGATAACCACTTGGAAAGTCCGGATAGGGTAGTTCGATCATTCATCGTATGAATATCCATTTGCATGCTTTGAACATCTCTATGTTCCATACCAATGAAACGCGGTACTCGGCATCGCAAATGCTAGTCTCAATCTCGAGCGATCCTTATCCTTATTAACGGACGACTCAATCGACTAGGAACCGTTTAGAATATACAGTGACTATAAGATGTGTTTCATGATAGACATCCCCATGTGCTACCACATCTTACATACACTATAGTATATTCAAGGTCTTCATCTAAACATCTTATAGTATGTCACAAAATAATAATATGATAAAAGATAAAGTAAACGCCTTTATAAAAGTGTAAATTATATTAAACAAAAGATTGTTTATACATAGAGTCATCAAAGCCCTTAGCCACAAGTTGGCTCACCGGGCACCCACTCTTTCAATCTCCCACTTGCCCTATAGCCAACTAGTCATACTACGCAGTCCCATTGCTTCGCGATGTTTGTCAAATAATGGTCCTGGCAAGGGCTTAGTAAGTGGATCAGCGATATTGTCTGCAGAGGCCACTCTCTCGACAGTGATGTCTCCTCTTTCCACGATCTCCCGGATGATGTGGTATTTCCTCAGTACGTGTTTGGATCTTTGATGAGACCTTGGTTCCTTTGCCTGAGCAACGGCACCCGTGTTGTCACAGTACACCGGGACTGGACCAACAACTTCAGGAATGACGCCCAACTCTTGGACAAAATTCCTCATCCAAACGGCCTCTTTAGCAGCAGCTGATGCTGCAATGTATTCCGCCTCAGTGGTGGAATCCGCTGTGGTGTCCTGCTTGGAACTCTTCCAAGAGACAGCACCGCCATTGAGCATGAACACAAATCCAGAGGTTGACTTCGAGTCATCCACGTCACTTTGGAAGCTAGAGTCGGTATAGCCTTCCAATTTCAGTTCTCTTCCTCCATATACCATGAACATATTCTTAGTCCTTCGTAAGTACTTAAGGATGTCCTTCACGGCTTTCCAATGCATTTGACCGGGATTAGCTTGATATCTGCTCGTGGCACTCAGAGCAAATGCTACATCCGGTCTGGTAGATATCATCTCATACATGATACTACCTATGGCTGACGCATATGGTACATGTGTCATTTTCTCTATCTCTTCATCAGTCTTGGGACACATAGACTTGGATAGAGAAACTCCATAACACATAGGTAGATGTCCTCTCTTGGACCCATCCATTGAAAACCTTTTCAATATGGTTTCGATGTAAGTAGCTTGAGTAAGTCCTATCATTTTCTTAGATCTATCTCTATAGATCTGTATCCCTAGAATATAGGATGCCTCACCCAAATCCTTCATCGAGAATCTACCTGATAACCATATCTTTGTTGACTGCAACATCCCTACGTCATTCCCAATGAGTAGGATGTCATCAACATAAATGTACTAAGAATGTCACAGCATCCTTAACTACTTTCTTGTACACGCACGGTTCCTCCGGGTTCTTGATGAAACCAAAATCCTTTATTGTTTCATCAAATTTCTGGTTCCAACTTCTTGATGCTTGTTTGAGACCATAGATCGATCTCTGAAGCTTGCATACCTTATGCTCGCTTCCCATGGATGTGTATCCCTCAGGCTGCGTCATATAGATCTCTTCCTTAATGTTTCCATTAAGAAATGCAGTCTTCACATCCATTTGCCATATCTCATAGTCATACCAAGCAGCTATGGCAATAAGGATTCTTATGGACTTGAACATTGCAACTGGTGAAAAGGTTTCATCATAGTCAACTCCTTGTCTTTGAGTATAACCTTTCGCCACCAATCATGCCTTGTAGGTCAATACCTTACCATCAGGCCCAAGCTTTCTCTTGTAGATCCATTTACACCCTATTGGAACAATTCCATCGGGAGGATCTACTAAAGACCAAACTTGGTTTGTATGCATCGAATCTATTTCCGACTGCATAGCTTCAAGCCATAAATTTGAATCCGCATCAGAAATTGCTTCCTTGAAGTTTCTTGGATCACATCCAACGTCGGGTTCATCTTGATCCCCTTCAAGAAAAAGACCATATCGAATAGGAGGTCTAGAAGTCCTCTCGGATCTTCTAGGTATAGGCATGTCCATCAATGGTTCCTGAGGTATAGGATCATTATTTTGTATTTCGGGTTCTTCTCGAATTTCTTCGAGTTCCATCATCTCGCCTTTCTTATCCAATAAGAACTCCTTCTCCAAAAAGGTGGCATTCCTTGAAACAAACACTTTTGTTTCAGTAGGATGATAGAAATAATATCCGATTGAATTCTTCGGATACCCTACAAAATAACATAAGGTGGATCGACTATCCACCTTATCTCCCACTGTCTGCTTCACGTAAGCTGGACATCCCCAAATCCTCAAGTACGAATACTTAGGGGCTTTGCCATTCCATAACTCGTATGGTGTTTTGTCCACTGCTTTGGTGTGGACGTTGTTCAACAACAACACCGCCGTTTCAAGCGCGTAGCCCCAAAACGAAGATGGAAGCTCAGTGAAGCTCATCATGGATCGAACCATGTCCAACAAAGTTCGATTACGACGCTCCGATACACCATTTAGCTGAGGTGTCATAGGAGGAGTCCACTGAGAGATAATCTCATTCTCTTTCAGATAGTCCAAAAACTCGGTACTTAAGTATTCTCCACCTCGATCCGATCGAAGTGCTTTAATACTTTTACCTAGCTTGTTTTCTACTTCAGCCTTGAATTCTTTGAATTTTTCAAATGCTTCAGACTTATATTTCATTAAATATAAATACCCATACCTTGAATAATCATCAGTAAAGGTAATGAAGTAGGTGTGGACAAATTGAGTACCAATTCTAAATGGACCACACACATCTGTATGGATCAAATCCAACAGATTTTGACTACGCTCAGGTTTCCCCTTAAAAGGAGATTTAGTCATTTTTCCTTTCAGGCAGGACTCACAAGTAGGTAGAGAGTTAATATCAGACATATCAAACATGCCCTCTCCCACTAGCTTGTTCATCCTCCTTGAGGAAACATGACCTAGCCTAGCATGCCAAAGGTTTGCCGGGTTTTGACTATCGATTTTCCTTTTGTTCGTTGTTACCGGTTTATCAACATAATTTATTGGAACGTCTTTTAATTTTAAGTTATATAGATCGTTTTCAAGTTGTCCATTTCCAATCAAACATTCATTCTTGTAAATATTGCAAATCCAATTCACAAAATTGCAAGAAAAACCATCTCTATCAAGCATAGAAACAGAAATAATGTTTTTAATCAAATCTGGAACAAATAAAACATCTCTCAAAAGTAACTTAAAATCGTTCTGCAAAATTAAATAAACATCTCCCACAGCTTTAGCTTCAACTCTAGAACCATTTCCGAGCCTCAGCTGGGTCTCACCCATTCTAAGCTTGCGACTTCTTGTCATCACATGCAAATCATTGCAAATGTGAGATCCACATCCGGTATCCAATACCCAAGAAGTAGTATTAAGTGAAACATTTATTTCAATATAGAACATACCCTTCGCAGTTCGCAACTGCTCTAGATATTCCTTGCAGTTACGTTTCCAATGACCGTGTTTCTTGCAGTGATGACAAACATCCTTGGACTTTTCCATGTTTGAAGCCTTTGTCTTGTTCTTCTTCTCGGGTCCGGTTTTCTTGGGTTGGGCAGAACGTTTCTTACCCTTTGTACTTGGCCCCTTCTTAGCAGAGGAAGAGGAGCCCACCAAGAGAACCGGTTTATCCTTCTTTAAAGTGGCTTCATATGTTACAAGCATATTTACCATCTCTTCAAGGGAGGCCTCTATCTTGTTCATATTGAAATTCACCACAAAACCATCAAATGATGAAGGAAGAGAGATAAGTAATAAGTCCACGTTGAGTTCATGCTCCAACACCAAATCAAGCGTTACCAACTTCTGAATGAGCCAAATCACTCGTACCCCATGATCACGGACCGAAGTCCCTTCACGCATGCGACACGTAATTAGCTCTTTTACAGTAACGAACCTTTCAGCTCTCGATTGAGCCCCAAAAAGTTCCTTGAGTTGTACGTGAATGTCAGCAGCATTCACGGTGTCCTCAAATCGCCTCTGGAGTTCATCAGACATCGAGGCTTGCATATAGCATTTGGCCTTGATATCATGGTCCCACCATGTATCAAGTTTGGCCAACTCTTCCGGACTTATGTCAGCTGGTGCTTCCTTCGGAGGAGATTTTTCTAACACGTAGAGCATCTTCTCCGAGGTCAAGACAATCTTCAACTTACGGAACCATTCCGTATAGTTTGCGCCAGTCAGTTTATTTTGTTCGAGAATAGAGCATAGTGGATTGCGCGAATTCATCTTTATGAAATACTGAAAAGAAACAGACAATAATCAGTGATTGTTTAATTAATTTACTAAGACATAAAATAGGCAAAATTTATTTTATGAATCTCACTTCCACTATTTTAACGGTTTCACTACCCTCTAGTGAAAACGGGAAACTGTTTTCCTTAGTGGGAACATGGATTCCAATTGACAAACTATGGTCCCGAATAATATCAGCCAACCATAATTTTCAAAAGGTAGAGCCCAATTGCTTCCAAAGCAACCTCCACGTTTTTACCTCATGTCCAATAAGGGCCCAATAATATGACGCCGTTTATTGTGACATGTCAAGATGACCCATCAATATTAAGTTGTGATGGACGGTCGCCATGTGGATCCCCCAATAATATGAGCCGATCCCATGGGAGTTTCACCCAACTTACAACATTTGTCGATCCAATGTACAGCTTTCCGACGAACGGGCCCCCCAATAATATGAGCCGGACCGTATCCGCGGGTAGCATCTCATACATTGATCGTTGATGGAAGGTAGGAACATTTAAACAATATTTAAATTTCTTTTATTTATATTGATATCAATTTTAAATCATATTTAAAATGAGGGATTTTAATTTTGAAAATTTGTCTCATCATTTATAATTTGTATGCTTGCGGGATTCATACAATTTAGTCTAAAACATGCATACAACGATAATATCATATATTATATAGGATGATCGATTCCATTTCTAATCGACCCGTGGTTGCCAATCACGAGTCTAAGTCCAATCCTAGGTAATATGCAGGTATGCAATGCAATCCTATTACATTGAGCTTTCAATTTACATTTCTTCTGTCTTTATTGTCTGCTGGGCCCACCTCCATCTTCAAATCTTCATCTCCCACTAAGTCTAATGTATTTACAATAAATAACTATGACAAGTAGGGGATATATTTTAAGGGGTGGGAACGGGCCATAAACCAGGCTCACTTTTATTACATATGACAATTCATATTGGGCCATAAACCAGGCCCATTAATAAATCCAACAACAATAAAAACAAATGTAAATTCCTAACATACACCTACAAAATTGGTCATGACAATCGATCATCCTTATCCAATAATATTTAATTCAAAATTAATTTATTGGATAACATGCAATGACAATTTAAATTAAAAGGATAAAATCATATTCCATATATAAAATCTTATTTTACATACAAAATCATATTTTATCTTTTTATCAAATAAAATCATATTTTACATATAAAATCCAATTTTATACATAAAATCATATTTTACTCAATATTTCCATAAGATCATATCTTATCATCAATTGTACCAAAAATAATTAATTTCATAAAATCTGATTTAACGGATAAAAACTATAAATTTTTAAAAAATTCAAATTTATCCAAAAATCAATTTTAAAATTTTCGGGCTCGAACAATTCGATCCGACGCCTCGTGGACCAATCAAAAACAATTTTCGATCGGACCAAAAATAGAATTTTAACATATTCAAATTTTAATTTAAAATAAAAAAATTAATTTTTCCCGGGCCGCCCGGGACGATCCCGGGCAGCCCGTCGCTCCCTGGGCAGCGACCATCGCTGCCCCCCGGGCAGCGATCCAATCGCTGCCCGTGTTTTTCCCGAAAAAAAAAAATTTTATTTTTAAAAAATTTATTTTGTTTCAAAAACCGAAGCTTAACAAATTTTGTACAATCTATTAATTTAATCGCTTGATCTGAGCAACCTGGCTTTGATACCACTGTTGGAGAACCGTGATCAGATCTATCAGAATTGATACCCGGTGCAGCGGAAGTTTAAAATTTTATATGGAACGTTTCCATATCATTGGTATCAAAACTTTACGATTAAATTGTGTGTGTAAAAATTAAATAACAATTATAAATTTTTACCTTGAATCTCGAAACGAGATTATGGACACCAACAGATTACTCTGCTCTTGTTGTATATCCCAGGAACTGATGGACGAACAATTCTTCAATCAGGTCCACGAACGGAAATTTAATCCCTCTGATAGATTGCACTAGAAAATCTATCAGAAGTTTCTACGAAGAGAATTAACGAATTTGATCCTTTAAACCAGACTGCAAATTCAAAATTCACAGGCTGGAATTTTTCGAGCAGAGAGAGGAGAAGGGGGGGGGGGGGGGGCGGCCACTTTGAAAAACACACAGCTAGGGTTTTCGAAAATTGTGAGCCTCTGTTGTGTAATTTTTGTACTGCAATAACTTATTTATAATGTGGGCTGCTAACAGCTTAGGGCCCATTAGTCATAAGTTCAAGCCTGACAAGCAAAGCCAGCATGTTTAGAAATTAATATAAAATTCATCGTGACTCAGATTGATAAACCAATTTCACCAATGTGCACAGAAACCATTTCTGCATCTTTTAAAGTCAAGATAAATTTTCTGAATCCGAATTCAGTGGTTTCCAAAAATGCCCATCCCTATGTCATTTTAGGAAATCTTACTCCTCTACTCTTAAATAAGAAGTCCCACTTCTTTGTTCATTAAATTTAACTCTTTAAATTTAACTATCTCAACGGGGATTAAAAATCCATTACTTGTGTGACCCTCAATGGTTCAGGGATACAGCTAGCCGTGGGCTCACAACTCCTTGTGACTCGGAACAACAATTTCCGACTTGCCCATCGAATCATGGTAAGAGCGCCTAGCAACATCGCCCCATGATTCTCTAGGTATCACTGATAGTGCCTGCAAGAACCAATAGATTTTGGTTAGCGTACAGTACGGTCCCTTCATCCAAATATCCCGATCGAATCAACAACCATTGATAAATCGAGAGTCGTTCTAGATTCGATAACTATGCAATGCATCTTGAAGATCAAATAGTGACATCGCATGTGCTACTAAGAAACCATTTCTTAAAACACATCATGTACTCTGGCCAGAGATTCGTCACACTAATATCTCCTCAGATTGCATAGGATATCCACACTCGCAAGTATGTGGTGAATCCTTGACAACAAAGCATCGACTCCTATATGTGTCGTAACTGTACCCAATCCCGACACCTGATGACCCCAATAGAGTCGGTAAACGAGTCAAAGTACAGTACTAGCATATAGAGTCTCAATGATGTTTCAAGTAGTAAGGACTAATGGTGTACAACCAAAACCGCGGACTTTATCCACTCGATAAGTGATAACCACTTGGAAAGTCCGGATAGGGTAGTTCGATCATTCATCGTATGAATATCAATTTGCATGCTTTGAACATCTCTATGTTCCATACCAATGAAACGCGGTACTCGGCATCGCAAATGCTAGTCTCAATCTCGAGCGATCCTTATCCTTATTAACGGACGGCTCAATCGACTAGGAACCGTTTAGAATATACAGTGACTATAAGATGTGTTTCATGATAGACATCCCCATGTGCTACCACATCTTACATACACTATAGTATATTCAAGGTCTTCATCTAAACATCTTATAGTATGTCACAACATAATAATATGATAAAAGATAAAGTAAACGCCTTTATAAAAGTGTAAATTATATTAAACAAAAGATTGTTTATACATAGAGTCATCAAAGCCCTTAGCCACAAGTTGGCTCACCGGGCACCCACTCTTTCAATAAATATAGGAAAATATAACCACATCACTCTTCATCTTCTGAGCTGACTTAGACATCGGAGGTGTCACACTGAAAACACCTTCGGCGCCCCCTAACGAAGTTTCTGTCTGTGAAGAATAATTTCACGCCCGACCCGACCTGTATTGTGTAAGATTTGAAGATCCGATCTATCAGACCGAACCCGATGTAAAATTTTGGTATCATCAATTGGCGCCGTCTGTGGAAATTTGAAGAAGAAATAGTTGAGATGGCTAAAGAGAGTGGAGGAATTCCTCCTATCGACCTGGCGGTACTCAATCAACTGATTTTTGCCTCTATGGAATGAGCGCTAGCAAGTAGGGAGAGGGCCAATCAACCTCCTCCCCATTAGGACGCGCAATTAGAAGAGATTAGAAAGCTTAAAGAGGAGATGAAACTCTTAAGGAAAAAGAAGTATGGGTATCTGGCCGCGCCTGTTCGAAACGTCCCATTTTCTCCCGAGATATTGGAGGCGGAGCTCCCTAAAAACTTCAAGTTTCCACATATAGGGGAATGCGATGGAAAGGGAGATCCGAAGGAGCACTTGTCTCGTTTCGAGAATGTTGCCCTGTTGAACAGGTACTCCGACCCGATCAAGTGTCGGGTCTTCCTCACCACTCTGATAGGGCCAGCCCAGCAATGGTTCAACCTACTCCGCCTGGGGGATACTCATGAGTTCAAAAACTTCAATAAAGTTTTTCTTCACTACTTCTCCAGCAGCAAGAAACACCCCAACTACTTTCAACCTCTTCGCTGTTAGGCAACGAGAGCAAGAGGGCTTGAGGGAGTACATTCAAAGATTCAGTTCCCTAGCCCTTGAGGTGCCGACCGCCACAACTGATTTACTAATCAGTGCCTTAATCCAAGGGCTCACTATCGAGGATTTTCTAAAATCATTGATCAAGAAACCGTCGGTCACGTACAAGGAATTACTAGCTCGTGCTGAGAAATATGTGAATTTAGAAGAAATACAAGCCTCTTGAGTGGATAAAAAGAGAGATAATCCCAAAAGCCCTAAAAGAGCCAGGCCGCCCATCCTGCCCCAGAGGAGTGGACCAACACCTCAACCTGAGCTACTTGGGCAGTTCGCCTCTTTCACGCTCTTAAGTATGAGCAAGACCCGAGCGCTCTAGATCTGTGATGACAGACAACTTGTGCAGAGACCCCCATGGAGTGAGCAAGGACCTCGAAGGCCAATATCAGACAAATACTGTGATTTTCATAAGAAATATGGACACTTTACTAATGAATGTAGACAAATAGAGCAAGAGATCGAGAGAATAATCCAACAAGATTTAGGGATTAAAGAAATATTGGCGCGACGAGGGGAAGGATATCAATGCCCCAAGAGAGATTGGGACGGTCTCGACCATTCAGAGCCAAGGAGAAATCCTGACCCGCCATGAGGGCAGTTGATAAGTGCATTTTGTATGCATTAGTTCATGATAGATTTATGTCTATTTTGTGTGAATTCATATTATTTTTATGTGTTTTTATGTGTTTTAGTGCATGTGTGTGTATTTCACTCCTTGGGTTAATTTTATAGAAAAATATATTTTTGAAGAGTGAATTACGGACCAGCTTTGTTCAAAAAATAAAATTTAATTTTAGAGAGCACCAAATCCGATCTGCACCGTTCAGATTAAAGTTCAAGATGTTTGGAAGCTGCTGTCCAAATTTCAGCTCAATCCGATGGCTAGATATTAAGATATGAATTTTTGAAAATCGTCGCTTGGTGCAGAATTTTTGTACTGTGCGCGCGCGAGAATCAAGCTCGCGCGCGCGCTAGTTTCGTGTCCAGCCTTCTGTTTTTATGTGCTGCGCGCGTGCGAGGCCTATGCCCCGCGCGCGCGTGTTCGAGGGTCATATGTGTTCCGAAAAATCCTTGTTTTGAGAGGAAATTAACTGGTAGGCGTTCCGGACCATATATATACAAGATATAACATATTTTTAAGGTTTTCGAAGTTCCAGAACGCGCACAACACAGAGGAGGCGGCTACAAGGCTTGGGAGAGAAGATTTCTTCTTTCTTTTCCTCTTTTTATTTTTATTTTTGAATTATTGTTTTTAATTATTGAATAGTTTATTTCCAACCAAGACGGCGTGATTGGGCCAAACAAATTCATGTAGAAAACTTGGATGTTTGTTTGGGATTTTTCAGAGTTGATTTTATTTTATTGATTGTTAGATTTATATTTATCTTGTGAATAGTCTGATCAACTGTTTGCTTGCATGTTAATCGATTCCAAGTCGACAGAGGAGGTATTGATTTTGATCACTCTGATAATTAACATATTGTAAAATCGACTAGAAATAAAATTCGATTTCAGTGTGCGGTTTGGGTGTAAACTGAATTTTCACAAATATTTAATGCATTCAAATTTGATTAGAATTACGAAAGATTAGTTCATCAATATTTGAAAAGGTTTGATTGTTCTAGAAATAGTCCTTTGAACAAATTAGGAGAATTCCCTTGAATTAAGATTAAATCCGAGTCCTGAATCGACTACATGATACAAGATTTGTTCGATACCTACGTGTGTCTTGGTTGTCTTTATTTTAATTATTTTTTTCTTTAGTTATTTTTATTCGTATTTCTTAAGCAATTTTTATTTTATATTCTTATTTTATTTAATTCAAAATATTTTCTATTATTTTGTCTAGATTAAGTAAAATAATTAAATCTTGAGAATTGACAACAGTCCCTGTGGGATCGATACTTGGACTCTCAGTCCACTTTACTATTACTTGACCTGGTGCGCTTGCCAGTAGATTTTTATCAAACCGATTTAGCCGGTCAAGTTTTTGGCGCCGTTGCCGGGGACTGTTTAGTTAATATTAGGATAGATTATTTGCTTGAAACTAGACATTTTTTTCTTGCATAATTTTTTTATTTTTAATTATTAATTATTTTTTTCTTACTTGTGAGGTACTTGGAGATGGATCATCGACAGGTGTTCACAATGTTTGGCCAACAATACTCGGAGCCTTTCCATGCTGCTTGGGGGAGATTCAATGATTTGGCTAACAGGTTTAGATGTCATGATTTTTCGAACTAGACTCTAGTTCAAATTTTTTATGGTGGTTTGGATGAGATTACAAGAAGTTGGGTAGATTCTGGAGCTTTGGCCACTAGCAGTCACTTGTTCAGAAGAGATGAAAACAGTGCGATGCACTTGTTAAATGATATGACAAATTTCGACTACCATTGGCATTGTGATCCTTCACTGCAGGGTTGGAGCCACCAATATCCTCCAGATATCGACTCTGAAAATTTTTCGAACCAACCACTGGAGCGTCAAGAAGAGTGTGTAGGGTATTTTGATGATCATGTGGCTCAGTTGGAGAATATTTTGCGGCAACAGACAGAGACAAATCAATTCTTAGAAAGCCGTATCAAGTCTTGGAGTCTTTTGGATGAACAGATTGCGCTTCTTAGAGAACCAATTTTTGAGATCTGCCAAGAGAGTGAACTAACTGAGCCAGCGCATGAAGAAATAATTTTTGAGGAATTTTCTTGTGAAGAAGAGCCAATAGTGGGCTTGGAGGAGGAAGAAACATACAAGGCTACAGATTTTACCTCGTCAATGGTCATTCCATGTACATCGTTAGAAGATTATTTCTTGCCATTGACGCCACCTCCAAAATATTCCATCCTCCATGAGATTCAGCCTGCAATCCGAGTCTCCTTCCGAACTGATCAGTTCCGACTGAGTGTTATTGGACCGACGAGCTTCCCATGCATATATCACGCCAAGCTTGAGGGCGAAGGAAATCAAGACCCATACGTAGAGTCGTATGATTCTTACTATGGGCGGCAGCCGCTCTTTGATGGTTGCTTCTGCATAGTCGGGTTGTAGACTATAAACTTAGCGCTTACTGGGAGGCAACCCAGAGTTCTTTCCCTTGTTTTTTATTTTATTCTTGGTTTTTTTTTTATTTAATTTTTACTTCTTTCCCATTCCAGTTTGCCGAGCCTGCCGATATACACAGTTTGTTGCTTCTGTCCCAGCTGATACTGTCAAGAAGGAAGAGGATGAATCGAAAACCAGGGGAGTGTTATTTTTGTTCTCATTGTGTTTTTTGTTCGTCTTTGCATTTGTGTTTTTGTTATGCATTCTGTTCATTGTTTTGAAGCATTGAGGGCAATGCTTTGGATAAGTATGGGGCGGTTAGAATAGTTTATTTGCATCGTTTGTGTTGCATCTGTCATGTTTCGTGTTTGTTTTCATATTGTTTGTTTAAGTTCATTTGTGTTGTCTTGCATGAGCAGGATGAGTCATAGTAGCCAATGATGATGAAGTTTATTTGAAAAAAAAAATTTTTTTGAAAAATTTTGCTCTTGACTGGACATGAGAAACTGTAGGTTGAACCGTGAATATTTTTAAGCAATAATGTTAGACCAGTGAATTGTAGCGAAAGATTTGATGAAGTTTCTATCAGTTTGACCATTGCACGGCAATAGGTGATTTGTGGATCTTGATTGTGTTTTATGAATTTTGATGAGGCTCTAGTAAGACACTTATGATCTTGGGCGCACCTATAGGAAAAAAAATTATTCAATTCCATCCGGGCCTTGAAAGGATTAAAATCCTAAAAAAAAAGATTAAATTTAAGGCTAAGTATGCGGATTAAATGAGATTGATGCTCCATCCGAGCTATAGACGAGGGGATTAGAAAGAAAAAATAGAATGATTTTTCGTATCCTAGCCAGTTATAGCTAAGTCAGCGGGTAATTATTGGGGCTAAAGCAATACCGGGTGAAAAATCCGGAGGTGTGTAATTTATTATCTCAAGGGAGGTGGGTTTGTCTAGAGGTCGTTGGAAGGAATGTGCACTTGAAAAGTGAAACTTGCACTAATTTGTCACAGGTCGCTAAGCAGATTTGAGACGAATTCGGTCTAAGTTGCATGAAACTAGAATGACATTTCACACACACACGTTCACGTTAAACCGAAAGTGTATTATGAAAAGTTGAGAGCATGTTTGTGTTTTTGGTTTTGTGATTGAACTTCTCGGAGGCTTTGCACATTTATGAATCGTCCTCACTTATGTTTTTGTTTGCATGTTGTTTTTTCATGTCTTGCTCGAGGCGAGCAAGGTTTAAGTATGGGGTTGTTGATAAGTGCATTTTGTATGCATTAGTTTATGATTGATTTATGTCTATTTTGTGTGAATTCATATTATTTTTATGTGTTTTTATGTGTTTTAGTGCATGTGTGTGTATTTCACTCCTTGGGTTAATTTTGTAGGAAAATATATTTTTGAAGAGTGAATTACGGACCAGCTTTGTTCAAAAAATCAAATTTAATTTTAGAGAGCTCCAAATCCGATCTCACCGTTCAGATTAAAATTCAAGATGTTTGGAAGCTGCTGTCCAAATTTCAGCTCAATCCGACGGCTAGATCTCAAGATATGAATTTTTGAAAATCGTCGCTCGGTCCAGAATTTTTGTACTGCGCGCGCGCGAGAATCAAGCTCGCGCGCGCACGAGTTTTGTGTCCAGCCTTCTGTTTTTATGTGCTGCGCGCGTGCGAGGCCTATGCCGCGCGCGCGCGCATGTTCGGGGGTCATATGTGTTCCGAAAATCCTTGTTTTGAGAGGAAATTAACTAGTAGGCGTTCCGGACCATATATATACAAGATATAACATATTTTTGAGGGTTTCGAAGTTCCAGAACGCGCACAACACAGAGGAGGCGGCTACAAGGCTTGGGAGAGAAGATTTCTTCTTTCTTTTCTTCTTTTTATTTTTATTTTTGAATTATTGTTTTTAATTATTGAGTAGTTTATTTTCAACCAAGACGGCGTGATTGGGCCGAACAAATTCATGTAGAAAACTTGGATGTTTGTTTGAGATTTTTCAGAGTTGATTTTATTTTATTGATTGTTAGATTTATATTTATCTTGTGAATAGTCTGATCAACTGTTTGCTTGCATGTTAATCGATTCCAATTCGACAGAGGAGGTATTGATTTTGATCACTCTGATAATTAACATATTGTAAAATCGACTAGAAATAGAATTCGGTTTCAGTGTGCGGTTTGGGTGTAAACTGAATTTTCACAAATATTTAATGCATTCAAATTTGATTAGAATTACGAAAGATTAGTTCATAAATATTTGAATAGGTTTGATTGTTCTAGAAATAGTCCTTTGAACAAATTAGGAGAATTCTCGTGAATTAAGATTAAATATGAGTCCTGAATCGACTACATGTTACAAGATTTGTTCGGTACCTACGTGTGTCTTGGTTGTCTTTATTTTAATTATTTTTATCTTTAGTTATTTTTATTCGTATTTTTTAAGCAGTTTTTATTTTATATTCTTATTTTATTTAATTCAAAATATTTTCTTTTATTTTGTCTAGATTAAGTAAAATAATTAAATCTTAAGAATTGACAACAGTCCCTGTGGTATCGATACTTGGATTCTCAGTCCACTTTACTATTACTTGACCTGGTGCGCTTGCCAGTAGATTTTTATCAAATCGATTTAGCCGGTCAGCAGTCTCATTGTCAGAATCAAAACCAGCCAGATAACAATCGAGGGCTGCACCCTCCCGTGAGAGGAGTTATCAACATGATCTCTGGAGGACCAACAGATGGGGATTCCAACCGAGCAAGAAAGACGATCAGTCGAAAGTTGACCAATATGGAAATCCCCGACCATGTAATTTGGACAGGCACGACCATTTCTTTCGGCCTGGAATATTTGAAAGGTATACCCGACACTCAAAATGATGCGCTATTCATCCGAGCCATGGTTGCTAATTATGACCTGGCTCAAATTTTCATGGATTTCGGAAGCTCAGCTAATGTACTGTTCCATGAAACTATAAATCAGATGGATTTGGGAGAATATAAGATGGAACCGGTGGTAACTGCATTTTTCGGGTTCACCGGGCATGCAATCCATCCCATAGGTTTGATTAATTTTCCGCTCACTTCGGGCAATGCACACATGCGGTAGACTAGGATCGTTAGTTTTATCGTTGTGGACGCACCATCAGAATACAATGTCATTCCAGGAAGAGCATCCATGACCACCTTCATGGCTGTGGCCTCAGCCCTGCACCAAAAAATAAAATTCACAGTAGGTAATGAGGTCGGTGAAGAGGAGATCAAAATACTACTTGCAAAAGCTATGTAGAGAAGGTTCGGATAGAACTTGAAGTGGTCAAGATTGATCATTGTGACCAACCCGGACCACGGGGTCGGGAGCAGGTGAACATATTAAAAGAAATGTCCCAGTCACCACGGGAGAGGAAAGCGAAGAGATGTTGACCTCCCCTTCGATCGGGTCTGTAAAGGTGTCTCGGACACTAAAAACATCTTTTAAAGAACAGCTAGTAAAATGTCTGATGGAGAATAAAGATGTCTTCGCATGGTCCGTATCCGACCTTTTAGGAGTGCGAAGAGAAATAATGGAGCATAGGCTAAACTTCATAAGAGAATGTTGTCTTATCATTCAAGAGATTCACTTCCCGACCTGGTTGTCAAACATAGTGCTAGTACCCATGTAGCGACCCTACCCGGATCCACTACCTAATCAGAGTTAAGAACATAATTAAGCATGCATTAAATAAATCGCTGCGAAAGACTTAAATAAAAGTAGACCGGAAGAATACAACCGGTTTAAACAAATTCGATTATACATCCCAATCGAATGAATAAGCCAAAAGGGGAAAAACCTACAGCTAATCCTGCTATCTTCACTGGTCACTGGCTACTCCAAGCTCTTGGTGCTCAATCCTATACCTACACCTGCCCCATCGAATGGGTTGTCCAGATATACAGAAAAGACTGTACGTGAGCTCTAAGCTCAATACAAAATAACGGGTAAAACATACAAATATGATGCATGCAAAATGACAGGGTATCCATATCTGGGATAACTGTATACAACTGCTCAGTAATGACTCTAGGGCATGAGTGGTACAACCCGGGGAGAAAACCCTGTGTACACTGCTCATTCCTACAGGACATGGACCGTGCACCCAGATGCTAGTAACCCATAACCCGTCGGTCACTGGGCACTATACATCAACCGTCCAAACAGGGTTGATCGGCCCTACATGGCTCATCTCAAAATATGGACAGGCACAATATGATATGCACATGCTGCATAATAATATGACACACAAATGCAACATATAAGCATGCAAAACCCGCTGGCTATCTCAGTCAGTACTTACGTACCTTTTTACAGGCAGTCCTAGCAGTCCTACTCTAGGTTCCAAGCCTATCATCAGTTCTACAATGCAAATACTCATGCATCATTATTTAAGCTCTAAAAGCCTTAACTAAGCCATTGCATACTCCTAAATAATTTAAGGAGACCATAGCTATACCTGCGTCCGTCATCAGCCAGCTGATGGAAATTGCCTCAAAACTAGGCCACAGCTCCTCTACGACGCCTGGATCGCTATGCGACTTCCGGATTCCCCATAGGATGCCTAGAACTCACTAGATCTGAGTTAGAAGGCTAAGGAATCGAGAGAAAAGAGAGGAGAGAGGTGCGAGAAATGAGCTCTCGGACCCTACATTTATAGACACGGAACGAAACGTCTGTTCCTCAACGTTGCGTCCGTTATACCTGACGAACGTTGCTTCTGATGTCCCATCAAGTGCGTAAGCAATGACGTAATATTGTTGACGTCACAGATGACATCAACTGCCAGAACGTTGCATCCGTTCATGAATGTTGCTTCCGTTCCTGGTCACCCTTTGGGCCATTTTTGATCATTCTAAATCCATTCTTGAAGTCCGTTAATCCAACCGAAACTTCTTTAATCATGTATTAATAAATAAAAACATGATCACACGATTAATATAGTCATTAATCGTTAATTATGGATACGGGTCACTACATTCTCCCCCCCTTAAAAGATTTCATCCTCGAAATCTAGAGAACCTCGAGAACGTATTAAAAACCTTTGCTCGAGTGTCTGGTCGAAAATAAATTCCGACACACTCAAACTCTTGTCGAATTATGTGCAAGATGCATAAATGCTAAACCGCGTTAGCATTATCTTAGCTGAAAACTACTGCGTGACTTGGTGACATCCAATCTTCCTTGACGCTAACATACCACAGCACTGATACATCCTCCGTCGTAACCACGATCTCATTGATCACGAATGATACCAACACCCGCTCGATCGAGATCATCGTCCCAATGAAAATCTTAGACTGTCGAAGACCAAATCATAACCTGATTGGCTTACGACCTTCGTTGAATCACCAAACTAGATCTAAACATCTAATGGTTCCAAAACTTCTCTGTGCTTAACACCTCTAGTTCGGAAACACCAATCCCAACACTAAACTGACACAACAAAGCCCGAATTTCTCCCCAAGAGAATCTAGTTGCCACAAAGCTATACTCCAACGTAACTGCTTAACATGATTCCAGACTGGTCATCCCTCCCATGCTCCACCGAAGAAAACGAGCTTCCCAAACAATCACTGGGAACTTCAGACCATCCAATCTAGTACCAATCACAGTTCATGTTTCTTAGTATAACTCAGCAATGCACACTGATGAAAACTATCATCGCTCGCCAATAATGACGCTAAGTCATCTCCTAGCCCTTGGCCTGCGAAGCCACGCATACACTGCAATAGAAGTCATCACTCCTCTGATGATCTAAATCCTCTCGACCATAGGTTATTCACCCATGAATTCAATCGATAACATTATCCTGATAGTTATACATATTCACAATCAGTGTACACACCAAGACTAAGGCAAGCTTCCACCAATATGCTCAACTGGGACATTCCACAGTGCACAGACATATGGAAATGCTTCCTATTCCGTCTCAAAACTCGACAGTCATGCACTTAGTATTATTCATCACGGAGTCTCTGATGATACCATCATTGCTCGTCCCAACCTCTAAAGGTAGAACATAAAAGATCCTGGAAACTGAATCCCAACGGATTCTCCAGAGTCAAATCGCTCTGTGCTAAAAGCATCAACCTTAGCACTGAAAATACTAATTCATCGGTTCCCTAGTCATTCCAAGAAACACTGTCACACACAACGCTTCTGATTGTCGTTCATTGCTAAAACGCAATATCTTTGACAAACAGTCTAAATAGATGTGACTTACTGACTCAAAAGAACAAATTCAATCCGTCACGATCTTGCGAAATCTTCGATTCCCAAAGGCAAACCTGGTTGATTACTAAGTCGATCAACAACTGCCTCGATCATCTTAATGACCTCATGCACCACACACTGAAAATTAGTGAAACACTCTGCTGGATCTCGAGAACTAGATCCCAACTAATGTCACACCTCACGATCCGACAACTGATGTCCATACGAGTACACAATTCTCGTTGGATCTCAACCCAATGGCATACTAAGACATCATTCCAAGAACACTATTCGGGGATTTACCAATTCCTTCACTTGTTTCTCCCGTCAAGCTAACACCTAACTTGACCATACAAGTCAATTGTAGTCTTTCCCGATTAGCAGAAATCTCCAAATATTCATCTCTGGCAATCCTAGTGACTCTAAAGAATCACCTGCTCCGAGACTGTACCAAGTACTCATCTCCTAAGCACTAAGCGACAAAATACTATCCCAAGCATTTCTCGATTGCTATATCCAAATAATAACTGATTGGATTTTACCTTATCGATTTCATCGAACTACTGATGCTCGCACTCGTCAGATCAGACCACCACTGATCATCCATCCTACGTGGCTCAATCAATAACCATGACTCAGCTGCCACAAAGAAATATTTCCAAACACTTAGAATACCCAAATTGCTCTGGTTTCAACACACCCGTACTTGATAACCAGAAAATAGCTATTAGTAGCCTATTGACACAATCTCGTGGCTTACTACTGACAGCTGCCTCGTATACTGAACTTAATCAAACTAACTCTGATAGAGTTAGCCAAATGCCACTAGTAGTCATTAGCACAATTTTTGTGCTACCTTAGCACTACCAAACATTGTCTTGTTCACCCAAAGAGAACATCAAGACAAACTAAGCCCAAGATTCGCTCGCGATCTATCAACCTAAACCATTTCCATCCCATGGAAAATCCTACGCTCAACCTCTGAAAATATTAGGAAGTACTTAGCGCAAACATTTGACTCACTATCCTTACCTCGTTCATTCAGGATGAACGCCATGGCTCGTCAAGTCCAAAATATTACACTAAAGAATCCCAAAGATTTCCACAATCTTCGGACACGTTCCTGATTATATCCCCCGTTAAGATTGTGCAACAATTTAAGACTAAGGTAGCTTACCTCAATAACCCACTTGGACAAATACCAAGGCTTCACGGTCATAGGCCACACTTCCCTCACATCTCAATTAGTCCAGTACAATCCTCAACATCTGATATAATCCATCACAGATGAAATCAATCATCATGGAGTAGTCCTTGTATTTGAGTCGAAGTCTCAAAACAACATCCTATCCAAGTTCTTGGATGATTCCTATCACAAGGAAATTCTAACCACAACTCTGATGACAACCCCTAGCCATCGCTGGTAGAAATCCGTCTACCTACTAGATCCACACATCTAGCAGTAACCCAAATGTTAAAACCTATCTGCTCAGAGTACACACTCGTCAAGGAAATCCCTCCAAGATTGGTTCCCATAGCAAAACACTCAAACTATATCTCTGACAAAATCATACGATATCTAGACAATGATATCAAACATGATATCCAATCCAAGGTCATACCCTGTCGTGACTGCTACCAAATCCCTAGACTGAGTAGCCTTCCCACCGCCAATCCTGAAGCACGAAGGCTCCCAGGTAACCTCTGAAGTACAAGGACTCCCAGAGTAACACTGGCATAGGGTCGCGCCCCATCACATCTAGTCATGGTCATAGTCCACAACTCTCGGCATATACTGGACCTGGCATCTCGATGAAAACCCAACATCTCAAGTCTAAACCTATCAAAGGTCAGACAACCTACTATTCTACGAAAACAACCTAGAACAAAGCCCAATGTTCTAAAACCGAACAATATCTTATGCCTCTAGATGAGTCCACTCATCGCTGGCACTATCTTAGTCTTCTGACTAACTAGGTCAATCCTAGCAAAACACCTAGACTAACCACAAGTCAAACCGTCATAGTCGGCCTACTCAAATCCCATGAGCTACAATAGTTGAACACTAATAAACTAAAACCAATCCAAACTTAGTAAAATCACTTGCAATCACTCACGAATTGCTGAATAAATAAAACATGTATCATTGCTTCAAGTTATGTACAATTCTCTTTATTACAATCCCATGTAATACAATTACAGTATTCCAAAAATACAATGAAATGTACAAAAGAACTTGAAATGATACAACCAAAGTATGATGATTTATTACTACTGAAATATTGTTTACAAATACAACAATACAGTATTTAAATCATCATACTCGTCTTCGATTCTTGAGCATGAAGCTTCTAATCGACACATGCATCGATACAAGCATACTCCCGACCAAGTCTCTCTACATGTCCTTCCACGAAGAAATCCAGAGAAATGGCGTGTGATAGCTAACCAGCTATGCTCTGCGTCAGTGCATGTCAGGCGACCTCTTCTGCTCACGATCTACCATCAGCTTTCTTCTTGTATTCATATCATGCTTTTGAACATGAAGTTTCCCGTTTGCATACCAAAAGAATCGATACAAGCATACCAGCAAAACCATGTTATGCATGAGTTTAAAGACCTTACGCTTGAAACCTATCATGCCTTAGGCACTCGAGGCATTCCCTGGTAAAGGTCTATCTGACAATCTCTCCAACTACAACTGGAGAATCTTCAGAGTAGTGTCATCATGGTAATGACTGTACAGATGCAAGCATCAAGTAAGTCCCCACCAATCCTTTGCCACTGCCTCTAGTATCCGGTACTCGATCCAAAGCTAGGATCTGCATGAGTAGAAATCTCGAAAGCTTGGACATGATCCATCGCTCCTGTCCGCACTTCCTGGAATCCCACAAGACAATTCTTCAGAATTCCTACCGATGATGATAGTCTTCGGGCAACCTAATTGCCGCATCATTACCTCTTCCAAGGTCTCATCAATCCTATAAGGATAACTCAAAAGTCTTAATACTATATCCCAAGTCTCTTGCATGCAAGCTCTGATACCAATAAATGTAGCGACCCTACCCGGATCCACTACCTAATCAGAGTTAAGAGCATAATTAAGCATGCATTAAATAAATCCCTATGGAAGACTTAAATAAAAGCAGACCGGTAGAATACAACCGGTTTAAACAAATTCGATGATACATCCCAATCGAATGAATAAGCCTAAAGGGCAAAAACCTACAGCTAATCCTGCTATCTTCACTGGTCACAGACTACTCCAAGCTCCTGGTGCTCAAACCCTGCACCTACACCTGCCCCATCGAATGGGGTGTCCAGATACACAGAAAATACTGGACGTGAGCTCTAAGCTCAATACGAAAGCATGGATAAAACATACAAATATGATGCATGCAAAATGACAGGGTATACATATCTGGGATAACTATATACAACTGCTCAGTAATGGCGCCTAGGAAATGAGTGGTACAACCCGGGGAAAAAACCATGTGTACACTGCTCATTCCTACAGGACGTGGACCGTGTCACCCAGATGCTAGTAACCCATAACCCGTCGGTCACTGGGCACTATACATCAACCGTCCAAATAGGGCTGAGCGGCCCTACATGGCTCATCTCAAAAGATGGACAGGAACAATATGATATGCACATGCTGCATAATAATATGACACACAAATGCAACATATAAGCTTGAAAAACCCGCTGGCTATCTCAGTCAGTACTTACGTACCTTTCTACAGGCAGTCCTAGCAGTCCCACTCTAGGTTCCAAGCCTATCATCAGTTCTACAATGCAAATACTCATGCATTATTATTTAAGCCCTAAAATCCTTAACTAAGCCATTGCATACTCCTAAATAATTTAAGGAGACCATAGCTATACCTGCGTCCGTCGTCAGCCCCCTGATGGTAATTGCCTCAAAACTAGGCCACAGCTCCGCTACGACGCCTGGATCGCTATGCCACTTCCGAATTCCCCATAGGATGCCTAGAACTTCCTAGATACAAGTTAGAAGGCTAAGGAATTGAGAGAGAAGAGAGGAGAGAGGTGCGAGAAATGAGCTCTCGGACCCAATATTTATAGACACGGAACGAAACGTCCGTTCCTCAACGTTGCGTCCGTTCTACCTGACAAACGTTGCTTCCGATCCCCATCGTTGCTTTCGATGTCCCATCAAGTGCGTAAGAAATGACGTAATATTGTTGACGTCACAGATGACATCAACTGCCAGAACGTTGCATCCGTTCATGAACGTTGCATCCGCTCATGAACGTTGCTTCCGTTCCTGGTCACCCTTCGGGCCATTTTCTATCATTCTAAATCCATTCCTGAAGTCCGTTAATTCAACCGAAACTTCCTTAATCATGTATTAATAAATCAAAACATGATCACACGATTAATATAGTCATTAATCGTTAATTACGGATACGGGTCACTGCAACCCAAGTCCTTGGGAAAATGGCGAATGTGCGTGGAATTCCGAGATCTGAATAAGGCGTCTCCAAAAGACTGCTACCCTCTACCCCGGATAGATCAGCTTGTTGACTCCACAGCTGGGTATGAGCTGCTATGCTTCTAGGACGCCTACTAGGGATATCACCAAATTCCCTTGGCCAAAGAGGACCAAGATAAAGTGATTTTTGTCACCTCCACAGGAACTTACTGTTACGTGGTAATGCCTTTTGGACTCAAAAATACTGGTGCTACTTATCAAAGGATAATGCACAAGGTATTCAAACAATAGATAGTGAAGAATATTGAAGTGCATGTGGATGACATCTTGGTCAAGACCCGGACCTCCAACCAGTTCATCACAAACCTGAACCAAACATACCGAACCCTGCGAGACTACCGATTGAAATTAAATCAAAACAAGTGCACTTTCGGGGTACAGACTGGAAAATTCCTGGGCTACATGGTCACGAGAAGAGGAATTGAAGCTAACCTGGAGAAAGTCTAGGACATCATCTCTATGGGATCTCCCAGGAATTTTCAGGAAGTGCAGAGACTGTCCGAGAGAATCATTGCAGTGGCTTGATTCATAGCCACGTCAGCTGACAAAAGTTTCCCCTTCTTCAAAGCACTCAGAAAAACAAAAAACTTTGAGTGGGACGAACAAAGTGAGTAGGATTTCCAAGAGCTTAAATCATACCTGAAAGAATTACCAGTACTGAATAAACCAATCAAGGGGGAAGAACTCTTCATCTACCTTTCTGTCACACCCCGAGATGCTAACTCGTTTCTAGTCAAGAAAGAAGGAATTAACCATCTGCACATCTATTTCATTAGCCATGACTTTAAGGGAGCGGAACTCAACTACATGACTCAAGAGAAATTGGCCCTAGCCCTGGTCATTATAGATAGGAAGTTGAGGCCTTACTTATTATCACACCCGATCATCGTTTTTACCAGCAGTACCTTGGGAAAGATTGCCGCCAATACAGATGCATCTGGGAGACTCATTAAATGGATCACCGAATTATGTGAGTATGACACAAAGTTTGAGCCCCGAACCGCTATAAAAGCGCATGCCTTGGCCGATTTCTTGGTAGAAACTGTCCAGCTAAAACAAGAAGAGCAATGGAAAATTTTTGTGGATGGATCATATTGTCAGACAGGTAGCGGGGTCGGTATTGTGATAATCTCACCCTGGGACGAGGAGACCAACATCTCAATAAGGCTAGATTTTCGAGCATCCAATAACGAAGCAAAGTATGAGGCACTCTTTCTCGGACTTAAGGCAGCTTGGAATCTTGGAGTTTCCTGAGCCGTCCTCTACTCAGACTCCCAATTGGCCATACAATAGAGAAATGGGAAATTTGATATCAAGAATGATAACATGATAAAGTATGACCGAGCACTAGACAAAGCTAAAAAAGAGTTTGCTGAGCTAACTATAGAGCTAATCCCGCGCGCAGAGAACGAGAAGGCTGATCACTTGGCTCGCCTAGCCAGTTCCATGGAAGAACTATCCGAGCCAGGACTGAAGGACCGGGAGCTTGTCTCCCAATTGGAGAATCTGGACGACATCACAGCGGAAGTACTGGAAGGAGTATGAAGTGCATAGATATTTGACTAAGGAGGAACTCCAGGACGACAACAAGAAGGCCCGGGAAGTCAATAGGAGGGCCCTATGCTTTGTGATGATTGATCGAATTCTCTTCAAAAGGTCCTTCTCCCGACCTCTTCTGAAGTGTTTAGGGCCAGGCGAATAAAATTACGTTCTATGGGAAATTCATGAGGGGTGTTGCGGCAATCACTTAGGCAGTATAGCCTTGGCTAAAAAAGCTCTTCTAGATGGTTTCTTCTGGCCCACCATGCGAAAAGATGCATCCGCCTTAGTTAAATCATGCTACAATTGTCAAAGGCATGCCAAATTATCATGGAAACCCGTGTAATTTATGAAGGCAGTTGTGGCAGCATGCCCTTTCGATCAGTGGGGGATGAATATTATCGGACCCTTCCCCATCAGCACGGAACAAAAGAAGTTTTTGTTGGTGGCAGTTGACTATTTTTCTAAATGGGTGGAAGCAGAGACCCTAGCCAAAATCATGAAAAAGGAAGTAATGAATTTCTTATGGAAGAACATTGTGTGCCGGTTCGGGATACCGCGCCGACTCATATCAAAAAACGGAAGACAGTTTTGTGGATCCAAAGTTCGAGCTTGGTGTGAAGAAATGAAGATTGAGCATGTCTTTACATCTATCGCCTATCGACAAGGGAGTGGGAAAGTAGAATTTACTAATAGATCAATCATCCAAGCACTAAAGACGCAACTGGGTACAACTCATGGAAAGTGGGTGGATGAGCTCCCATCTGTACTATGGTCCTACTGCACCACCACTCGATCCAGGATGGACGAAACACCATAAAATATGGTGTACGAGACGGAATAAGTCCTCCCTGCAGAGATCGGGCAGGAAAGTGCTCGAATAATAGCTTATGGTCCTGAAAACGGGAAATTGCGAGCAATGGATCTAGATTTGTTGGAAGAGAAAAAAGAGCGAGGGTGGCGGTGAGACTAACAGCTTATCGCAAAAGGATGACCCGAGCCTATAACAAGAAACTCCATCCTTGAATCTTCTAGGAAGGAGACTCAGTTATGAGGAAAATTCAACACCACGGAGAAAGAGGAAAGCTTGACGCCAAATATGAAGGACCCTTCAAGGTGTTAGGGAAGGCAGGAGTGGCCGCTTACTACTTATAATATTCTCAAGGGAATAAAGGGAAGATGCCATGGAAGCCCAAAACATGAATAAATATTATGCATAGGTGCTCGGACATGCCTACTCCGCTACCAAGTCTCCTGGGGTAGTTGGTTGTGAGTTATGTCGTTACTTTTTTCTTTTGTTTGCTATTAGTAATAGTCGATTTTCTTTTATCTTTTGGGTTAGAAGTCCGAACATCGAGTCCTATTATTGTTCAATTTTTGGAAACATCTTTTTGAGTTATTAATAAAATAGACCTGTTCTGGTCACATATGATGTCATCTCAAAAGTCCGACCAACTAAAAAATGTGTAAGCTCACGCCACTCGTGGCCTCACTCAAAATTTCGACCAGTTCGGCAATGTATAAGCCCACGCCACTCGTGGCCTCCCTCAAAATTTTGACCAGTTCGGCAGTGTGTAAGCCCACGCCACTCGTGGCCTCCCTCAATAGCCCGACCAGTTCGGCCATGTGTAAGCCCACGCCACTCGAGGCCTCCCTCAAAATCCCGAACAGTTCAACAATGTGTAAGCCCACGCCACTCGTGGCCTCCCTCAAAAGTCCAACCAGTTCAGAAATGTGTAAGCCCACGCCACTCGTGGCCTCCCTCAAAACCCGACCCGAACAGGACCCTCAAAATCTTGGTTAGCTATTCTCCTTATAAAAATATCGATTCTTAATTAAACAAACGAGCATGGGTATTAGTCCTGTGATTGATTACGCTTGATGAATTTTAGAATTCATGTTTTAGCTTAGGACATTCATTGTCCAGTTCGGGAATGTGGATTGTACTTGGTAAATTTTAGTGACTTTATTTTGGTTCGGGGCTGTCATTTTCCAGCTCGGGCCTGTCACATGCACTTGCCCGATTTTATGGTTGACAAGAACATGGAAGCATGGGAAACCATATGAATGATGGAAACAATCGCATAAAGTATTCTCGGGCCATAAACATACCGAGTAAGAATTTAAATATAATGAAGGTAAAAGACCGCGCGGGGTCCCAAACACATGTTAAAGTGTTTACAAACACAACAATATTGTTTTGACAAAAGGGCAATAAGTATAAGGAAAATTGAGCTAAGGCTTGGTTGCATCCTCGGGCTTGGGATTCTCCTCTTCCTCTTGGTCGGATTTCTCCATCTCACCAGGAATGTCGTCCAGGGCCTTGGCAGAGCCCAGGAAGGTGGCGGGGTGGCCAACCTAGGAATAAACATTAGCTCGGAATTGAGCCAAGAACCCCTTGAATTCATCTTCAAAGAATGCCACCGCCTTGCCCGTGCAGAGGTCTAAAAACTCAGAGGAGTTGAGGAACTCCTCCTTTTTACGAGCTCAGCCAGCCTCAACAACCACCTCAACCTTTTTATCCTTGGCTCAGAGTGCATCCTCTGGTTCGGAGATACATTTTTTAGCCTCATCCTAGCCCTCATGAATGACCTCTATATCAGGCCGCATGTTGTACACTTAATCATCGTGCTCAGACTGTATGTCACGCATTTGCTTTGTTAGCTCAACAACCCACTTCACAATCGCGTCCTGGCTCAGAGCATGCTCAGCACAGGCCTTGAGGGCTCGGGCGGATACTTCACCCGCCCAAACAAGAGTCTGCAAAAGAAATAATAATAAAAATAAAAATGCTAAGGAAAGAAAACCCGAAATACATAGTAGGAAATAAAGGAAGACAAAATACCTGCATAAAGATCAAGGCCATGGACTCTTCAGCCATCTGGTCCGGGACGGACTGGACCACCTCTAATTCTTTAGTTGAGACCATGTGCTGAAGGATATTCAAGCTCCCGACATGATCTGGCCTAGCAAAGAAAAAGACTCCTGGGATATAGGGATGGCCAGGGTCCCACTGAGCCACATCTTCGGGGAGCGAATCGAGGTTCACCACGAGAGTTTTTCCCTTCCTCTTGGACGAAGAATCAGAAGGATCAGGCATCGACTGTTGTCCCCTCAAACCGCCCTCTTCCGGGCTCGTTTAGAAGACTTCCGCACTATTGTCTTAGGATATGGATGCTTGGACTCCACGGTTACAACAGAAGCCTCAGGATTCTTCTTCTTCATTCTCCTGATGGCAGCTCGGACATCAGCAGGCATCTCGGCTAAGCTTATCCTATCGTCTGTAAAAAGCAACAATTGATAAGTGCAATTTATGCACTTAATTTATATATGATTTGAATTGAATTTTGTGATGTATTGGGTGTATATTATGCGTATTTGTTGTTGTTTTTGTGAGATGCAAGTATTGGAGGAAAAGTAACAAGAAGAAGCAGAAAGATGAAAAAGAAGCAGCAACTTCAGAAAATTATTGGGAATGTTTCATACATCCAAATCCAATCTCCATCGTTCATAATGAATTTAGGATGTTTTAAAGCTGCTGTCAAAATTTCAGCACGATCCGACGGTTAGATTCTGAGATATGATTTTTTGAAAAATGTCGCGCGCTGTACCATGAGCTGTAGCGCACCTGCACAAGGAAGAGGAGCAACTGCGCAAAAATGCAGAAACTTGAGATGGTTAAAACGCATATGCTCCATAGAAGAAGAGCAGCTGCGCCTTATGACTAGATCAGCTGCTCTTCAAGAATAGAGCATCTGCACTTCAAGAAAGAAAGATCATGAGTAGCTGCGCTCAAAAGAAGAAAATATGCGCCATTCCAGTAGCAAGTCAGCGCCTAAAATCAGTGCCTGGAGGAAATAATGAAGCGCATATGCTCTATAAAGAGGATCATCTGCGTAAAAAATCAGAATTTGAGGAAGGGAGAAACAAGTCTGCGCCTTAAGAGAAGAGAAGCCACGCTGTAGGAGAAAAACAAAAAATAAAGTCTGCGCCTTTACTCATGCACATCTGCACTTATGGGGAGGCAAGTCAGCATTATTTACTCACCAAGTTTGCGCATAAACAAAGAAACCCAAGCGCCTCTACTCATTTCATCAAGAGCATCTGCGCTAAAGCATATTTTTGGAAAAATTCAGAGTTTTGGAAATTCTGGAGACGTGATCGTTGGGCTTGATATTGGGCTTTCATAATCACATATAAAAGTAGATTTTTAACGTGAATTGAAGGAAGTGGCCGCACACTTTAGCCACATAACAATTTCAGAAACAAATTCAGAGCCTAAAACGTGAAATTTGAAGAACTTGAAGGCAAGAGAAATCTGAAGAAGTTGAAGAAATTGAAGCATTAAATCTGAAGCTCAATCGACCGGACACGTAAGAGCGAATATTCGGATTTGTTATCTTTCTTTAAACTCTTTATTTATTGAATTATGTCTGGATTTTTGAACATGATTTGTCTTATTAAGTTTTTTATTATGAACTAAATTTCATTAGGGACGATGGAACCTGATGTAGATACTTCTAAGACTTTTGATTTTTATTGGATTGAATTCTCTAAGATTAAATGTTTTTTCTAGTATTGATTATCTTTTCAATTTACTGGCCATAAATTAATTTGTTATATTTATTTGAAATCATTGCTCGGGAGAGGGGATTTTGAATGGGACAATAGAAACTACACTGTTAATTGTTTATATAGCTCGGGAGAGTGTATAACATTAACGGAGCTTTTGAAAAGAACATCGTTTTTTACATATCTTTAAGACTAGATTTTTAATTGGGATATTAAAATCGAATCTTATTTGATACAATTTATTTGTTGCTCGGGAGATAAAAATAATATAATTAAGTGTTCTTGGCTATTAATTGAATAGAATTCATGAAAATAAATTAATTAGAAGTAGTTGTTGTCGAAACTAGGTGAAGTCAAATCCTCTAGACATTTTTCTATCATTGATATTTTTCTGAATTGTGTGCGAGCTCTGCTTAGAATTTTTGAATTATTTAAATTTTCAAAACAAAATTCTCTATTTAATTTTCCAGATAAAGTTTGGACTATTTTAATTACAAGTACTAAATAATTTTCACACTACTCGTCGTGGGAACAATACTTTACTCACACTTTATTAAAACTTGACACCATGCACTTGCGGACACAAAATTACGCAACAGGTTTTTGGCGCCGTTGCCTGGGATTGATTCAATTTATTGTGCACTAATACTGTTACCAAGTGATATTGATTTTGATTTAGAATTATTATTTTTTTTGTCTATTTATTATTATCATTATTTTTGGATTAATTTATTTTATTTTATCTATGTCTGCAGTTTATTCACAGATCTTAAAGTTTTGAAAGTGGAGACGCAGTCGGGCTGAAGACTATAAACTAAGCGCTATTTTGGAGGCAACCCAAGATTTTTTAATATTTATTTATTTATTTATTTATTATGTTTATTTGATTTTTATGTCTTTACTTCTTAAATTTTTGTCCCTTGTCATTTTTTTATAGGATGTGTGGAGATGAAGTTTGGTGGTGTTACCCCTACTATACCCCAATGTGCTGAAAATGATGATGAAAATGATGACTAATACTGATGGTCGTTGTCACAGGTACGTGCATTCCTCTGCTATTTCATTTGTTTATTGTAAATTGAGGACAATGCACATTTTAAGTTTGGGGAGTGTTTAAAAATTTTGAAAATTTGAAAATTTTAGCTGAGTTAGTTTGAGTTTAAGGACATGATGTCTAATGGTGTTGGCCTATGATGAAATAATTTTTTGTGTTGAAAGGTTTTTAATCTTGAGTTCTCACCCATATGCACTATGCCTTGATTTTTTAGACCCTAGTGATTAGAGAAGCTTTGTGATTTTGTGAGTGGATTGGATGATTCGATTCTTAACTTTGGTGATTTATACTTGAAACCGAGGTAGACTAATACGAGCTTAGAAATTACTTAGGCAATCTTATTGAGTAGCTAAAAAGTTTCAAAAAAGCAACCGAGAAATTTCTATTTTTAAAATTTTTTTTACAACTCTATCTGGGCCTGGAAAGAGATTGAAATCCTAATCACCAATCCATGACTAAGTTTGCGAAAAAATGGGGTTGATGCTCCATCCGGGCTATAGACGAGGGGATTGAAATCCAAATCCTATCTTTAGTTATAGCTAAGTTTGCAGATAATTTATGGGGATAAAACAAACCCAGGTGCAAAATCCGACATTGATATTAAAAATTTGTGATATATCTTGAAAAGTCCTTTTGATCTTAGTGAGTAGAAGTTGAACTTGGTAGAGAGTGTTTTGAAACTCGAGAGTGGAGTTGATGATTCTATGAAACAAACTTGTTGCATTAGTGTATTGAAAGCGAGGAAGATAGACAAGATTGACAAATCACACACACGAGAACTCTTGACAAAATTAGCAGACATGTGTATTGAATCTTGTATGTAAAAATTCGGAGGTCAACTATATTACATATTATTGTTTTGCTCGGAACTAGCAAAAGTCTAAGTTTGGGGGGATTTGATAAGTACAATTTATGCACTTAATATATATCCGACAGTTAAATTGTGAGATAAGATTTTTTAAAAAATGTCGCGCGCTAGACCATGAGCTGTAGCGCACCTGCGCAAGGAAGAGGAGCAGCTGCACAAAAAGGCAGAAACTTGAGATGGTTTAAGCGCATATGCTCCATAGAAGAAGAGCAGCTGCGCCTTATGACTAGAGCAGCTGCTCTTCAAGATTAGAGCATCTGCACTTTGAGAATGAAAGATCATGGGCAGCTGCGCTCAAGAGAAAGCAAATCTACGCCATTCGAGAAGCAAGTCTGCGCCTAAAATCAGTGCCTGGAGGAATGGGCCTTAAGAGAAGAGCAGCTGCACTGTGGGAGAAAAATAAGAAAGAAAGCCTGCGCCTTTACTCATGCACATCTGCGCTTATGGGGAGGAAACTATAGTGACCGATATCCAATATATGGTGATTAAGGTTTTAATCATAATTAATTAATTTAATTTGGAATTAAATGCGATTAGAGAATTTATAATCAAACTCAAGACATTGAGTAATGGCCTAGGATTTTCCTAAGTTCGGACGGTCCGAAGTAGAGGATCAGAGGGTCCAAACTAGGGAGGGTTCGGAAGCTACGATCGGGGAACGGATGCTCTGAAGGAGTTCGGATGATCCGATCGGACTTCGGAGGCTCCGAACTCTAGTAGCCAGCTGTCCGAGATATTACGTCATTGGTGATGTCACCGAGGGGACTTCGCACGCTCTGAAGATGGATCGGAGGCTCAGAATTAGTGTCGGCAGGCGTCCTCTGGAAGCTAGAAACGTGTATGGCCAGGAGAGATCGGACGGAGGGATCGGACGGTCTGACCGGATCGGAGGCTCCAAACTCGAGATCAGACGCTCCGATCTCCGTCTATATAAAGGGGTGCTGAGCTCATTTTGAGAAGCACCAAGTTCCCTTATCCTCTCGTCTTCTTCTAGCTAGTTTTAGGCTTTCTAGGCGTCCTATTGACGGGCCGGAAGTGGATAGGCACTATGGGGCTAGTAGAAGAGTTGTGCTTAATTTTTGGGACTGTCGCCATTAGCAAGCTGGCGGCAGACACATGTATAGCTTTGAATTCTTAAAAATATTTAGGAGTATGGAATGGCTTAGTTAAGGTATTTAGATCTTAATTAGTGATGCATGAGTATTTACATTGTAGAAGCAGTTGTGTGGACTTATAGGCATGGGATATAGACCGGTGTGCTAGGATTTGGCCTGCAGTGTTAGAGGTACGTAAGTATTGGCCGAGATAGCCGACATGATATATATGCTTATATGTTGCATTTGTATGTGCTATATGTTTACCATGTTTTACTGCTTTAGCACATGCATGATTTTATACCGCATCTCGTGAGAGATGAGTCGTGACAGTTTCCATTGGGAGCTCGTATCTCATTATGGACTCGAGTCAGGTATTGAAAGTTTCCATATAAGGCTTGTATCCTATTTTGGATTCGGGTCAAGATTTGGGGAGGCTCATCCCCTTGTTTTTCTATCACTAGGATGACCACGACGGTGGAGTAGACGCTATAGTGATAGGGTGAATATACGAGTACCCCCGCGGAGTCGCTCTCTGGCAAGGTGTTGTATATTTGGTGGCGCCTTGAGCAGACTGATTTAACCAGGATTTTAAAATCATTTGCATGCTCATATTTTCTTATATATCAATGCTTTCGTATTGAGCGTAGTTGCTTACGCCCCTATGTTTGGTGTTCTTGGAATACCTTGTGGCGGGGCAGGTTTGAAGCTGGACGGTCCAAGAGGTTCGCACCAGGAGTGAGGCCGGTGCCAGTTGCAGTGAGAGTTTAGTGGTAGGGCTTGATACCCTAAAACTTTCGATATGTTTGTATAAGAGTATTATATGCTTTTTACCATCGTCAGTTGTATTCTGCCGATTAGATTCGTTGTATTTAAATTATCCGCTCTTTAAGCTTTAATTAAATTACTGCATGCCCTAATTACTCTGATTAGGTAGTGGATTCGGGTAGGGTCGCTACATTTATTGGTATCAGAGCGCATTGCAACTGGGAATTAGTAAAACAGATTAAAATATTATCTGTTATTATTTGATAGATGGCAGACTACGACGAGAGCCACGACAGTTGAGGCGGACGATGGGGCGATCGTGACGATCGTAGACGTGATTGTTATAGACACCATGAGGAGCGATGGAGATTAAGTATGCACCGTTTCCTTCAGATGAGTCCTAGACCATTTGTGGGAGGTGAGGCACCTGGAGTTGCTGAGGACTGGCTTGAGCGCATGGAGAATTGTTTCAGAGAGTTCCAATGCACCGAGGAATAGAAGATGGAGATTTTGGGTTTTTTTCTTGAGGGTAATGCCAGGAAGTGGTGGAGATATACTTTTGGACCGTTTATAGAAGCTAGAGGAGCAGCTACTTGGGCCGAGTTTCGGACTGCTTTTGAGAGGTTGTACTTTCCTCCAGCCCTGAGACAGGCGATTTCTAGCGAGTTGCTGGGTTTGCGGCAGGGGACAATGTCCATTGATGAATACCAGCAGAAGTTCTTTGAGCTTCTCCCCTACTGTACCCTCATCTCCAGTAGTTCGAGGCGAAGTATGATCTTTTCCTTCTGGGTCTTAACCCCGAGATTCATCAGTTGGTTGCGGTGGGCGGCGACATGACTTACGAGAATTTGGTGAGAGTTGTCACCAGGCTGAGGACAATCTTCAGAGGAACAGGTCCATGGTTTCTTCCTCATCCAAACCGACTAGCTCCTTGGGTCCGAGAGGCCAGTCTTTCAAGAAACAGGGAGTTTATTCTTCTTCCGAATCTGGTGGAGTGCACCATTTCAGTGGCTAGATGTGGAATCGTTGCCAGCAGTTTAGGCGGAGGCATCCTGCAGGTCAGTGTGCTCGGATGATCGGCGCATGTTTCTAGTGTGGACATGAGGGACATATGAAGAGAGATTGCCCTAATCTAATGGGAGCAGCTAGTGATTCCAGAGGCTCTCAGACATCTGTCCAGCAGAAGCAGTCGCAGTATCAGCAGCAGCCCTCTCAGCAGCAGCGCCAACATTCTCAGACTTCTTCTCGTGGTAATTCTTCTCTACGGCCACGTGTTCAGGGGAAAGTCTTTGCACTGAACCAGGAACAGGAGGACACTGACAGTGATCAGATGATCGCATGTTCCTGTAGTTGGTGTGGTTTTCCTGTATATATTTTGATTGATAATGGTGCTCACACTCATTCATCTCGGCACATTTTTCTAAGAGGTATAGATTACCGTTTATCCCTTTATACGTGTTGCTAGTGGTATCGACTCCGATAGGTAGCCAGGTTTTAACTAAGAGTCCAGTGGTTGGTTGCACTTTGGATTTTGAGGGGTATTTGCTTAGTGCTAACCTGATGATTCTAGCCATGGATGATTTTGACTGCATTATTGGGATTGATCTCCTGAATACCTGTAGAGATATAGTTGATTGCTATCAGAGGTTCGTTCAGTTTCATCTTGAGGATGGCGAGGCATGGTATTTCTATAGTGATGGAGCGCGACCCCCGATGCCAGCGGTTTCTGCTTTGAAAGCCCTACATGCTTTAGAGTCTGGCGGGTAAGGCTACCTTATCTACGCCATCGATGCATCCTTGGAAGGACCAGACATCCAAGAGATACTCGTACTCTGTGAGTTTCTCGATGTGTTTCCAGATAAGATTCCAGGCTTACCACGAGCGCGGGAGATCGAGTTTGGCATTGAGTTAGTGCCAGGGACGACTCCGATTTCCAGAGCTCCGTACCGTTTAGCACCGATAGAGATGCGAGATTTGCAGAAGCAGCTGTAGGATCTTCTCGATAAGGGCTAAATTCGACCGAGTGTTTTGCCATGGGGAGCCCCAATCTTATTTGTCAAGATGAAAGATGGGTCTATGCGTCTTTGTATAAACTATCGACAGCTTAACTAGGTGACTGTGAAGAATAAGTATCCTCTTCCACGGATAGATGATCTGTTTGATCAGTTGCAGGGCAATTCCATTTCCTCGAATATCGATCTGTTGTCAGGATATCACCAGTTGCAGGTTAGAGAGAAGGATATCTCTAAGACAACATTTTGCACACGGTATCGTCACTACGAGTTTTTGGTGATGCCGTTTGGGTTGACGAATGCTCCTGCTATCTTCATTAGTTTTTTGATGAATAGGGTGTTCCGTGACTTCTTGGATAAGTTTTTGTTAGTGTTCATTGATGATATCTTGGTATATTCTCGCAGTATGTACGAGCACACTTTCCATCTCCATACCGTATTGCAAATACTGAGAGAGAGACAGTTGTATGCTATGTTGAGCTAGTGTGATTTCTGGATTGATCGAGTTATTTTTATTGGTCATGTGATTTCGCGAGATGGTATTTCAGTTGATCCTAGTAAGACGGAAGCCATTCTGAACTGGTCGTGTCCGACGACAGTCTCGAAGATCCACAGTTTTCTTGGAATGGCAGGCTACTACCAAAGATTCGTGGAGAACTTTTCTCTGATTGCTAAGCCTTTGACGCAATTGACGAAGAAATATGTGCCTTTCGTTTGGACGTCGGAGTGCAAGGAGAGTTTTCATAAGATGCGACGCCGTCTGACTACTGCTCCAGTACTAGCTCTACCGTCTGAATCAGGTGGTTATGTGGTTCACACCGACGCTTCTCTCTAGGGTATGAGATGTGAGTTGTCACAGAGAGGTCATGTGATTGCCTATGCCTCTAGGAAATTGAAGACTCGTGATGAGAACTATCCCGTACATGATTTGGAGCTTGCAACCATTGTCTTTGATCTCAAGATATGACGTCATTACTTGTACGGTGAGAGGTTTGATATCTTCACTGACCACAAGAGTTTGAAGTATTTGTTCACTCAGGCTAAGTTGAACATGAGGCAGCGACGCTGGATGGATCTACTGAAGGATTACAATTGCGAGATCAAGTACCATACATGCTCATCTAATCCAATCGCAGATGCTCTTAGCCACAAAGTTTATGTGAGTTCCCTAGTACCAGCTCAGTTTCATGAGTGGTAGAGGAGTGTTGTTCCTTGGGGTATACTTTTCGACATAATAAAGAACAACAGGGAGTTTGTGTTTCATCTGTACTTTCCGAACCAGCCTTGTATACTCGTATACGTGAGTCACAGGCCGTTGATCCGAAGACGCAAAAGTTAGACCGATTGTCTCAGGATGAAAGTACTTCTGGTTTTCATTTTTAGAATGATGGTCTATTGTGCCTTTTCGGACGTGTGGTAGTTCCTGATGATTCCACACTAAGAGAGAAGATTCTGTCACAAGCTCACCATAGTATATTCTCTGTGCATCCAGGCATCATGAAAATGTACAAGGATCTACATATGAGGTTCTGGTGGAAAGGAATGAAGCGCAACATTTATCAGTTCGTGTCTCTATACCTTGTGTGTCAGCAGGTCAAGGCAGAATTTCGAAGACCCGATGGATTTCTCTGGAGTTTAGAGATTCCTTAGTGGAAGTGGGAGCATGTGAAGATGGATTTGTCACCCACTTGCCTATGTCTTCCTGGAGTTGCGATGCTATTTGGGTTGTTGTTGATCGATTGTCGAAGTCCGTGAATTTCCTGCCGTATAATTGGGACTTTAATTTCGATCGGATGACACGTTTGTATGTGCAAGAGGTTGTTCTCCTGCATGAGATTCTGTTAAGAATCATCAGTGACCGAGATCCGAAGTTTACCTCTAGGTTTTGGGGTAGCTTCCAGCGAGCTCTTGGCACTACACTGAGTCTGAGTATAGATTATCATCCAGAGACTGACGGACAGAGTGAGATGACTATCCATACCATCGAGGATATTCTTCGAGCGACAGTGATGGATTTTGGACAAGCATGGCATGACCACTTGTCGTTGGTGGAGTTAGCTTATAATAACAGCTATCATCGCAACATTGACATGGCACCATTCGAGGCCTTATATGGATGCCGCTGCCATACGCCTTTGTTCTGGGATGAAGTTGACGAGCATCAAGTTGAAGGTCCACAACTAATTCAGCAGATGACCGATGCACTGTTGTTGATCCGTAGGAGGATTAAGGCTGCCCAGGATCGACAGGAGAGCTACGCTAACAATCATCGCAGACCATTGCACTTTGAGGTAGGATAGCATGTGTTTTTGCGAGTATCACCTAAAAGTGATGATTTGGTCTCAAGGGAAAGTTTTCGCCGAGGTTCATAGGTCCATTCGAGATTCTTGAGAATTTTGGGGACGTGGCGTACCATCTGGATTTGCCACCCTATTTTTCCGACATTCACGTATCCTTGTTGAGACAGTACGTAGCGAACGAGTCACACATCTTGCATCCGACTGAGGTGAAATTGGACCAGGATCTGTCCTATGTGGAAAGACCTCTCAGGATTCTTGACAGAAAGGACAAGGTTCTTCGCAACAAGTGCATACCGTTGGTTATGGTGCAGTGGCAGCATAGGGGAACAGAGAAAACAACTTGGGAGTTGGAGAGTTGGATTCGAGCTGAGCATCCAGAGTTGTTCTGATCTGCATACTTCTCTTTTGAAAGATGTTGTACTTTGTAAATGTTCAGTTGTAATAAAGAACATTTGTTTTGGTTTACGGTGTTTTCCTCAAGAATTAAATTTCGAAGACGAAATTTCTTAAGTGGGGGAGAATGTAGTGACCCGTATCCAATATAAGTTGATTAAGGGATTAATCACAATTAATTATTTTAATTTAGAATTAAATGCAATTAGAGAATTTATAATCAAAATCAAGACTTCGAGTAATGGCCGATGATTTTTCTAAGTTCGAACGGTCCAAAGTAGAGGATCAGAGAGTCCGAACTAGGGAGGGTTCGGAAGCTACGATCAGGGAACGGAAGCTCCGAAGGAGTTTGGACGATCCGATCGATGTTCGGAGGCTCCAAAATCTAGTAGCCAGCTGTCTTAGATATTACGTCATTGGTGACATCATCGAGGGGACTTCGGATGCTCCGAAGGTGGATCGGAGGCTCCAAACTAGTTTTGGCGGGCTTCCTATAGAAGCTAGACAAGTGTATGGCCAAGAGAGATTAGACGGGGGGATCGAACAGTCCGAACCGGATCGGAAACTCCAAACTCGAGATCGGACGCTCCGATCTACGTCTATATAAAGGGGTGCCAAGCTCATTTTGAGATGCACCAAGTTCCATTCTCCTCTCCTCTTCTTCTAGCTAGTTTTAGGCTTCCTAGGCGTCCTATTGACGGGCCGGAAGTGGCTAGGCGCTACAGGGCTAGTAGCAGAGCTGTGCCTAAGTTTTGGGACTGTCGCCATTAGCGGGCTGAAGATGGACGCAAGTATATCTTTGACTTCCTAAAAATATTTAGGAGTATGTAATGACTTAGTTAAGACTTTTAGAGCTTAATTAGTGATGCATGGGTATTTACGCAGTAGTGTGGACTTGTAGGCGTGAGATCTAGACCGGTGTGCTAGGATTTGGCCTGCAGCGTTAGAGTTACATAAGTACTGACCGAGATAGCCGGCATGATATATATGCTTATATCTTGCATTTGTATGTGCTATATGTTTACCATGTTTTATTGCTTTAGCACATGCATGATTTTATACTGCATCTCGTGAGAGGTGAGTCGTGACAGTTTCCATTGGGAGCTCGTATCTCATTATGGACTCGAGTTAGGTATTGACAGTTTTCATATGAGGCTGGTATCCTATTTTGGATTCGGGTCAAGATTTGGGGAGGCTCAGCCCCAGGTTTTGATATCACTAGGAGCAACCACGACGGTGAAGTAGACGCTATAATGATAGGGTGAATATACGATTACCCCCGTGGAGTCGCTCTCAGGCAAGGTGATGTATATTCGGTGGCGCCTTGAGCAGACAGATTTTACCAGGATTTTAAAATCATTTGCATGCTCATATTTGTTTATATATCATTGCTTTCGTATTGAGCGTAGTCTCTCACGCCCCTATGTTTGGTGTTCTTAGAATACCTTGTGGCGAGGCAGGTTTGAGGCTGGACGGTCCAGGAGGTTCGCACCAGGAGTGAGGCTGGTGCCACCTGCAGTGAGAGTTTAGTGGTAGGGCTTGATACCCTAAAACTTTCGATATGTTTGTATAAGAGTATTATACGCTTTTTACCGTCGTCGGTTTTATTCTGCCAATTAGATTCATTGTATTTAAATTATCCGCTCTTTACGCTTTACTTAAATTACTCAATGCGCTAATCACTCTGATTAGGTAGTGAATCCGGGTAGGGTCGCTACAACAACTCTGCGCTATTTACTCACCAAGTTTGCGCATAAACAAAGAAACACAAGAGCCTCTGCTCATTTCATCAAGCGCATCTGCGCTAATGCGTATTTTTGGAAAAAACTCAGAGTTTTGGAAATTCTGGAGACGTGATCGTAGGGCTTGATATTGGTATTTCATAACCACATATAAATGTAGAGTTTTAACGTGAATTGAAGGAAGAGGTCGCACACTTTATCCACATAACACTTTTAGAAACAAATTCAGATCCTAAAACGTGAGATTTGAAGAACTTGAAGGCGAGAGAAATCTGAAGAAGTTGAAGAACTTAAAGTAGTAAATCTGAAGATCAATCGACCGGACACGGAAGAGCAAATATTCAGATTTGTTATCTTTCTTTAAAATCTTTATTTATTGAATTATGTCTGGATTTTTGAACATGATTTGTTTTATTCAGTTTTTGATTATGAACTAAATTTCATTAGTCTAGAGGGACGATGGAACCTGGTGTAAACACTTCTACGACTTTTGATTTTTATTGGGTTGAATTCTCCTAGATTAATTGTTTTTTTCTAGTATTGATTGTCTTTTCAACTTACTGGTCATAAATTGATTTGTTATATTTATTTGAAATCGTTGCTCGGGAGAGGGGATTTTGAATAGGACAATAGAAATTATACTGTTAATTGTTTATATAGCTTGGGAGAGTGTATAACGTTAACAGAGCTTTTGAAAAGAACATCGTTTTCACATATCTTTAACACTAGATTTTTGATAGGGATATTGAAATCGAATCTTATTTGATTCAATTTATTTGTTTCTTGGGAGAGATAAATATTATAATTAAGTGTTCTGAGCTATTAATTGAATATAATTCATGAAAATAAATTAATTAGAAGTAGTTGTTGTCAAAATCAGGTGAAATCAAATCCTCTAAACATTTTTCTATCATTGATATTTTTCTGAATTGTGTGCGAGCTCTTCTTAGAATTTCTAAATTATTTAAAATTTCCAAAAAAAAAAATTCTCTATTTAATTTTTTAGATAAAGTTTGGACTATTTTAATTATAAGTACTAAATAATTTTCACACTACTCCTCGTGGAAACGATACTTTACTCACACTTTATCAAAATTTGACACCGTGCACTTACGGGCACAAAATTACGCAACAAATACGGAGGCAACTATATTAGAAAGTCTGCGCCTTTACTCATGCACATTTGAGCTTATGGGGAGGCAACTCTGCGCTATTTACTCACCAAGTTTGTGCCTTAAGAGAGAAACACAAGCGCCTCTGCTCATTTCATCAAGTGCATCTGCGCTAATGCATATTTTTGGAAAAACTCAGAGTATTGGAAATTCTGGAGACGTGATCGTTGGGATTGATATTGGGCTTTCATAATCACATATAAAAGTAGATTTTTAACGTGAATTGAAGGAAGCATCCATACACTTTAGCCACATAACACTTTTAGAAACAAAGTCAGAGCCTAAAACGTGAGATTTGAAGAACTTGAAGACGAGAGAAATCTCAAAAAGTTGAAGAAATTGAAGCAGTAAATCTGAAGATCTATCGACCGGATACGAAAGAGCGAATATTCGGATTTTTTAATCTTTCTTTAAATTCTTTATTTATTGCATTATGTATGGATTTTTGAACATGATTTGTTTTATTCAGTTTTTGATTATGAACTAAATTTCATTAGTCTAGAGGGACGATGGAACCTGATGTAAACACTTCTACGACTTTTGATTTTTATTGGATTGAATTTTCCTAGATTAATTATTTTTTCTAGTATTGATTGTCTTTTCAATTTACTGGCCATATATTGATTTGTTATATTTATTTTAAATCGTATCTCGGGAGAGGTGATTTTGAATAGAACAATAAAAATTACACTGTTAATTGTTTATATAGCTCGGGAGAGTGTATAGCATTAACAGAGATTTTGAAAAGAACATCGTTTTTCACATATATTTAAGACTAGATTTTTAATAGAGATATTGAAATCGAATCTTATTTGATACAATTTATTTGTTGTTCGGGAGATGGAAATAATATAATTAAGCGTTCTTGCTATTAATTGAATATAATTCATGAAAATAAATTAATTAGAAATAGTTGTTGTCGAAACCAGGTGAAATCAAATCCCTAGACATTTTTCTATCATTGATATTTTTTTGAATTGTGTGCGAGCTTTGCTTCGAATTTCTGAATTATTTAAATTTTCAAAACAAAATTCTCTATTTAATTTTTTAGATAAAGTTTGGACTATTTTAATTACAAGTACTAAATAATTTTCACACTACTCCTCGTGGGAACAATAATTTACTCACACTTTATTAAAACTTGACACCGTGCCTTTGCGGGCACAAGATTACACAACAAGTTTTTGGCGCCGTTGCCGGTGATTGATTCAATTTATTGTGCACTAACACTGTTACCAAGTGATCTTGATTTTGATTTAGAATTATTATTTTTTATTCTATATGTATTATTATCATTATTTTTGGATTAATTTATTTTGTTTTATCTATGTCTGCAGTTTATTTACAGATCTTAAAGTTTTGAAAGTGCAGACGCATACGGGCTGAGGACTATAAACTAAGCGCTGCATGGGAGGCAACCCAAGAGTTTTTAGTATCATTTATGTTATGTTTAATCCCAAGAACAACATAGAGAGTGAGAAAGGATTCAAGCAATTCAATCAAACGAACGCTAGAAAAATCATAACGCAAAGACACAAGATTTTTACTTGGTTCGGATATTGCTATCCTACATCCAAGGTTCTTGGGTTAACCCCAATATGAATCCACTATCAATATAAGTAATTGAGTTACAACACTCCGAACCTCATAGATATACAATCTAACAAGACTCAATTGCTATAATCTCTAATGAACAAGAAAGAATAACAGCAGCTTTGATTTCTGGAGAGTTTGAAGTCTCGAGCTCTGTTTCAGAGGAGCGTATTGTGTTCTCGCAAGGAAGAAGAATAATAAAAGATTTTTTTCTAACTAACTCCTATAACCGGTATTAATAAGGAAGGCTAATCTCATGATTTAATCCCAGCCGTAGGATCCAGATTAAATAAGTCTCAATAAATCTTGGCCGTCCATCTACTAATTGAGTCAAATTAGTCTTCACAAATCTCCACCTATTTGGCCCAATTACCTTACATATAGTGGTTCAAATGGAGTATCCCAATGTAACAATATTCATTGTTCATTCAAGTACATTGAGCATGCTCAAAGCTTCCTTGAGCTTGCCCACTGGAATCACTTTGGTAAGCATATCAGCCGGATTAACTTGGGTGTCTATCTTCTTCACGTGAACTAGTTGCCTTGAGATAATATCACTCACAAAATGTAGCCTCAAATCAATATGCTTTGTTCTCTCATGAAACATAGCATTCTTGGATAGGTGAATAGCACTTTGTGAATCACAGAAAATAGTTGCAGACTTTTGTTCTTGGGGGGCCTCGGGTTGCTAATCTCAAATCTTAAGGAACAATTAATGAATAAGCATCATTAATTTAAGAAGGAAAGAATAAGGATCAAGATTTTTTTTTTTTTTTTTACAAAAAGGGGTGCATGCAGGCGGTCAAAAACTGCCGCACGGGCGCCCCTGTTTTCTTCCAAAACAGTAGGCTGAGCACCAGGCTGCGCGCGGGTGCCTCTTGGGCAGAAAGCCAGCTCTGTTCTTTTGTTAGCAACTATGATCCTTTCAATCAATTCCAACCCATCAAATTCAAGTCTAGAACATGTAGATTAACATATAACCAGATCTAAACATGTTCATAAGGAAATTGATACATCAACTAGAAGATTAAAGTCTAGCAAAAGTTACAATTTACATATGTTGTTCAGTCACTACTCAACACCAACTACTTCAAGTTTTTCCAACATTCATGCTGGAACTTAAACACCTCGATTCAACTAGAACAACCCGAGTCCACATCTAATCTTCACTCATGAGCTACTATCGTCGTCCTTGACTAGCTCCTGCCCCATCTGTTGTCATGCACACATAAAAAACAAGACAACAACCGGATAAACTCCGGTGAGAAATCAATCTCAGTATAACCAACATATAGAAAGCGTTAAATAAATCATATCGACTCTATTTAAACCTGACTCAACAAATAGAGTAAATTAACGCTTCGGATAAGAACTGATTCATATAATTTTGAGGCCATCAAGATTCATAAATGATCTTGACATGGATATCCATCTATCGTAGCCATTCTGGGCTAGAAAATAAGGTTAACCGCAACCTTGGCATAGAATCAATGTAATATACTATCACACCGACTCAAACTTAAAGATCCACTACCTGAGATGGATCGACAACATCAAACATAAATCAAAACATATCAAGTATGTGGTTTTTGCGGGCCAACTCAAGAATAGTCATTCTTTGAGTTTCAAAGTCCCTAACTTGCGATGTCGTCATTATACCTTCGTATTTTCTCTGTTTTGAATGCTTCAAATCTGAAAAATAGCATCAAAACATTCATATCAAGCTTCATTCTATTCAATCATTTTAGAATCGAGTCACAATCATCAATATATCTTCAATCAAATTCATTTCAAACCTCACTTCATCTTCTTCGGTTCGAATTCGGAGTCTTGAGTCGTTAGCCTTCAAACTAGTTTGAAACTGAGAAATAAAATTGATATATCATCGATAACATCTAAAAGAACATCTCATCTCAGTCATAGGCTATCAAAACGGCTTCAAATCATCAATCGACGGTGTAGCGATTAAAAATCAGTAACCGACAAAATATCGAATTCGAATCTAACTTATTTATCCTCATGAACGTGTGATATATCAGCACTATAACCTCATACACCAGCATATCAACGCAATCAGCTGCTATAACTCTCTATATACATACTGGAAATCATAACAAGTTCATTCAAGAATCAATCATCTATTCGTTTTCGATATCGGAATGTAAATACGTTGAATAACGTAAACATAACATCAATTCTTGACATCTATCAAATTTAAATCTTCAAAAATTGCCGAAGTAATTCAAAACTTACATCAAGTCGAATTACTCATCGTAAGGATTCCAGAACTCTTTTCGGAATCAAAATCGGACCATCGGAACAAAAGTTATGGGGTTTTGAAAATCGAAAATTCAAAAGGAAATAAGGTTTCGGGTTCTGTTCTCTATTCCTTATTCGATTTTCTGAATTCCAAATGCACTAACACGTTAATAAGCTGAGTAAGCAATTTCAATAATCGGATATGTATTGCTTAATTGCAATTTAGTCCCTGAAACTTCACAAATTGCAATTCAGTCCTCGACCTTCGTTTTAATTCAATTCCAATACAAAATAATTTAAGAATATTAGAATTAAAATCGAAACTATAAATATTCCCAAATTAAATATACTTGGGTTAAAATTAAATAAATTCGGATTAATTAAATAATCCTGGCCTTTTGCACTTTAGCCCTTCGAACTTCGATATTTGCAAATCAGTCCCTGATCGGGTTTCACTTCCAAATTCAATCATATTAATTCTCAAAACTTGGAATTATATCTTAAATTCCATAAATATTCAAATCAAATATTTATTCTTTTAATTTAAGAATTCCCGGAATTTAATTCTCAAAATTCATATATTCTCAAATTAAATATTTTCGACTCGGAAATTAAATCTATAATTTCCATCACTTCTCAAATAAATATTTGCCCAAAATATTAAATTTAATTCTCAAATTCCCTAATTAATAAATTAATATTTTCGGGCCTTACAATTCCTCCCCTCTAAGGAATGATTTCGTCCTCGAAATCGTATTCATCCGGAATTTCAAATCTGATAGACTGAATGATTATCTGAAGTGATTCTCACTTCAATCATCCAACTCTGCATTTCGTATCTCATCTCATCTTTCAATCTCTTGTCAGATTATTTCTTCGAATCTGCTTCTATTCTCTTGTATTCGATATCTATTCAGTTGTACTTTAATTAATTGAAAAGAAATCTCCCCGAGTTGTTTTATCCTTAATCAAGGACTTGTCGAATAATCGATTTAACTAAGAAACTTTTCAATATCTATATCATCTGATTCAAGTACATAGAAAGAATCTACTGATATTTCCTTCACTTAGTCAAGTGGAACAACTCGAATTCATCCAATCAAACTGAAAAGAATAATCTTTTACTAAAATCATCAATTCTGTTTGACATCTCATTCAGTGAAGTTCAGTATTTGTGTCGACTTGTTTCTATCTCTATATCATTCGTTGTTCTGTATAGAACATATATCAAGTCTACACTGTCATTCAGTTCATTGCTTCAAAATCAGTATTCAACTTCATATTCTGAATCTGTAAAACAACTCTGCTCTTTCTCAATTCTGAATTGAATAATGTTTCATGAATAACTCTTTTGCTTAACGAATCAGTTTCAGCTTTTAAAAGTTATATCTATCATTCAATTACTAATTCTGTTTCTTCTTCTCTGTTTTCATTTCGTACAGATTCATCTTCAAAATCTTTGTGTGTCTCAAATAAAATCTGATCTGATATCGACAAATCATGTCTGATCTGATGTCATATACTTCGGTAGTATCATTTCAACATAAAGAAATCGAATTTCTTCTCATCATATCGTCAAAGTACAATCTCAATAGCAACTTGATAGTTGTTACAGGAATTATCATAGTCAAGTGGCAATACATCAATAAATTAATACCGAATCAGGCAATATAGTTCTGAGAATATTCTCAAAATCTGGAAAATCAACTCGGATAATCCATCGATCAGAGAATGGTATAATTCAATCACATATATCCAAACTCTCAGAACATCGATCAATCGATGCCACAATCTCTCGAATAAATCTAAAGTCTTTATCGTGACAATAGATTTTAATCATTCCTGTAATCTCATCATATCAGTAACTTCTTAACAGTTATCTATTCATATCTGTGTCACATCTTATACAGCGTATTCTTAAAATTTGATTAGTCTGTTCTGACTATCATTACTCAGAGAATAATATGCTGTATTCACAGATTTCAAAGTACTCAGAGCTTTTGAAAATCTGTATCATGTCTGATATCATTTATTCTCGAAATCTGATTTATCTACTATGGCTATTCTTCAATTCAAGGATAACATCTTGTACTTTCACATCCAAAAAGTACTCAGAGCCTTCTGATCGTCTGTATTACAATTCAAGAGGAAACCTAATGTCTCAATTGAAACAATAATTCTTGGCTTACTGTGCATCTCGTAACAATTCTGACCACAATCAGTTATCTGATTATACAGACAGATCATCATATTCATTAATTCAAATCAATCTGATCATAAATCATATCATCTTATTCAGTCATTTCAATCAATCTGATCATAACTACTACCTGTTTACATCATATAAACTGCTTCATCTTGGTAGTTTAGCAAAATAATCTATCAAATCATAATCTCGTTTCAATTTCTGAAGTTTTCAAACTGTCATTGAACCAATCTAGTCCATTATTTTCAATTTCAACTGAAACTCCCTATACATTTAGCTTCTAAAACGTATTATTTATGTCATATCTAGTTGCTCTATCTTCTGATAAAACAACTTTTGGATGAATATTGAATTCATTGTTGTGCATTTCTTCCAGAAACTGATATCTCTTGTCGGAAACATCAAGCACAATCAAATAATCAATCAAAATCACATTCATCCACTCAAATCTGCGACTTCAATTCATATTTCAATCCGACATTCGTTATTAAATTCTCATTTCTTCGGTTTACTTTCTGTGTTTCTTTAATCTTCTGAACAATGCTGGCTTATTTCCAATCGAAAATCATTCTGATTGGTATATATTCGTCTAAATATGTAAACCAGAATACACAGAAATCTAAAATCAATTCATCGAATGTCTATCTCATTCCTCATTTCTGTTTCTCAATCGAATTCTAATCACTTGATCTTATCTCAATGTGCTTTAATCCTTCCAAATCGATTCTCACTTAATTTGGATTACAGTAATTCTGACTGTTTTAGTATCTATCTCGACACTCAAGCACATAAATTCAAAGATCAATCAATCAAATATTCATCTCGTTTCTTCGTTCTATTTCCCAATTGTTAGCAAATCATATCATCAACCCAAAATTTTTGCCGATAAATCGAATTGGAAATTCTATCAGTTACGAGCCAAAAATATCAAAATATCCTGAATGTATACATCAAACAATCAATAACTCTTGAAATTCATAATCAGGGAAACTCACTCAAGTCAAGGTCATCCAAAGAACAATATTCTGAATGACAAACTGCTAAGTGAAAACAACTCACTAGCATCTCAACTCAAGACGAGTAAATCAATTCAGACTCTAACAAAGAATAAGAGTCCATCAAAATCGATTGAGGTCGAATATCAAAACCTCAGAATCGATATCAAGAATTTCAAAAATCATGATTTTATGATGTAATAACTTCAGTAAAATCAAATAAAATACTCATCTGTAACTGATTTTCATATCGTCATCATCTCTTCTCTAAACCTCAAAAGCAGTATTCAATTCATAAATTCATCAATTCACAATTAAATTCCAGTTCACAACTTAAACTAAAGTCGAGAATCTTACTAGAATATATCTGCAATCTCTACTCATCAGCATATCTGTCAATTCTTGTTTAGATCATGAACATATCTAGTGCATAGAATATACTTATTTCGGAACATTTCTGTAATCAATCATAAGATATACTGATTCGAAATCAGAGAATCTTAATTCTAGTTCCCATATCATATCATCATATTCATATGCACATTATGTTCTTGCTGATCTAATTTAATCGCTTTTATCATCAATCTTCTGATAATCTGTATCAGGTTATTGCATCATCATCTATCATGCAACCTAAACAGATATCTCAAGATGAACAAAATCATGTTCAATTCATTTCATCGAAGCAGTAGTTCCATTCTTCAGTTCAATTCACAAAATCTCTTTTCAGATACAGAGGTAAGATATAATAAAGCTTTCAGCTATCATATATCTCTTGCACCAATAACATAAACAGACTAAATAAATAAATCTGTTACCTGTAATCTCATTCCCAGGTGCATTTTTATTCTGATTCTCTGTTTATTTCTGGAATTATTCTTCATTCGAATTTTCCTCTGAATCTGTTTTACTTCGAACATATTCTATCACATCTACCTAAACTGTCTTTACACTGATTATTAGAATATCTTCCTCCACAATGAGTGCAATAATCTCTAACATCCTCTGTATTCAGAACTAGACTAATCTGTCTCGGTTCGCTAGAGTTAGAGAATTACTTTCGTATCGTTGACTTCATATCTGCTCTGGAATAAAAATTGCAGCCAAAGTACTGATTATCTCACATACTGCAACATATCTACAATTTCATTCATTCTGCCTTGTCATTCAACTTCAGTTCTTTTAGATAAAGCTATGTCTTTCAGAAAATGTTTCAGTCGTCAACATTTATTTAGACATATTCTTTGAATTCAAGCCATTAAATAATTCACTCAATCTTGAGCTTTTCATCATTTACAATTCAAAGAATCGTAATAGGCTTGAAAATTCTAATAAAGCATTCCTCAAGATTCAAAATATTCAGCTTCTAGAGGGTATATTTTTCTTTCTCATCATTTCTATCTGTTGTGACAAAGAACTATAAACAAAATTCTGTTCTAAGAACTTACCAACAATCAATATACCTCTGCCTTCTCATCATTTTTTCATCAGAATCCACCAGTTGGTTGCTAGGTTTCGAAGTTGGTATTCAATCAATCTAATACTATATTCATCCGTATCTTCGAAAAAAATGTGATCAACTGATCAAGTTCTTCAAGCCAACTTCTACCTGCAATAAAATCTATTCATTCACTGATGTACTATTCTATTCAATCGAAAATACTTCGTTCAGCTGAGCAATACAGTTATTTTCAGTCTGACCATACCATTATGTTCAGTCTGGGGTGCTTACGTCACCCAAAGAACACTGTTCTCTTCGATTCTGGGTGCTTACATCACCCGGGAAAATCTTATAACAAATCGATAAGAAATTCATAAATTTACAAATCAGTAAATTATTCACTTTAATTTCGAAAGTAGATCAAACTCACACACAATTCATCAAATTATCCAAATCAAGTAATGCAGATAATGCAATACTATATATGCATGTGACTCACTCTACCCCGCTCAGCTTCTATCTCAGTCCAGAAACTTATGCTCTGATATCACCTGTTGTGGGGCCTCGGGTTGCTAATCTAAAATCTTAAGGGACAATTAATGAATAAGCATCATTAATTTAAGAAGGAAAGAATAAGGATCAAGAATTTTTTTTTTTCAAAAAGCGGTGCGCGCAGGCGGTCAAAACCTGCCGCGCGGGCGCCTCCTAGGCAGAAAGCCTGCTCTGTTCTTTTGTCAGCAACTATGATCCTTTCAATCAATTCCAACCCATCAAATTCAAGTCTAGAACATGTAGATTAACATATAACCAGATCTAAACATGTTCATAAGGAAATCGATACATCAACTAGAAGATTAAAGTCTAGCAAAAGTTATAATTTACATATGTTTTTCACTCACTACTCAACACCAACTACTTCAAGTTTTTCCAACATTCATGCTGGAACTTAAACACCTCGATTCAGCTAGAACAACCCGAGTCCACATCTAATCTTCACTCATGAGCTACTATCATCGTCCTTGACTAGCTCCTGCCCTATCTGTTGTCATGCACACATACAAAACAAGACAACAACCGGATAAACTCCGGTGATAAATCAATCTCAGTATAACCAACATATAGAAAGCGTTAAATAAATCATATCGACTCTATTTAAACTTGACTCAACAAATAGAGTAAATTAACGCTTCGCATAAGAACTGATTCATATAACTTCGAGGCCATCAAGATTCATAAATGATCTTGACATGGATATCCATCTATCGTAGCCATTCTGGGCTTGAAAATAAGGTTAACCGCAACCTTGGCATAGAATCAATTCAATATACTATCATACCGACTCAAACTTTAAGATCCACTACCTGAGATGGATCGACAACATCAAACATAAATCAAAACATATCAAGTATGTGGTTTTTGCGGGCCAACTCAAGAATAGTCGTTCTTTGAGTTTCAAAGTCCCTAACTTGCGATGTCGTCATTATACCTTCGTATTTTCTCTGTTTTGAATGCTTCAAATCTGAAAAATAGCATCAAAACATTCATATCAAGCTTCATTCTATTCAATCATTTTAGAATCAAGTCACAATCATCAATATATCTTCAATCAAATTCATTTCAAACCTCACTTCATCTTCTTCAGTTCGAATTCGGAGTCTTGAGTCGTTAGCCTTCAAACTAGTTTGAAACTAAGAAATAAAATTGATATATCATCGATAACATCTAAAAGAACATCTCATCTCAGTCATAGGCTATCAAAACGGCTTCAAATCATCAATCAACGGCGTAGCGATTAAAAATCGGTAACCGACGAAATATCGAATTCGAATCTAACTTATTTAACCTCATGAACATGTGATATATCAGCACTATAACCTCATACACCATCATATCAACACAATCAGCTGCTATAACTCTCTATATACATACTGGAAATCATAACAAGTTCATTCAAGAATCAATCATCGATTCGTTTTCGATATCGGAATGTAAATACGTTGAATAACTTAAACATAACATCAATTCCTGATATCTATCAAATTTCAATCTTCAAAACTTGCCGAAGTAATTCAAAACTTACATCAAGTCGAAGTACTCGTTGTAAGGATTCCAGAACTCTTTTCGGAATCGAAATCGGACCATCGAAACAAACGTTACGGGGTTTTGAAAATCGAAAATTCAAAAGGAAATAAGGTTTCGGGTTCTGTTCTCTATTCCTTATTCGATTTTTCTGAATTCCAAATGCACTAACACGTTAATAAGCTGAGTAAGAAATTTCAATAATCGGATATGTATTGCTTAATTGCAATTTAGTCCCTAAAACTTCACAAATTGCAATTCAGTCCTCGGCCTTCGTTTTAATTCAATTTCAATCCAAAATAATTTAAGAATATTTAAATTAAAATCGAAACTCTAAATATTCCCAAATTAAATATAATCGGATTAAAATTAAATAAATTTGGATTAATTAAATAATCATGGCCTTTTGCACTTTAGCCCTTCAAACACCGATATTTGCAAATCAGTCCCTGATCAGGTTTCACTTCCGAATTCAATCATATTAATTCTCAAAACTTGGAATTAAATCTTAAATTCCATTAATATTCAAATAAAATATTTATTCTTTTAATTTAAGAATTCTCAGAATTTAATTCTCAAAATCCATAGATTCTCAAATTAAATATTTTCGACTCGAAAATTAAATCTATAATTTCCATCACTTCTCAAATCAATATTTTCCCAAAATATGGAATTTAATTCTCAAATCCCATAATTAATAATTTAATATTTTCGGGCCTTACAGTTCTTGTCTCATTTTAGTTACAAATCCTTTAATCCACAATGCTTCCTTTACAGCTTCTGTAAGTGAGATATACTCGGCTTCAGTTGTCTAAAGAGCCACCACATGCTGCAAGCTTGACTTCCAACTAACAACATTTTCTCCGACAGTGAAAACATAACCGGATAATGATCTTCTTTTGTCAAGATCAGCGGCATAATCCGAGTCACAATATCCAACCACTTCACAAGATATCCATGTGTTTGCTGAATATACGAATTTCAGATTGGTTTTCCCCTTTAGATATCTAAGTAACCATTTCACAGTTTGCGAATGTTCCCTACTTGGCTTGCTCATGAACCTACTAACCAATCCCATGCCATAAGCTATTTCCATCCTTGTTGATACCATGGAATATATCATGCTGCCTACTGCGTTTTTATAAGGAACAATCTTCATTTGTGCAGATTCAGTTTCAACATCTTTTTCTTTAACATATCTCATTTTAAAATGAGCACCAATTGGAGTGTTTACCCCCTTGCATCTTTCATGCCAAACACATCCACAACCTTTTGTATGTACCCTTCTTGAGATATTGTTAATGCTCTAAGCTTCCTGTTTCTTACTATACCCATTCCCAAAATTCTCTTTGCTGCTCCAAGATTCTTCATGTCAAATTCAGAACTGAGAAGAAGCTTTAACTTCTGAATTTCCTTGGAATGTTTTCATGCTATAAGCATGTCATCAACATAGATAAGGAGATAAATGTAAAACTCATTTGGCAGCTTTTAATAGTAGACACAACTATCAAATTTTGATTTGGAATCCTATTTTAAGCATGAAATCATCAAATCGACAATACCATTGTCTTGGTGATTGCTTAAGTCCATAGATAGATCTTTGTAGTAAGCAAACTTTTCCAGCTTCCCCTTGTTTGATAAATCCCTTGGGTTGTGACATTAGGATCTCTTCTTCCAAAGTTCCATGTAAGAAAGTTGTCTTGACATCACATTGTTCCAATTCCATGTCTTGAATGGCTGTAATGGCCAATATGATCCTAATCAAGGTGTGTTTAACAACCGGGAAGAAGACATCATCATATTCTATGCCTTCAACTTGGGAAAATCCTTTTGCAACTAATCTAGCTTTGTATCTAGCTGCCTCTACTCCAGGAATCCCTGATTTTCTCTTGAACACCCATTTGCATCCAATGACCTTCTTGCCATGAGTTTTATCAAATAACTTCCAAGTATTGTTTTTATGCAATGACTCAAGCTCTTCTTCCATGACTTTCTTCCATTTTGGCCAATACTTACTTTTAAGAGCTTCATTGTAATTCATTGGCTCTTCCAATTCAAGTAGATCGGCCACATTTAAAGCAAATGCTGTAAATTCAAAACTTGCATACCTTGGAGGTGGTCTTATTTCCCTCCTTACCCTATCTCTTGCAAGTTGATAACCATCCAGTGATTGTCATTTAGTGTCTCACTTTGGTTTTCTTCTTCAATCGGCACTTCATGAATTTCAATGTCATTTTTAGATTGATCATAGCCTGTGTCAAAATCATAGGAATTTTCAGGTTTGTTCTAAGTTTCTCCACCTTGATCTAGACCCCTGGCAGCTTCTAAATATGTGAAAACATCCAGATCTTGTGGCTGTTCCTGAAACTTGGAATTTTGTTCAGCTTGTTTAGATCTGGCTGCAGCTGATTTATTTATGTTAGTTTTGTAAGATTCATCCTCATTAAAGATTACATCCCTACTGATTATTCATTTAAGATCATCCAATAACCAAATTTTGTAGCCTTTAACTCCATTAGGATATCCTATAAAAATCCTTTTGAAGGCTCTAGGATTTAATTTTCCTTGGTTAGTATGAACATATGCAATGCATCCAAATATTTTTAGGTGAATCTGGATTCACATTAGACCATCTAAACTCAGGGACCATGAAATTTATGGCAGAACTTGGAGACCGATTTATTAGGTAGCATGCGGTTGAGACAGCTTCTGCCCAAAATGTGTTAGGCAGTCCACTTTAACTTAACATGCATCTAACCTTATCCATTATGGTTCTGTTCATTCGTTCCACAACCCCATTTTGTTGGGGCGTATAGGCGCATGTTCTATGTCTAGAAATCCCATGTTTCATGCAGAAATCATCAAATTCACGATTACAAAATTCTAAGCCATTGTCCGTTCTTAATCTCTTTACTTTGTTTCCTGTTTGATTCTCGACTAAGGATTTCCATTCAACAAATTTACTAAAAGCCTCATCCTTGGTTTTTAGAAAATAAATCCACACCTTTATAGAGTAGTCATCAATCAAAAAAATAAAGTATTGAGATTTTGATAATGACAGTGGTACCTTTGGAGAGCCCCACAAGTCCGAATGTATGTAATCAAGGGTGGATTTTGTCTTGTGAATTGCTGTATTAAACTTGAGTCTATGAGTTTTACCAAGGACACAACTTTCGCAGAAATCCAGGCTGTTAATCTGCTTCGAGTCCAGCAGTCTTTGCTTGCCAAGTTTCTGTAATCCTTTGAGGCTCATGTGAACAAGCCTCTTATGCCAAATTTCAGTTTGATCTTTACTAGGCATTACTAAATTTGTCTCTGCTGCAATGGTATTGGCTTGCAAGATATGCAAGCCTTGATATATACTTCATTTCATAACAACCAGTGCACCTTTTACAACCTTTAGGTTACCATTTTGAGCTTTGTAGCTGAATCCCTTTTGATCCAAAGCACCTAAAGATATTAGGTTTCTCTTTAAGTTAGGGATGAACCTTACTTCAGTGATAATTTTCACTGATCCATCCTCTATTCTTAGCTTCACAGATCCAGTGCCATGAATCTTGCATGATTGATTATTTCCCATCAAAACATGTCCAGAGTTTACTTCTTTATAGTCAAAAAACCAGTCTCTCCTTGGTGACATGTGATATGTACAGCCGAAGTCCAAAATCCATTCCTCCTTAGGATCATTTGTGGTAATAGCTAGGACCTCAGCTTCTTTGAAATCTTCAAGTACATTTGCAGCTTCGGTTATAGGAACAGAATCATGTTTAGTATTAGGCTTTCTTTGAGGACAAGCTCTTATAAAGTGGCCTTCCTTCTTGAAAACCCAGCAAGTTTTATTAGGCCTAGACTTTGATCTTGATTGTTTCCGGCCTCTGTTTGAATATTCCTATCTTTCTATAGACCTCCCTCTGAAATTCAAGCCTTCATCAGCAGATTTGTTAAACTTCCCTGTTGCCCTCAGATCCAACTCTTTCGAATAGGCTGCTCCAATGACTTCCTCAGGAGTTAGTGTTTCTCTCCCATAATTGAGTGTCTCTTAATAGATCATAAGCCTTTGACAAAGTGTTTAGCAAGAAGATAGCTTGATCTTCCTCATCAATAGTGACATCCAAGTTCTCCAAATCTGATAGCAGCTTTGTAAACTCATCTGTATTTTCATCTATGGATTTATTCTCATCCATTTTGAATCCATAAAACCTTTGTTTCATGTAGATTCTATTGGAAAGTGTCTTGGTCATGTATAGTTGTTCCTGTTTCATCCACATCTCACAAGGAGTCTTTTCCTTCACAACTTTTCTGAGGATTTGATCGCCTAAACTCAAGACAATTGTGTTTCTTGATTTATTGAGGATCTCTTCCTTGTTTTTAATTGAATCGAGCATCTTAGTCTCACCCTTTAGAGCTTCATCCAGCCCCAAGTTTCCCAGGTGAGCCATCATCTTTTCCCTCCAGAGATTGAAATCATTTTTCCCATCAAACTTCTCCACCTCAAATCTTGACGTTGGCATTTTGTGAGATTTCCCCTGGCCAGTAGACATTCTTCCAAAAAATCAATTCAAGAACTTCACTTAGGCAGAAAGTCGAATACCTCTAGAGCAACTCAAGATAGATCCCTAGATCAATGAATAACCAAGCTCTTGATACAAATTTTTTAAGTTTAATCCCAAGAACATCATACGAGAGTGAGAAAGAATTCAAGCAATTCAATCATACGAACGCTAGAAAAATCAGAACGCAAAGACACTAGATTTTTACTTGGTTCGGATATTGCTATCCTACATCCAAGGTTCTCGGGTTAACCCCAATATGAATCCACTATCAATATAAGTAATCAAGTTACAACACTTCGAACCTCACAGAGATACAATCTAACAAGTCTCAATTGCTATAATCTCTAATGAACAAGAAAGAATAACATCAGCTTTGATTTCTGGAGAGTTTGAAGTCTCGAGCTCTGTTTCAGAGGAGCGTATTGTGTTCTCGCAAGGAAGAATAAGAATAACAAATTTTTTTTCTTACTAACTCCCATAATCGGTATTAATAAGGAAGGTTAATCTCAAGATTTAATCCCAGCCGTAGGATCCAGATTAAATAAGTCTCAATAAATCTTGGCCGTCCATCTACTAATTGAGTCAAATTAGTCTTCACAATTTATTTATTATGTTTATTTGATTTTTATGTATTTACTTCTTAAATTTTGTCTCTTGTTATTTTTTTATAGGATGTGTGGAGATGAAGTTTGGTGGTGTTACCCCTACTATACCTCAATGCGCTGCAAATGACGATGAAAATGATGACGACTACTGATGGTCGTTGTCACAGGTACGTGCATTCCTCTACTATTTCATTTGTTTATTGTACATTGAGGACAATGCACATTTTAATTTTGGGGGGTGTTTAAAAATTTTGAAAATTTGAAAAATTTTGCTGAGTTAGTTTGAGTTTAAGGACATGATGTGTAATTGTGTTGGCCTATGATGAAAATAAGTTTTATGCTGAAAGGTCAATGTTAGCTATATTTAATCTTGAATTCTCACCCATATGCACTATGTCTTGATTGTTTAGGCCCTATTGATTAGAGAAGCTTTTTTATTTTGTGAATGGACTGGATGATTCAATTCTTAACTTTGGTGATTTATACTTGAAATCGAGGTAGACTAATACGATCATAGAAATGATTTAAGCAATCTTATTGAGTAGCTAAAAAGTTGCAAAAAGAAACCGATAAATTTCTATTTTTAAATTTTTTACAACTCCATCCGGGTCTGAAAATGGATTGAAATCCTAATCACCAATCCATGGCTAAGTTTGTGGACAAAATGGGTTGATGCTCCATCCGGGCTATAGACGAGGGGATTGAAATCCGAATCTTATCTTTAATTATAGCTAAGTTTGCGGGTAATTTATGAGACTAAAACAAAACTGGGTGCAAAATCCGGCATTGATATTAAAAATTTGTGATTTATCTTGAAAATAAGTTGAGCTTGGTAGAGAGTGTTTTGAAACTCGAGAGCGGAGTTGATGATTCTATGAAATAAACTTGTTGCATTAGTGTATCGAAAGCAAGGATGATATACAAGATTGGAAAATCACACACACACACGAGAACTCTTGAGAAAATTAGCGGACATGTGTATTGAATCTTGAATGTAAAAATTCGGAGGTTAACTATATTACATATTATTGTTTTGCTCGAGACTAGCAAAAGTCTAAGTTTGGGGAGATTTGATAAGTGAAATTTATGCACTTATTTTATATATGATTTGACTTGGCTTTTGTGATGTATCGAGTGGATATTATGCGTATTTGTTGTTGTTTTTGTGAGATGCAAGGATTGGAGGAAACGTAACAAGAAGCGGAAAGATGAAAAAGGAGCAGCAACTTCAGAAAATTTCTGGGAAATTGTGATACATCCAAATCCAATCTCCACTGTTCATAATAAATTTTTAGCTATTTTAAAGCTGCTATCAAAATTTCAGTTATCCAACAGTTAGATTGTGAGATATAATTTTTTGAAAAATATCGCGCGATGTACCATGAACTGTAGTGCACCTGCGAAAGGAAGAGGAGCAGCTGCGCAAAAAGGAAGAAACTTGAGATGGTTTAAGCGCACCTGCTCCATAGTAGAAGACCAGCTGAGCCTCATGACTAGAGCAGCTGCTATTCAATAATAGAGCATCTGCACTATGAGAAATAAAGATCATGAGCAGCTGCGCTCAAAAGAAAGCAAATCTGCGCCATTCCAGAAGCAAGTGTGCGCCTAAAATCAGTGCCTGGAGGAAAGAATGAAGCGCATATGCGCTAGAAATAGGAGCATTTGAGCAAAAAGTCAGAATTTGAGGAAGGGATAAGAAATTATGCGCCTTAAGAGAAGAGCTGCTGCATTGTGGGAGAAAAACAAGAAAGAAAGTCTGCGCCTTTACTCATGCACATCTGCTCTTATGCGGAGGAAACTCTGCGCTATTTACTCACCAAGTTTGCGCATAAACAAAGAAACACAAGCGTCTCTGCTCATTTCATCAAGCGCATCTGCGCTAATGCATATTTTTGGAAAAAACTCAGAGTTTTGGAAATTCTGGATACGTGATCGTTGGGATTGATATTGGGCTTTCATAATCACATATACAAGTAGATTTTTAACGTGAATTGAAGGAAGCGGCCGCACACACTTTAGCCACATAACACTTTCAGAAACAAATTCAAGCCTAAAATGTGAGATTTGAAGAACTTGAAGGTAAGAGAAATCTGAAGAAGTTGAAGAACTTGAAGCAGTAAATTTGAAGATCAATCGACCGGACATGGAAGAGCAAATATTCGGATTTGTTATCTTTTTTTAAAATCTTTATTTATTGAATTAAGTTTGGATTTTTGAACATGATTTGTTTTATTCAGTTTTTGATTATGAACTAAATTTCATTAGTCTAGAGGGATGATGGAACCAGGTGTAGACACTTTTACGACTTTTGATTTTTATTGGATTGAATTATCCTAGATTAATTATTTTTTCTAGTATTGATTGTCTTTTAAATTTACTGGCCATAAATTGATTTGTTATATTTATTTGAAATCGTTGCTCGGGAGAGGAGATTTTGAATAGGACAATAGAAATTACACAGTTAATTAATGTTTATATAACTCGGGAGAGTGTATAATGTTAACAGAGCTTTTGAAAAGAACATACTCTTTCGCATATCTTTAAGAATATATTTTTAATAAGGATATTGAAATCAAATCTTATTTGATACAATTTATTTGTTGCTCGGGAGAGAGAAATAATATAATTAAGTGTTCTTGGCTATTAGTTGAATATAATTCATGAAAATAAATTAATTAGAAGTAGTTGTTGTCAAAACCAGGTAAAATCAAATCCTCTAGACATTTTTCTATCATTGATATTTTTCTGAATTGTGTGCAAGCTCTGCTTAGAATTTTTGAATTATTTAAATTTTCAAAAAAAAATTCTCTATTTAATTTTCTAGATAAAGTTTGGACTATTTTAATTACAAGTACTAAATAATTTTCACACTACTCTTGGTGGGAACTATACTTTACTTACACTTTATTAAAACTTGACACCGTGCACTTGCGTGCACAAAATTACGCAACAACAATAATAAAGGGTTAGTCAAAAAACACAAAGCAAAGGAATGATATATTAAAAAGGGGGTAAGGGTCCCTACCCATCTCTCCCAGAATCTCTATCCCTTTTTTAACAGAAGCCATAGGCGCAGAGTAGATCATTATCAATCAGGTTCTCAATATCAAAAGTCTTTACAGACATGATGGAAAGGAAGTTGGTAAAGTCAAGGGAAGGTTGGGCTGGAATGGCAGGGGTGTAAAGTCCATGACCTAGTTCATCCTACACAACTAGGGCTGGTTGGATCCAACAAAGAAATATTTGTTGTTCCACCCTTTATGGGAGATCGGTTTCCCCTTCAAGAATTGATGCTCGGATTAGATTGATATATAGAACCGACCCGGAGCAGTTTTTTTAATTTGAATAAATTTCAGGAAATTCCCTATGTCTAAAGGGGCCTGGAAAAAACTAAAGAGAACAACTAAGGAAAGGATAGAACTAAAGGATTTTGGAGAGAGTTGGCTCGGGCACACAGAGAAGTACCCACACAGAGACTGAACAATATCAGGGACAAGAAGTCTAAGACCCATTCCTATTTGATCTATGCTAAAGCTAAGGAAGACCTTACGGGGTCTATATGTCCGGTCCTCATGTTTTGGAATTATTAAGTCATATTTATAAGGCATGCCTGACCTGTCCCTAATGGTCGGGCCCATGTCTGGACCAAGGAAAGAAGCTAGGTCCTCATACCAAGACCGACCCTCTCTCCTCAGTCGGGCTTCATCAGTCCTGAGCCTATGGTACATACGTATTTTTGTCTCCCGAGTCTCAGAAGGGATCGGGTTGGAATCTGACCCTTGAGGGTCAGAGGTCTAGGCATATCAGGTGGGGAAGAGGGGGCATCTAAAAAATCTACTGCTTCCTTAACTACCGAATCGTCTAAGGAGGACATCCTATCTTAAGTTCTACAAGTAAAAATGAAATACTTACAACGGGCACGCGGGAAGTACAGTACGAGTAGGACTCGATAAATACCAAGAAGGGAAGGTAAAAGGTAGCTCGGGTCGGGAACGCTCTCGACACTTTGGCAGAGTACCGACTTAAGCTGTAAAAGTGAAAAATTAAGTTTTTTACCGCCTATTTATAGAAGGAAGGAGTGAATCCTGACCGTTGGATAACAATATCAATCAAGGGCTCGGATGAGGCCAAGCTACCATATTGCCCGCCTCAAGAACCGTACCTTCAGGAAATCTTGCCGTTCATTCTATGATGTGACGCGGATCGAAATCTGGACCACGCAAATTGATAAGTTGTGGAGTTTGGACTAGCACAAAGGAAGCACATTGAGTTCGGGACCCGACCAAACCACATGGTCTAAACTTCATACTTATTTTAGACCAGAAAGGGGAGGTACTATTGATACTAGGGGTGCAAACAAACCGAATCGAGACGAATAATGGTAAAATTTTAAGGTTCGAATTCAGCTCGATAAGAGTATATTCGAGTTCGAGCTCGATTCGAATTCGATAATTTCAAATATTTTGGCTCGTGTTTGGCTCAAAATGAAGTTCGAGTTCGAGTTCAAGTTCTGTTCGAAATATTCGAACCTATTCGTGAACTATTCGGATATTATGGTTCGAAAGCTCGAAATGTATATATATTATTATATAATTATATTATATTAATTAAATATTAAGGCTCGCGAACTATTCGCAAACTATCGAATGGAGTAATTTCGGCTCGAGCTCGGCTCGAAAAAATGTTCGAACATGTTTTAATTCGGCTCGAGTTCGATAAGCTCGAATACGAATCAAATATTTATCGAGCGGGCTCGTAAAGCTCACGAACAGGTTCGGTTCGTTTGCACCCCTAATTGATACCCCCGAAAATATATGGGTCTGGTCCGACCCGAACCCGACAAACATTACTTAGGAAAATGTCCCAAAATTCACTAAGCCTTATTAGATGTCAAAGCCCAAGCTTAATAGAAGCCCAATCAATACAAAAAAGTAGTAGACATGGTGCAAGACCTAGCTGCTGAACCCATTGGGCCAAGCCCTATCTGGGTATGGTATATGGTAGCGCTTATCGCGTACGCCCAAATTACCCGACTAAATCAGATAAACAAATAATGCAGTAGCATGAGTAGGGATCGTTCCCACGAGGAAAGGTAAATTTAAAAGTGTTCTTTAAAATAAAAGGGGGTTTGGGAGTTGAGATTAACTACTAAAAACTTTAAGCAATCAAAATTCACTAGCATGCAAAATTTAAATAAAAGACTGGAGAAATTCAATAAGAGACGAGACTTGGTATCGGTCGACTACACCCTTGATAGTCATTCATTCAATCATCGATTCTCTAAACTAATTAATCTTATTAAATATTCGTCATTGAAAATTCAATTCATGTTTCACCGTAATATTGGTTAATTAGAAAACATCATTCTTAATTAACCCTTACCAATGGATCAACCCGATAACAGCAATCTAGATTAAAATTGTAACACCCGGTATTTTAAATACGTGAATTCGCATGCATAATTAGGAAATTTATTTATTTAGAGTTTTAGATTATGGGTTAAATAATTATGTGAAATTATTTGTGCATGTTTTAAGTTATTTTAAGCATTTAACCCATAATTAGTGATTTTCATGATTTATGAAAATTTAATTGTTTTGATCGCGTAGACGGGACCGTGGACGGACGAGATACCAAAATTCTTAGCCAAAAATATTTTATGAGTTTATGAGCCTTAAAAAAATATTTTAAGGTATTTTGTCAAGAAAATTTTAGTATTTAATTATATATTTATTTAGGAGTTTATTTTTAGCCAAAATAAGTCATTTTAATGACTTTTATTAAATTTTAATAATAGCCTATGTAATTATTTCGGGATTTATACTTTTGTATCAGATTATTATTATTATTATGTGTGAGTTTTAAAGATTTTGTTTAAGATACAATATATTTATTTTGAGTAATATCTTTTATGATTATGTTATCTACCAAAAATTTTAAACAAAATCAAATCCTACCCTACCATAACCCCAACCAACCGACCCTGTCACTTTTCCAAACCCCATCAGCCGTCTCCCACCCCCATTCTCTCGTCCTAACAGATTATAGCAGCCTCCATACCCGAAACCTTGAAGTTTTTGGCTTGGTTTAAAGATTTGTTCGTCCCGGACATCGTATACGCATCACGCATCATATTTTCGATCGAAATCTTCGGTGCAAGGCATGTTTTTCTTCCAAATTTTTGTACCTATCAGATATTATAGAGTGTGTATTGTGTAGCATCGTTTTTTCTTCAAATTTTCAGATTTAAGGATCGGTTTTGATGTTCATGACATGTTTATGCATTTGTTTGATCATGACTCACGTTTTCTTCCAACATGGTACGACCAACTGCTGGTGCATGTCTAGGTGGGTGTGTTAGGGTCCCTAGGTCGAGATTGGTCAGGTTTTATGGGTGTAACAGGCTGGAACCAAAGCCATCTATTTTTGATGCGCAACAGGTTGCAGTTTGAGCGGTTTTAGGAGAATGGTTCGTGTGCACTGTTGAAGACGAGTTTGAGGGTGATTCCAATTGGGTTATAACCCCAAGACCTTGGGGAAGGTTGTACAAGTAATTTTTCCGGCCGGTGGTTGACGGAGATGAGCAGCCAAACGGCCTGAAGCCTCTGGTCGCGTTCTGCGCGTGAGCAGAAACTAGGGGTAGATTGTTTTGGTTCGTTTTCCCTCTACAGAGATCCGTTTGAGGTAAAATTTGTGGGGTTAGAACCGTCTTGATGTTGGTTAAGTATGGGCGGTAGTTTCACGGCCAAAGGTGGCCGGAGCAGGCGGCACGACTAGTTTTTCTAAAGCCGCTCAGGGCTGCTCATGACCGCAGCACAAGGGGAGATAGAGTTTTGGATTTTAGGGTTCTAGGTGCTTTCCGGGTCGGGTCATGGGTCCGGGTCGGTTTCAGTAAGTCATGGGTCAAGTCTAGTGGGTCCGGGTCCGGGTTAAGTTAGTCGGGCTCGGGTATTTTATTTTTAAGTTAATTATTAAGTTAAAGTGTTTTAATTGGGCTAATTAGATTAATTAAATTAATGAGCTACATTTAAGTTTATTAATGGGCTTGAATAATTTATTTAAGTTAGTCCACTAATTTTTATGGGCTTTAGAGCCCATGGAAATTATTGAGCCAGTCTTTGGGCTTTTGGGCCCATTGGGCCAGAATTTAAGAAAATGGGCTTGAGTGTTAGGGCTAGCAGTTCAGTACAAACCATGAGAAATTGCATGTGTCCTAAATATATATTTAATTATTTCATGCATGAATGTTATTTTAGTATTTATATGTTAGTATAAAAATTAAATTAAATATATAGGAAGGACACATATTTTATTTAAGTACATGCATTTCATGAAATAATTTTTATGCATGATTTAATGTTTAAAGTTGAGCAAAAGAAAAATAATTTTTATGTTGGAAGTTGAAGTAGTGTGACAATTTGAGGGGGATTCGTCCCCATATGTGAACTATTGAAGGGCATTTTACTGCCAATTTAAGAGGTTATTCGTCACCGCCACGTACGTTGGTTTCCACGCTGATCAGTATTTAATGTATGATTTAAGGTTACACTATGGATACAACCATGCGATGTTAGAAAATAATTTGCTCAACCATGTTTATGTATTATGTATGATTATGATATTTAAGTTATGTTATCTCATGATATTTTTAAGCATGCTCATTCATGTATATGTATGTATTAGTATTAAAGTGATTTAAATTATTTTAAACCCTTGTTATGTTAGCATGTTGGGCCTCTAGGCTCACTACACTGGTATGGTGCAGGTGAGTACGTAGAGGAGGATGTGGTACCCACCGGCGGTGAGGACATATGAGCGGACATGCAGTGACCCCGTGACCGTGATAGACGTCTGAGTCTGTTACGCATGTTTTTGAATATTTCAGCATGTTATATTTTTATTTATTTTCAGTGGATGAAAGTATTACTCATTTTATTTAACAATTTTTAGTGCATGCAAATCTTATTTATTTTTGCTTATGGCAGTATTTTATTAAATGTTTGACTCAGATGTTTAATTTATTAAATGTTGCATTTTTACTTAGTTTATTTATTTTTAAATCTATTTATTCTGTGCATATATGTATGGGCATGTATGTACATATTATTATTTAGTAAGTAATAAAAAAAAAAAATTTCCGCATATTTATTTATTATTTAGAGAGTTAGGGTCGTTTCAAAAATCCACGGTAGCATTCAAACTAGTAAAACTGACAAAACTAGACAACACAACACCAGCGGTTATATTTAGCCTATCCAATAATTGACCCTATGAGATAATAAATTCAACAGCAGAAATTATCACACGTAGTTGCTTCGCAAATTAGGTTATTCAAACGATTACGGATTTGAATTCTAATTTAGCTATCCCTTGCAATACAAAATCCTAAGATGGTCAATCCTAAAATCTCGCATACAAACATAAAATAAAACAGATCAAAAATTGATACTTAATAAAGATTAAAACAATACAAATCAAATCTCATGAATGAAATATACCAAGGGTTCGTCTCCCTCAACCAAGTAAAATAGTTTAGTTACAACGATTCATAGCGAAATTCACAAAATTCAAAGAAAAAAGAAGAAAACTAGAATTAAGAACTCAAGAAGAAAAACCTAGCCTCCAATGTATCTCCACAAGTCTGATAAAAGCCCTACTAAAACGGAATAATAGTCTAATAAAGGCTAGGAACTAAATTAACAAAGTTTCCAAAAATAAATTTTTTTCCCGAAACAAAACGCCCGCTCGATCCGCAACATTCTGCGGATCGAGCGGCGTGAAAATGCGTAACTCTCTGCCTCGCGTAAAAAGGGTCTCGCTCGATCGGTAAACATCTGCGGATCGAGCGAGAAAGAAGTTCCATCCTACTGTCCTCAAAATATAAGTGCTCGCTCGATCTGCATACTCTTGCGGATCGAGCGAGAGAGCATTTCCAGAAATTGACTTGAATTTCCTTTGCTTCAAATCTCCGTTCCTCCGAGGTTCCATCTTAGTCCGCAAAATAAGCAACCTAACCACAAAAACAAGAATCCCATCATGCAAACACAGAAAATGCAATACGAACAAAATGCTAGAATAAAACATGCAACTAATGCAAAACAACAACAAAAATGATGCTAACAAATGCAACAAAAACACAACTATCAAATACCCCCACACTTAATTCTTGCTCGCCCTCGAGCAAGTTATGCAAAAACAAAATGAAACAGAACAAACATGTAAGCAAGGATGAATCACATAATTCATAGCCTCAGAGAAAACCATTTTCATCTAAAATAAGGTCATAGCAACTCTCAATTATCAATGATACACCTATAGTAGAATGCAAACGTGTGTGTGTGCCATGTTACCCCAGTTACATTCAACTTCAAAAGAACAAAGTTTCAAGACTGGTTGCCGACCTATAACAATTCAGTGCAAACCTCACCATCAAGAACTCTCCTCCCAACAATCCTTCAACACAACACAACTTTCTTGAGAATAATTACGCACCTCCGGATTTTACACCCGGTATTGCAATAGCCCCAATAATTACCCGCTAACTTAGCTACAACTAAGACAGGATTAGAATTTCAATCCCCTCGTCTATAGCCCGGATGGAGCATCAACCCCATTTTATCCGCATACTTAGCCTTGACTTTGATTTTTTTAAGATTAGGATTTCAATCCTTTTCAGGCCCGGATGGAGTTGTAAAATTTTGTTTTTTTTTTCTAGGTGCGCCCAAGATCATTTATGCCATATCAAAGAAATCATCAGATTCAAACACTATCAAGTTTCACAAACACCTATTGTCATGCAATGGTCCAACAGACATTCAAAATATCTAATACATCGCTACACTTCACTGGTTAAACATGCGTGCTTAAGAATATTCAACAAACAACCTACGGTTTCTCATATCCAATCAAGAGTAAATTTTTTTTTATTTTTTTCAAAAATTCATAATTTTTCAACTATCTCATCATAGGCTAATGATTTCATCCTCAACTCATGCAGTTGGATAACACAACGAAAATAACAACAATACGATGCATAACAACACAAGACAATGCAACAACGAAACAAAAGAAACAAAATGCATGTAAAGCAACCCCCCCCTCCCACACTTAAACAACACATTGTCCTCAATGCAAAAACAAAAGAAGAACACAACCAAACAACGAAACAGAATGAAATGCAAGAATGCAAAACGGGACTCCCCTGGTTCACAGGTCTGCGGCATCTTCCTCTTCAACCTCCGGAGGAAGGAAAGGGGCGGCGTATTGAAATGGGAAAGGTGGTGGATATGGCAGTGCGGCTGGCATAACATTTGGATCAAGACCATGGTGGATTGTCAGATTGCGCAACAAAGAATCCAAAGCCTGCGAATTATGCGCCGCCACTATATTATATGCATTCTGATGTTGGGCGATAGCCATGAGTTCGCGGATGGCATCAGCTTGAGATCGCCGAGGAGGAGGAGGTGGCCTTGGCTGGGCTTGCGGTGGTGGTTGAAAGTGACCATCCTGCATAAAATGCTTGACACGGTGCGCCCTTTTTGCTTCGATGAAAGCGGAGTCGAGTGGTCGCTGAGGTGACAACCACTATTCATCATTCCGAACTGAAATGCCGGCGTGTAACCATAAACAGGAGATGATCATGGGGAAATAGAGACCCACGGTGACATTATGGATGGACTTTTGGATCTCGCTATGAAGAATCTGCCCCACATTAATGGGTGCTCCTATTTCCAGCGCATAAAGAATGGTGGCGCGCTCTAGACTGACGTCACTTGAATGCAAGATCGGCATCAGACGCCGAATCACAAAAGCATACCATGTGGCAGGAATCACACGCAAGAACCGCTCCTTGAAGTTCAAAATAGAAGCTGGATTGAGCCACGTAGCACCGGGGTATGCTAATTGTTCAAGTAGTTCATCCAAATGCGGGCCGTTTTGCAAGCTTTGGTAGAGAGAGTCGTCCACCTCCGGTATTTCCAATAACGCATTCAGCTCATGGGGCATGAAAGAGATCAGTTTCCCCCGAACAAATTCCTTTCTATCTGTTCGCTCAGCTGCATTTGCATAGAATTCACGGACAAGCGGCACTACAGCTGGCGGAGGATCCTCGCAGAATTTCGTCCACCCACGCTCATGAATTGTATGGACAATATCTGGATAGGCCAAGTTTTCTTCAAAACCATGTTCAAGGATGGGGGAACGACTTACCTTGGCTTCGAAGTACCGATGACGAGCGGCGTCATTGACAAAGTGGCCGACGAACTCGGCATAAGAACGATCAGCAGCCCGAGAAGAGGATTCACCTTGGTGTTGGGTGCGTTTGGGCCCCAATGATAGTAGGAAGAAGATAGCAAAAGGGAAGAGGCAATTTGTCGAACACCTGGCATGCGAAGAATAGTCCGGAGAAGATGATCAGAGAAGATGGCGTCCGAAGAGTTGTGGTGGAACTTCCGAGAGATTTTCATGTGAATTAAAAGATGGAAATATGAAATTAGGGAGGAAAATTAGCTAAAAACGAAAGGTGGGTGTTTAGGGAGACACAAGAGAGAAAAGAGAGAGTAAGAAGGAAAGAAAGAAAGAAGGGGGAAGGGAGTCGGCACTTTTATTAAGGAAAAAGTGCTCTCGCTCGATCCACAAGATGTTGCGGATCGAGCGAGACAAATTATGCAACTAACTGTCCCGATGGAAAAAATGCTCTCGCTCGATCTACAAGAAATTGCGGATCGAGCGAGACAAATTGTTAACCTTACTGTCCCGAGCAAAAAAGCTCTCGCTCGATCTGCAAGATATTGCGGATCGAGCGAGACAACAAAAATTAATTTTTTTGGATTTTTCAAAATTTTCGAAAAACAAGAAACAACATAAACATAAAATTAAGACTAAAGACAGTAAAAGAAATAAAAACGAGCAGAAGTAAAAAGAAAAAAAACACTGGGTTGCCTTCCAGTCAGCGCTAAATTTGTAGTCAGTCTATAGCTCGACTGCATGCCGTGATTTATTCGACATTTGGCGGAGCATCGAGAGTGATATCGTGCTCTTCCACTCCGACGTTCACTTGGACTCCTTCATAATAGTGCTTAAGTCGGTGGCCATTCACCTTGAAAGTTTTGGATGTGTCCAAACTTTGAATTTTGACTGCACCATGAGGAAAGACATTAGTGACAACAAAAGGTCCATTCCAATGCGAACGTAACTTACCTGGAAACAACCTAAGTCGTGAATGATATAGCAGAACTTTTTGACCGACTTCGAAGTTCCGTCGAGAGATCATCTTGTCATGGAATGCCTTTGTTTTGTCTTTGTAAATTTTAGAGCTGGCATAAGCATCATTGCGGATCTCTTCTAATTCTTGCAACTGCAGCTTTCGATGTTCGCCGCTCTCATCCATCTGCATGTTGAAATTCTTTATAGCCCAATAGGCTCTATGCTCCAATTCGACTGGCAGATGACAGGCTTTCCCAAAAATTAACCGATATGGTGACATTCCAATCGGCGTTTTGAACGCAGTTCTATAAGCCCACAATGCGTCATCCAATCGCAAGCTCCAATCCTTTCTCGTAGGATTCACGGTCTTCTCTAGGATAGATTTGATTTCTCTGTTGGATACCTCAGCTTGACCGTTGGATTGTGGATGATATACCGTGGAAATCCTATGCATCACATGATATTTCTTCAGTAGACTTGCCACGGTTCGGTTGCAGAAGTGTGTGCCTCTATCACTGATGAGGGCTCTAGGAATTCCAAACCTAGAGAAAATGTGATGCTTGATAAACTCTGCAACAACTTGAGAATCGTCAGTACGGGTGGCCTTTGCTTCCACCCAATTCGAGACATAATCCACAGCAAGTAATATATAAATATAACCATGTGAATTCGGAAAGGGTCCCATGAAGTCGATGCCCCAAACATAAAAGATCTCACAAACTAGAATGGGTTGTTGGGGCATCTCCTTTCGTTGGGAGATGTTACCTGTCTTTTGGCATTGGGCGCATGACTTACAGAACAGGTAGGCATCTCGAAATAAGGAGGGCCAGAAGAATCCGCTGTCCAACACCTTCCTTGATGTCCTTTTCGGTCCAAAGTGGCCACCACATGCATAGTAATGACAAAACGTGAGAATAGAGATTACCTCGCTCGCGGGAACGCATCGTCGTATAACTTGATCAGCGCAGTGCTTCCACAAGTATGGATCATCCCACACATAATACTTGGCATCACTTCTCACTTTGTCTTTTTGTGCCTTAGAAAATTCAGAGGGGAAACCATTAGTAACTAAATAATTCACAATATTTGCGTACCATGGTAATTCGGTGGTCGTCGAGAACAGCTGTTCATCAGGAAATTCGTCACGCAAATTCAGCTCCTCATCAATATGAACTAGACGACTCAAGTGATCAACAACTTGATTCTCGGCCCCTCTTTTGTCTTTGACTTCTATATCGAATTCATTCAGCAGAAGTATCCATCGGATCAGCCTTGGTTTTGCCTCTTTCTTCGCCATCAGAAAACGAAGAGCTGCATGGTCAGAGTAAACAATAACCTTAGCACCAAGTAAATATGAACGAAACTTATCTAAAGCAAAAACTACTACTAAAAGCTCCTTTTCAGTAGTGGAGTAGTTTCGTTGGGCATCGTTCAGAATGCACGAAGCATAGTAGATAGCATGCGATGCTTTCCCAACTTTCTGGCCTAAGACAGCGCCGACGGCATAGTCACTGGCGTCACACATAATCTCAAAGGGGTTGCTCCAATCCGGTGGTTGGATTATTGGTGCAGATGTCAAGGAGTTCTTTAATTTGTCAAAGGATGATTTGCATGACTCATCAAACTCAAATGACACATCTTCTTGTAATAGCCTGCACATGGGGGATGCGATCTTGGCGAAATCTTGAATGTACCTCCTGTAAAAACCTGCATGGCCAAGAAAAGAACGCACTTCCCGCACACATGTGGGGTAAGGTAGAGATTGAATGATATCAATTTTAGCTCTATCTACCTCTATCCCTTTTGATGACACAACATGACCCAAAACCACACCTTGCCCAATCATAAAATGACATTTTTCAGAATTCAAAACGAGGTTGGTTTCGACACACCTCTTAAGGACAAGTGCAAGGTTAGATAGACAGTTTTCAAAGGAATCACCATAGACAGTGAAGTCATCCATAAAAACTTCTAAGATATGCTCAATAAAGTCTGAAAAAATACTAACCATACACCGTTGGAAAGTGGCCGGTGCGTTGCAAAATCCAAAGGGCATCCGTCGATAAGCAAAAGTGCCAAACGGGCATGTGAATGTCGTTTTTTCCTGATCCTCTGGCGCGATAGCAATATGAAAAAAACCAGAATATCCATCAAGAAAATAATAGTAAGGATGACACGCTAACCTTTCAATCATTTGATCAATAAAGGGTAAAGGAAAGTGGTCCTTTCGGGTTTCGACATTCAGCTTCCTATAGTCAATACAAACCCTCCACCCATTTTGAATACGGGTGGGAACCATCTCGTCATACTTATTCTTCACAACGGTGATTCCAGTTTTCTTGGGTACCACTTGGACCGGACTGACCCACTGACTGTGAGAAATTGGGTAGATAACCCCAACTTCAAGTAGCTTCAGAATCTCAGCCTTTACCACTTCCATCATCGGTGGATTCAGTTTGCGTTGCGGTTGACGTGAGGGGTTTGCTCCTTCCTCCATCAGAATTCGGTGCATGAATGTTGACGGGCTAATTCCTTTAATGTCTGCTATGGTCCACCCAATAGCAATCTTGTGCTCTTGTAACACCTTGACTAATCGCTCCTCTTGATCAACTTCCAAGCTGTTGGAGATGATAACCGGTAATGTTTCTCCTTTACCAAGGAAAACATACTTTAGATGGTTTGGAAGTGTCTTCAATTCGACCTCTGGTGCCTGCAAAACAGATGGAAGATGCCTGGTATTAGAAACTGGCAAAGCTAAGTAAGAGACATTACCTGACTGAGGTAGCTCAGGAGAACTATTCAAAAGTTTCTCAATCTCTTCTAATTCTTGATTGCATCGAATTCCATCTGCCGTCTGCATAATGGGTGCTGTAATAGCCACCTCTAGATTATCTTTTCCTGCATGCTCACAATACTCTTGTGCCAAGAAATCCACAATATCAACAGAAAACACGTAATCATCACTATCAGGGAATTTCATGGCATCATAAATATTAAATTTTACAACCTCGCCATCGAATTCCATAGTAAGTGTGCCACTGTGAACATCAATTTTCGTCATGAAAGTTTTCAAAAATGGTCTACCTAACAAAATAGGATTATTATGATCACCATTTTCCATGTCTAGCACATAAAAATCTGCAGGGAACACTAATTCATTTACTTGCACCAACACATCTTCTACTACTCCCCTAGGGTATGCATTAGACCTGTCCGCTAACTGTATGACAATTCCAGTTTTGTTCAATGGGCCAAGTTTTAAGGATGTATATATAGAATAAGGAATAACATTAATTGATGCTCCTAGATCTAGCATGACCTTCTCAAGTCTAACATTCCCTATAGTGCATGGGATAGAAAACATACCTGGATCCTTACATTTTGCGTGTAGTAGCCCGTAACCAGTATCAGTAATTAAGGGATTAATCATAATTACTTGGGTAGAGTTCGGAAGCTCCGAAGGTGAGATCGGAAGCTCCGATCAGGATCGGAAGCTCCGAACAGGATCGGAAGCTCCGATCGGTATTACGTCAGGCATGACGTGTGGTTGGATCGGAAGCTCCGATCAGGACCGGAGGCTCCGATCACCCCTATCCGGAGTCAACAAATGATATTTTGACACGTGGCAGATCAGGATCTTCGGAAGCTCCGATGGCAGGATCGGACGTTCCGATCGGGGTTCGGACGTTCCGATCAAGGATCGGAAGTTCCGATCGTTGTCTATAAATAGAAGGCCGAGACTTCACTTTCATTTGCCAATTCCGAGTTCTCTTTTCCTTTCTAGTCCTTTTGGAGCTGTTCTAGTCTTCTTAGGTTTGGTCCGGAGGTCGGCGAGGCGTTCGGTAGTCGTAGCGGAGTTGTGCCCAAGTTCTGGAGGCATCGACATCAAAGGGCTAACGACGGACGAAGGTATAGCTTTTGCTTCCTATAAATATTTAGGAGTATGCAATAGCTTAGTTAAGGCTTTTAGAGCACTTTAATGATAGTAGTATCATTTGGAAGTGTAGAGCAGACTATAGGCGTGGACCTAGAGTTGGTAGAGCTTGCACTGTATTGAGGTACGAAAGTACTGTTCGAGATATCCTGACTGAGTATGCATGTATTATGTGACCGCATGATTTATATGCCATGATATTATGCTGCATTCATTTGCATCTTGTTGTATCTCCTTCGAGATGTCTGTTAGTAGGGTTGTACCCTATCCTGTTAGTGGATGGACTTCCATAGATTTGGGTTCGGTGTTTCCACTGTTATCTCGGTATGGGAGCCACCTCCTGAAGCGACGGCACAGCGTGCTACATACCAGGGCCCGGTCTGTCTCTGTTATCTGATCCTTGACCTCGAGTCTATAGGGAGTTCACTTTGCATGCATGTATACTCATACTCTCGCACTGAGCGTTTTATGCTCACGTCTCGTACTCTGTATTTTTTGGACACCCTATTCCATGGGGCAGGTTTGCGATTGGACAAGGAGGGTGGATCCAGGAGGGGCTAGTCAGTGGTTGGCCAGCTGGAGCTTCGCTTAGGTTTTATTACTGTTGTTTGGGTTTTATACAGCTATTCGATTTGGTTGTATATTATTGGATAAATTACAGATTCCTTTACTTGGGATTGTAAACTATTTATGGTTTCCGCAGTTTTATTCTGATATCTGTTTAATTAAGTTAATTGCATGCCTAAGTTCTGTTTAGTAGGTGATCCGGGTAAGGGTCACTACATTTATGGTATCAGAGCATGCAAAGATTTCTTGGGATTTAGTCTCATCTTGAGGTATTTTTGTAGATGTCAAATCGTGACGACCAGAGTTCTCATGGCAGTGTTGGTGGGCGTTGGGGTGATGCCGACCGGGAGCCTCGTCGAGAACGGCGTCATCGTCACCATGACGACGAGCGTTTCACTATGCATCGATTCTTAGCTATGGGACCTAAGCCCTTAGTTGGAGGTGAGTCTCCGGAGGATGCGGAGAACTGGTTAGACCGCATGGAGACGACTTTTCAGACTTTCCAATGCACCGATGAGCAGAAGGTGGAGACCCTTGGCTATCTTCTGGATGGGCGTGCGCGTAGGTGGTGGAGGTTTACTTCTGCACCTTTTGTTACGGCGAGAGGAGTGGCCACCTGGGCCGAGTTCCGCACAGCTTTCCAAAAGCGGTATTTTCCTCCTGCACTCCGTCAGTCGAAGGCAGGCGAGCTACTGAGTCTGCGACAGGGAGCCATGTCTATCGATGAGTATCAGCAGAGGTTCTTTGATCTACTATCCTATTGCCCCGAGATTGCTGATAGCTTAGAGATGAAGTATAATCTGTTCCTTCAAGGCCTTAACCCTGAGATCCATGACCGTGTGGCGGTTGGCGACGACATGTCCTACGAGGGTTTGGTGAGCCGTTGTCACCAGGCGGAGGACAGCATTCGGCGGAACAGGTCTTTCCCTCAGTCGAGGCCTGCTAGTTCTTTGGGTCCCCGTGCCCAAACTTTCAAGAAGTCTGGATCTTCTTCTTCCTCTGGTTCAGGGGGTGTTGTTCGTTTCGGTAAGAAGGACAAGTGTGATCACTGTGGGAAGAACCATCCATCCGACAAGTGCCGCAGAGCTTCTGGAGCTTGTTTCCGTTGTGGAGAGACTGGTCATATCCGGAGGGATTGTCCACAGTCTGGGGGAGGCGGTTCTGGATCTGGTTCAGGATCGGGTTCTCAGGCCACCGTTCAGCAGAGGTCGCAGGGACAGTCTGCTGGGAGTTCTCATTTGAGGCCACGAGCTTCTGGCCAGGTGTTTTCCCTGAGACATGATCAGGCAGTGAAGGAGAATGAGAAAGTCATCGCAGGTACATTTCTGCTTTATGGTATACCTGCTCTTATACTTATTGACACTGGTGCATCTCATTCCTTCATTTCTGCACGTTTTGTTAAGAGGCATAAGTTACCATGCATTGCACTAGACGTAGTGATGTCTGTTTCTACTCCGACGGGCCAATCTGCTTTGGCTAAGCGTCTAGTGATGGGTTGCCCTTTAGAGTTCGAAGGGAACATTCTGTTAGCGAATCTCATGGTCCTGGCGATGGATGACTTTGATTGCATTCTGGGAATAGATATGTTGACTACCTATCGAGCTTCAGTGGACTGTTATCAGAGATTAGTACGCTTTCATCCGGAGGGGAGTGAGAGCTGGTTTTTCTATGGTGAGGGAGCGCGACCCCCGATGCCTTTGGTATCAGCTTTGAGAGCCTGTCGAGCTCTAGAGTCTGGCGGGGAAGGCTACCTTATCTATGAAGTTGATTTGTCCGCTGAGAGTATTGGGATAGAGAGCATTCCTGTTGTGGATGAATTTCCAGATGTGTTTCCTGATGAGATTCCGGGTTTTCCTCCTGCTAGAGAAGTCGAGTTTGGCATAGAGTTGATGTCGGGTACTTCGCCTATTTCTAGAGCACCGTATCGTCTGGATCCGTCAGAGATGCGTGAGTTGAAGAATCAGCTACAGGATCTTTTGGATAAGGGGTACATTCGTCCTAGTGTATCTCCTTGGGGAGCTCCTGTTCTCTTCGTGAAGAAGAAGGATGGGTCGATGCAGCTGTGCATTGACTATCGGCAGCTGAATCGAGTCACTGTGAAGAACAAGTATCCGTTGCCTCGTATTGATGACTTGTTCGATCAGCTGCAGGGCACGTCAGTTTACTCCAAGATTGACTTGAGATCTTGGTATCATCAGTTGAGAGTCCGTGATCAGGAAGTAGCCAAGACTGCATTCCGTACTCGCTATGGGCATTACGAGTTTCTAGTGATGCCATTTGGGTTGACTAATGCGCTGGCTATATTCATGGATTTGATGAACCGTGTCTTCAGGGAGTATTTGGACAAGTTTTTCGTGTTCTTCATTGACGATATCTTGGTGTATTCGCGTAATATGGAAGAGCATGTTTCTCACTTGCGGTTGGTACTACAGACTCTTCGAGATGAGCAATTGTACGCCAAGTTGAGCAAGTGTGAGTTCTGGATGGATAGAGTGGTCTTTCTTGGCCATATCATATCCAGGGAGGGGATTTCTGTTGATCCAAGCAAGATTGAAGCAATACTTAATTGGTCGCGTCCGACAACAGTTGCTGAGATCCGTAGTTTTCTGGGTCTAGCAGGGTATTATCGTCGCTTCATTCTGAACTTCTCTCAGTTAGCTTGACCGTTGACGCAGCTTACCCGCAAGGGTGTGGATTTCGAGTGGTCCTCCGAGTGTGAGGAGAATTTCCGTGAGCTTCGACGGCGGTTAAATTCTGCGCCGGTGTTGGCATTACCGTCAGGATCTGGAGGATATGTAGTTTACACGGATGCTTCTCTTCAGGGGTTAGGTTGTGTCCTGACTCAGAATGGGCATGTGATCGCATACGCTTCTAGACAGCTGAAGCTTCACGAGGACAACTACCCAGTCCATGATTTGGAGTTGGCAGCCATTGTGTTCACTTTGAAGATCTGGTGTCATTATCTGTATGGCGAGAAATTTGAGATCTTCACCGACCATAAGAGTCTCAAGTATTTGTTCACTCAGGCAGAGTTGAACATGAGGCAGAGACGTTGGATGGACTTGCTTAAGGACTATGATTGCGAGATTAAGTACCATCCGGGAGCTGCTAATCTCACCGCTGATGCTTTGAGTCGCAAGGTGCGACTATCCGCACTTCAGACTTGTTCGATGTCTAGTGCGATCGATGACTGTTGCACTTCAGGTTTTACCTTCAGGCATAAGAAAGGTATGCAGAGTATCCAGATGTTTGCAATATTATCTGAGCCAGCCTTGTATTCACGGATCCGAGAAGCTCAGATGTCTGATTCAAAGACCCAGTGTTTAGCTCGTCTAGCTAACGAGGGTAGCTCGTCTGGATTTCATTATCAGTCAGATGGTTTTCTGTGTTTGTCTGGTAGGCTTGTGATTCCGCAGGATGAAGAGTTGCGAGAGGAGATTTTGTCTCAGGCGCATCGCACTAAGTTGAGTATCCATCCTGGGAGCAACAAGATGTACAAGGATCTACGTACTCGTTTCTGGTGGAAGGGAATGAAACGCAGTGTTTATCAGTTTGTTTCGAGATGTTTGGTGTGTCAACAGGTCAAGGCAGAGCACCGACGACCTGGAGGATTGCTTCACAGTCTGCCTATTCCTGAATGGAAATGAGAGTTTATCACTATGGACTTTGTGACCCATTTGCCGGTATCCCCGAAGAACTGTGATGCTATCTGGGTTGTGGTGGACCGACTCACCAAGTCAGCGCATTTCATTGCCTATAGCCGAGAGTACTCTGTGGATCGCATGGCACGGATGTACATTCAGGAGATCGTCCGACTTCATGGAGTGCCTGTGAGCATTGTCAGCGATCGGGACCCAAGGTTTACTTCTAGATTCTGGGGGAGTGTTCAACGTGCGATGGGTACTACTCTCAGTTTGAGTACAGCCTATCAGCCGGAGACTGATGGTCAGTCAGAGCGCACTATCCGTACCCTAGAGGATATGCTTAGAGCGTGCGTCATGGATTTTGGTTCAGCCTGGCAGGATCATTTGCCGTTGATCGAGTTCGCTTACAACAACAGCTATCATACTAGTATTGGGATGGCACCTTTTGAGGCGTTGTATGGGCGACGTTGTCGTACTCCACTCTTCTGGGAAGAAGTGGGGGAGAGACAGGCTGAGGGACCGGAATTTATCCAGCAGGCGATAGACATTGTTGATCAGATCAAGAAAAAGATTAAGACTGCACAGGATCGTCAGGCCAGCTATGCTAATATCAAGCGTAGGCCCTTGCAGTTCGAGGTCGGGGAGAAAGTGTTTCTGAGAGTGTCACCTTTCCGCAAGATTCTCAGATTTGGCCTTAAAGGCAAGTTGTCTCCCAGATTTATCGGCCCGTTTGAGATCTTGGAGAGCATTGGCGATTTGGCTTATCGACTAGCTTTTCCACCGCATCTGTCTAGTATTCACGACGTGTTCCACGTATCTCTGTTGCGACGGTATGTGGCGGATGAATCTCATATTCTTCAGCGGTCCGAGGTTCAGGTAGACAAGGATTTGACTTATGTTGAGAAACCTCTTCGTATCCTGGATTATAAGGATAAGGTTTTACGGAACAAAGTCATCCCTTTGGTTTTAGTTCAGTGGCAGCGCCGAGGCACTGAGGAAGCTACGTGGGAGCTTGAGGATAGGATGCGTAAAGACCATCCTGAGTTGTTTTGATTTCATTCTTTAAGTTGTATTCAGTTGCAAACTCTGTAAACGTTTGATTTGAAAAAAAAATGTTTCTGATTTCTGTATTTGCATTCGGTACTTAAGATCTGATTTCGAGGACGAAATATCTTAAGTGGGGGAGAATGTAGTAGCCCGTAACCAGTATCAGTAATTAAGGGATTAATCATAATTACTTGGGTAGAGTTCGGAAGCTCCGAAGGTGAGATCGGAAGCTCCGATCAGGATTGAAAGCTCCGAACAGGATCGGAAGCTCCGATCGGTATTACGTCAGGCATGACGTGTGGTTGGATCGGAAGCTCCGATCAGGACCGGAGGCTCCGATCACCCCTATCCGGAGTCAACAAATGATATTTTGACACGTGGCAGATCAGGATCTTCGGAAGCTCCGATGGCAGGATCGGACGTTCCGATCGGGGTTCGGACGTTCCGATCAAGGATCGGAAGTTCCGATCGTTGTCTATAAATAGAAGGCCGAGACTTCACTTTCATTTGCCAATTCCGAGTTCTCTTTTCCTTTCTAGTCCTTTTGGAGCTGTTCTAGTCTTCTTAGGTTTGGTCCGGAGGTCGGCGAGGCGTTCGGTAGTCGTAGCGGAGTTGTGCCCAAGTTCTGGAGGCATCGACATCAAAGGGCTAACGACGGACGAAGGTATAGCTTTTGCTTCCTATAAATATTTAGGAGTATGCAATAGCTTAGTTAAGTCTTTTAGAGCACTTTAATGATAGTAGTATCATTTGGCAGTGTAGAGCAGACTATAGGCGTGGACCTAGAGTTGGTAGAGCTTGCACTGTATTGAGGTACGAAAGTACTGTTCGAGATATCCTGACTAAGTATGTATGTATTATGTGACCGCATGATTTATATGCCATGATATTATGCTGCATTCATTTGCATCTTGCTGTATCTCTTTCGAGATGTCTATTAGTAGGGTTGTACCCTATCCTGTTAGTGGATGGACTTCCATAGATTTGGGTCCGGCGTTTCCACGGTTATCTCGGTATGGGAGCCACCTCCTGAAGTGACGGCACAGCGTGCTACATACCAGGGCCCGGTCTGTCTCTGTTATCTGATCCTTGACCTCGAGTCTATAGGGAGTTCACTTTGCATGCATGTATACTCATACTCTCGCACTGAGCGTTTTATGCTCACGTCTTGTACTCTGTATTTTCTGGACACCCTATTCCATGGTGCAGGTTTGCGATTGGACAAGGAGGGTGGATCCAGGAGGGGCTAGTCAGTGGTTGGCCAGCTGGAGCTTCGCTTAGGTTTTATTACTGTTGTTTGGGTTTTATACAGCTATTCGATTTGGTTGTATATTATTGGATAAATTACAGATTCCTTTACTTGGGATTGTAAACTATTTATGGTTTCCGCAGTTTTATTCTGATATCTGTTTAATTAAGTTAATTGCATGCCTAAGTTCTGTTTAGTAGGTGATCCGGGTAAGGGTCACTACATTGCGGGTAGTTTCCTTTGGATCACTGCAGATACATTCTCACCAAGTTCCACTTTTTGACAGCCCTTCAATGTCTGCTTCCTCTTTGCTGTGCACAACTCCTTCAAAAACTTTGCGTATCGAGGTACCTGCTTAATCGCATCTAGCAATGGAATATTGACCTCACATCTACGAAAAGTTTCATAGAGCTCCTTAATCCCCTCACCTTTTCTAGAGTCCTTAAGTGCTAAGGGAAAAGGGGCAACAGGCTTATATTCAGATAAAGGAGGAAACTTACCTCTTGGCGAATCATCCTTGGATGATTTTTCTTCACTTACCTTTTGCTCTTCTTTTTCTTTCAGCTTCTCTTTGGGCTCAACCTCAACTTCTTTCTCCTTCATTTTCAACTCCTTTCCATTCCTTAAAGTTATCGCACTTGCGTTCTCTCTTGGGTACACCACAGTTTGAGATGGAAAACTGCTGGAATTTTATGATTCCAGCTTGTTGATTGCTGTAGCTAGCTGTCCCATTTGAGTGGTTAAGTTTTGTATACTTGCCCGGGTGTCCTGATGAAAAGATGCAGTGTTAGTGGCAAGTTTCTTAACTATATTTTCGAGAAACTCACCTGGAGTTGGTATCTGAGGTCTCTGCTGTTGCTGTTGAGGGTACGGCGGCCTATAAGTTTGATTATGTGGTGGTGCTTGAGGCCCCGATTGACTTGCTTGAGGATTTCCATATCTTAGATTTGGATGATCCTTCCAAGAAGGATTGAATGTGTTGGAATAAGGATCATACTTCCGTTGTGGTGGTCCAAAAAATCCGCCAGTAGTGTTTACCTGTTCAACTGAGTCCTCATGAAGTGTAGGACACATATCAGTGGCGTGTCCTATTGCAGCGCAGATGCCACATGCCTTCGCAGTCTGTCCATTTCCTACAGCCATCTGACGCACAAGAGTCGTCAATTCAATTAATTTCTGTTCAAGGGAAGATACATTTACCTCGTTGTTCTTCCGTGGTGGATGATCATTCCTTATGGTGCCAAATTGTTGAGAATTGGCAGCCATATTTTCAATCAAATTCCGTGCTTGTACCGGTGTTTTGTCCATGAAAACACCTCCACTCGCCGCATCCAACATGCTCCTGTCATGAGGCAACAAACCTTCATAGCATAATTGAATCAACTGGTTTTCACTTATCTGGTGTTGCGGACAACTAGCGCAAAGCTTCTTGAACCGCTCCCAATATTCGTGCATTGATTCCCCTGAATATTGCTTGACGCCATAAATTTATTTCCGGATGTTCGCAGCTCGAGAGGCTGGAAAAAATTTATCCAGAAAGATCCTTTTCATCTCCGTCCACGTGGTGATAGAGCCAGAGGGCAAGTAGTATAGCCAATCCTTAGCAGCACTCTTCAAAGAGAAAGGAAAGGTCCTCAGTTAAATCTGCTCCTCCGTCACTCCATGGGGTTTCATATACACTACAAGAAAAATGTTAATTAACAACACTTAAACGACAACGGTTTTATTTCAAAACCGTTGTCTTTTACCCTATAACAACGGTTTTAATTAAAACTGTTGTCTTTGGGCGTTTTCTCAATAATAAAGACAACAGTTTTTTTAAAACCGTTGTCTTTTGGGGGTAAAAGACAACAGTTCTTTAAAATTGTTGTCTATAAGCGTTTATTTTGGACATACGACAACGGTTTTTATCAACTGTTGTCTATGAGCGTTTTTTTAGGTTAAAAGACAACAGTTTCGTAAAACCGTTGTCTTTTGTAACACTTTTTAAATTATTTTATTATTTTATTGATATAATAATTAATATTATTATAAAAAAAAAACAAAACCTACTGTCAAAAAAGAAAACCTATCCCCAAAATCGCATCTTCTCCCTTCGATTTTTCTTCGCCACTGCTGTACGTCATCGGAGAAGGTTCGACGTCCACCGGAGTAGGTTTCCTAGTGCTTGGAGATCTCGATTATGGTTGGAATCGCAAGGCTTCAGCTCGGTACTTGCACGACCAAGCCTCCTCGAGCACTATCCCAACCATGTCTAAATCGTTCAGCTCGACGACTCCACCGGCGAGATCCGACCCGACCCTGCCCTCTCCTTCGACCACCCCTATCCTCCCACCAAATTAATTGTCATACCAGACAAAGATTGCCACTGCCCCGATTTGCTCGCCTCGTCCTCCGATTTCCTCCGCATATGGCAAATCTCCGATTTCGACAATGGCCGCAGCGTCGAGCTCAAGAGCTTTTTGAACAACAACCGCAACAGCGAATACTCCGGCCCTTTGACCTCGTTTGACTGGAACGAAGCCGAACCCAGGAGAATCGGGACTTCCAGTATTGATATGACTTTCACCATCTGGGACATCGAGAAGGAAGTCGTCGATACGCAGTTGATTGCGCACGATAAGGAGGTTTATGATATCTCGTGGGGCGGAGTTGGGGTTTTCGCCTCCGTTTCTGCCGATGGATCGGTTAGGGTGTTTGACCTTCGTGATAAGGAGCATTCTACGATTATATACGAAAGTTCAAAGCCCGACACTCCACTAGTAAGGCTTGGGAGGAACAAGCAGGATCCGAGGTACATGGCTGCAATCATCATGGACAGCAGTAAGGTGGTAGTGTTGGACATCCGATGATAGGTCACAGCGCCATGCCTGGGGGAGTTCTTGATAGAGCCATCGATGCTGAGGATGCCGAGAGCATTGGATTCATTTTATTTGTTTGTATGTATCCGTTTTTTTCTTTATTTTTTTTTACTGGGAGCATTGGATTCATTTTGCCTTTTGGGTGCTTAGGACTTTCTTACCAGTACAGAGCAGTGAATCATGTAATATTATCCATGAGTCACAAAACAAGAAAGGCAGACAAGGTTAGTATTTTAAATGTTTCTTGACATATAAATATAAATTGAATTAAATGCAAATTTATGGATTCTATGTTAACAATTTTGGTTTAGTTTCTTAGTGCTGATAATGTTTCTTGTTCTCTATGCATGGTGTGATACTAATTTGGTGGCAATTTGATTGGAACTGCAGTCTATCTTGGTGAGTCTCGATCACACTTACACGTTATTTAATAGTTAGAAAGTGACTGTAATATCTAAAAACAAAGTAATGAAAACACAATGTCCAGGTACACGCTTTAGTCTGTACCAATATATACATACGTACATACCTTTGTTGTTTGTTCTTCTGGCAAGGGATTCGATTAATCTCAAGTTATTTATTTATTTTTTCTCTCGTGTACGTCATATTACAGCAGTTTTTTTTTGTTCAACTCAACCTTATTTTTCTTCGTTTCTGTTTCTTATTGAATAACCTTTCAATTTTTTTGTCTCAGTCTGTGGGGCTATTGATTTCATAGGATAAGACGTAAAATAGAACAATAAATGAATTAACCAAATGTATGATGAACCTGTGTTAGAAATCTATCCTAGTTTAATATATAGTCAAAGTAATTATGATCAATTACCAATGTATTTTCGTATTCTGTTTTGACCTTCTGACAACCAAAGTAAATTATGAATTTACAAACAAGCATATTTGTTTTGACTCACAGATCTATTGTTAGCAGGAAATCTAATGTGATATGGCTGCTCAAATTTCTCTTAGATATGTCGTATCTCGTAGGATGTGTAGCAGTGGCAAAATCCTGAGTGAGGAGGCTAGGGCTGTTGAAAGCATCTATATCAAGGTAATTTTCTCAAACTGTATACATATATTAGCCTGGTTTTGGTATCTTGGCAATCACTGCAACTTATTTTTCTCTTCCTTGAAGGGAATTCACAAGGATATTGAATTGCCTGTGAACATTGATATTTATCGACACACTAGGAGTTTTTATTGATGCCTACACATCTTTTAGCATTTACAAGAAACTTGAGATACTTGGAAACAAGTACTGGGCCGGGATATATACCGTTTGGTTGGTGGGAAAGTATGTATATTAATGTTGGGTTAATTAGTTAAAAGATATGGACAGCTGATGATGTATAACTAAAACTCGAGTCAATTATTAATGCTAAATGTTTTATCAAATGTTGACCTCCTTTCTCTCTCTTGTGATATATAGATGCATATTACTTCTGCTACTTGGTTATTGGAAAGAATGCATGTTGGTTTACTGAATTTCAAGATTATGAATCTACTTTTCTCATGACTTTTTGCAAATAACAGAAAAAGGAGCAAGAGAAATCGGAGAAGCAAGCTCGGAAGGTATAGTATTACCTGGATAATAATGCATCTATAATCCTCAGCTTATTTTTTTATTATTATTTTTTATGTTTTAACTGGACTAATCCGTACGTTCTCCAGCTTCCTTTCTTTAAGTTACTCTTGATGGACAACAGGACTGGATCAAGCAAGCTAAATATAAATGTTATGATTAATAATTAATTTTCCATGGTATCTGGGCATTATTATTTTTGTTTTCTTCTTTCCTGCCACCTCTCTCATGTTTTGTAGGTTTTGCATCTGAACTAATGCATATAATCGAGTTTGAATCAGGTACATGGTGGCTTTCCTTGTATTTCTTCACCACTATATATTTATCTGTTAAGAGAAAATTCCCCTCTTAGGAGGAGTTGTGTTATTCACAATATCACTTGCTCTTTATAAGCGACAAGGAATCCGTATTAATGGACTCTGTCCTGAGGCAAGCTATGTTCAATTTTTATATTTGAGATGCTCATATTAGTGTATATGTTTTAATTAATTCATTTCCTGATATTTGCTGACACGATATTTTTTGAGAGCCAGGCGATCGAGATCTCCAGTGCTTTGTTTTGGAAAGCGAAGCATTATTATTTTAAGTTTTACCGAAAAATAAAATTTTATATTAATTTTATAGCCGCAAATAACATAGAAGATAACGTAAATATAAATAAATTGGCAACATTCTTTGACTTAGATTTCAAGTTTGTTTAGTGCAGAGGTGTCTTCTCTAAAACTTGTCTTGTTTGCTTATTTTCTTTGTTGAATGTTATTTTTTTTAATGAGACTCAAATACAGGGAAGCTTCTCTAAAACTTGTCTTTTTCATTCTACGACATATCATGAATATGTCTTCCTAAGAAATTAAAATACGTACTCCGATGAGGAAGGCTTTGGGGGGCCGTAGTCTTTGATGGATTTTTTGTCAGTGGGGGTGATGATAACAGAAACGTTGCTGGTGGCATCAAAGTTGTCTTCATATCTCAGCACCTGACCTGGAAACTCTTTGCTTGGGTTCCACTTCGAGGGAATCTCTAACTTGAATCCATCACCAACGTAAGGTAGGCTTTCCATATATATATATATATATATATATATATATATATATATATATATATATATATATATATATATATAATCATTTGCTTGCGGCCCTCAGTTGATGGAGAAAAATCTTGATCTATGCCAAACCACTTATCATGTTATACATTAAAACTTGTTACTTCTTTTATGCAACTACGTCCAACGGAACATACTTGCATGCGTTGGTTTTATGATAAGATTCTAGTTATTGGTATAGAGTCGGATTTGTTTGGATAAACAGGAAGTCACATCTAATGTGGTTGATATATTGAGTGCCATAAATCAAGTCCTGTATCTAGTGCAAACCACGTGGAATTCCATCAAGTGTTTGTTCGGGTCTTCACCTGCAAGACCATGAAAAGTAGGTAGTAAGTGAATTAAACCAGATTTAAGTTCAAAAGTAGCATTATTTTCTAATGTAGGAAAAATAATGCATAGAGGTTGTTGATTGGGATCAGGAGTGCCCAATTATCTGAGACTCAGGTTAGCATTAGCAGCCATCTCCTCTTCTGGAAAAGCAGCTCGAGCAGCGGCTTCTTGTTGTTGCCTACGGAGTTCTCGCCTTCGCCTATGCAAAGTTCTTTCGATCTCTGGATCGTAGAAAAAATTCTCTTCAACAAGATCACCTGAAAGCATGAACTAGAGAAAGCTAGAACCAGAGAAAAGAAAAAAAAAGTGAGAATAACAGAATGAAGCAAAATAAAACAAAATAAAAGAACACAAAAAAATTTAACACCGTTCCCCGGCAACGACGCCAAAATTTGGTAGCGCTTATCGCATACGCCCAAATTACCCGACTCAATCAGTTAAACAAATAATGCAGTAGCGTGAGTAAGGATCGTTCCCACGAGGAAAGGTAAATTTAAAAGTGTTCTTTAAAATAAAAGGGGGTTTTGGAGTTGAGATTAACTACTAAAAACTTTAAGCAATCAAAATTCACTAGCATGCAAAATTTAAATAAAAGAGTGGAGAAATTCAATAAGAGACGAGACTTGGTATCGGTCGACTACACCCTTGATAGTCATTCATTCAATCATCGATTCTCTAAACTAATTAATCTTATTAAATATTCATCATTGAAAATTCAATTCATATTTCACCGTAATATTGGTTAATTAGAAAACAACATTCTTAATTAACACTTACCAATGGATCAACCCGATAACAGCAATCTAGATTAAAATCCACGGTAGCATTCAAACTAGTAAAATTGACAAAACTAGACAACACAACACCAGCGGTTATATTTAGCCTATCCAATAATTGACCCTACGAGATAATAAATTCAACAGCAGAAATTATCACACGTAGTTGCTTCGCAAATTAGGTTATTCAAACGATTACGGATTTGAATTCTAATTTAGCTATCGCTTGCAATACAAAATCATAAGATGGCCAATCCTAAAATCTCGCATACGAACATAAAATAAAACAGATCACAAATTGATACTTAATAAAGATTAAAACACTACAAATCAAATCTCATGAATGAAATATACCAAGGGTTCGTCTCCCTCAACCAAGTAAAAGAGTTTAGTTACAACGATTCATAGCGAAATTCACAAAATTCAAAGAAAAAAGAAGAAAACTAGAATTAAGAACTCAAGAAGAAAAACCTAGCCTCCAATGTATCTCCACAAGTCTGATAAAAACCCTACTAAAACGGAATAATAGTCTAATAAAGGCTAGGAACTAAATTAACAAAGTTTCCAAAAATAAATTTTTTTCCCGAAACAAAACGCCCGCTCGATCCGCAACATTCTGCGGATCGAGCGGCGTGAAAATGCGTAACTCTCTGTCTCGCGTAAAAAGGGTCTTGCTCGATCTGTAAACATCTGCGGATCGAGCGAGAAAGAAGTTCCATCCTACTGTCCTCAAAATATAAGTGCTCGCTCGATCTGCATACTCTTGCGGATCGAGCGAGAGAGCATTTCCAGAAATTGACTTGAATTTCCTTTGCTTCAAATCTCCGTTCCTCCGAGGTTCCATCTTAGTCCGCAAAATAAGCAACCTAACCACAAAAACAAGAATCCTATCATGCAAACACAAAAAATGCAATACGAACAAAATGCTAAAATAAAACATGCAACTAATGCAAACCAACAACAAAAATGATACTAACAAATGCAACAAAAACACAACTATCAGTATATGACCGACCCGGGCCCAATAAGGGGAGTCCTAATCATAAAAAACACTTGGGAATCCAAATAATTTTGAGATTATGATCAGACTATTAAGTCGGCTAAAGAGTCCTGGCCACGATGGCAACTAAGTCTTGCTTAACCTAGTCTCCTACCTTGAGTAGAGTCCTACCCTAACAAGAATTATACTCCAACAAGGTAACTCTCCCCTCCAGTCTCTATAAATACTGGGTATTTCTTATCGTTTTACACATTCACTTTTGCTCACGCATTCACTCACTTATATTCTCTTGTTCTCTGATTTTTATTGCGATCTTCATCTTCTGAGCACTGACTTAGGCATAGGATGAGTTACGCCGAAAACACCTTCAGCACCACCTAACAAAGTTTCTGTCTTGCAGAATAACGTCACGCTCGACCCGACCCGTATTGTGAAAGATTTGAAGTTCCTCTCTACCAGACCGAACCCGAGGTAAAATTTTGGTATCATCACATGTAAACATACAATTCATTTCTCGCAAACTTATTTCCAGATAACCAACGAGTAGGTCTCTTGTGAGATTGTCTCACGGATCATTATTCGTGAGACATGTCAATCCTACCTATATCTACAATAAAAAATAATACTTTTGACATAACTTTTGGTATAAAAAGTAATAATTTTTCATGAATAACTCAAATGGGGGTCATGTCTCACAAAACTGACCTGTAAAACCATCTCACATAAGTTTTTGTGATAAGCAAATACTTTAAGTTGTGTACCATCAAAGATTTACTCGTGAAACCATCGGTTATTAGTTTACATGTCAGACGCTTGGAAAATTTTTTGGCTAACTCCTTAGGTCAATTCGTTTTTTTAACTCCTACACCTTTTGTTGGGTGAAAAAAAAATTTCTCTTTTTTTTTTGGTTGATTAATATTGTATCTACAAACTCGATCTCTCTATTAATAAAAGTTATATGATTTACAGGTAAAAACAAATCCTATATTAAATAATTTTAATTGGTTTTATGAATTTTTAAATTAAAATATATCTATAGAAAGATATAATTTAATTCAAAAATTTTAAAACATCAAGATATATTACATATATATTTTTCAAGATATAAAATTTAAGACATATTTTAATTCGAAATTATAATATATCTATATAATGATATATTTTAAAGTAGAATCATTTAAAAAAATTAAATATATCTAAAATATAACTCGAAAAATTATTACTTATTTTATCAATAATAAGATGGAAATATTTAGAAAAAGTGTATTTTATGAAATAAAAATATCAATAAATAATAGGATGAGAGTATAATTGTATTTCCAAAATAAGATTTCATAAAATAACTAAAATTTATTTAATATAGGTTTCTATTTTAATTATATATACTATCTAATTGCCGCATACAAGATACGTGTGCTCCGAAAAAGAAGAAGAGAAAACTAGTATTTTAGTTTTTAAATAAAATTTATTAATTTTTATAGAAATGATATAAAAGAAAATAAAATGTTAAAAAAAATAGTATGCATAATGTTATGGTTAAAGTGTGTTTTAAATATATATATATATATATATATATATATATATATATATATCACCAATCATATCTAAGTCTAAGCTAGTAAAAAGTGTGTTGGGGTGCAATAATTGTTCCTGCAGGTGGAGGGATTGAACCATGACGCTTGAGCTGCTTTGCGGTTTAAAAGATTTGAGTTGCACCATTCCACCAACTATAGCTTTTGGTAAAGCGGCAAACGCTCATTCCTATAATTGGTATCAAAGTCGTGGTCATGTTTCACTTTCTTTCCTAAGATTCTAATTGTCGGTTCAAGTTTTCTGTGCAAGTAGTAGTTTTTGGCGTGCCCGTATAAGAACCGGCCGTTGACTGTAGGATTGCATCCCTTGTTTCAAATATTTTATGCACGTTAGAGTCATTAGATTTTTAAGTGTTTTGTATATAGATTTTAATTTCAATCACGAGTTGTTGAACTTGCAAACGCGATGCATGCCCTGCACTGTCGTATTTGATAATTTTTCCCACATTTTCCATATCTAAATTCTTGTAAATGTCGAAAATACGGGACGTCTCAGTTGGTATCAAAGATGTTGGTTGTGTGATCTAGTTCGTGCATACAATCTCGCCAAAAACGCGAATGCTCCTGCCCTCCATGACTATGAGGTTCATATTTTAAAGTTAAAATGTAACGACCCACATCTTCCACCACATCCCTCCCCAGCCTAAAACATGGCTCGGACCGCATGGTTCGACGGGCATCGCACTCATGACCTCCCCATTCCTGGAAGTGGGTTTTTGCCCTCCCCAGAAATCGAACCTTGTACCTCCAGGTTTAAGTACAAAGTTTTATGATTCCTGGTACCATTGAGCTAGCTGGCTCAATGGTACTAGAAATCATAAAACTATGTAACGACCCACGTCCTTCCACCGCATCCCTCCCCAGTCTATAGCATGGGCTCGGACCGCATGGTTCGACGGGCATCGCACTCATGACCTCCCCACTCCTGGCAGTGGGTCCCTCCCCAGCCTATCCAGGAATCATAAAACTTTGTACTTAAGCCTGGAGGTATAAGGTTCGATTCTTGGGGAGGAAAAAAACCCACTTCCAGGAGTGGGGAGGTCATGAGTGCGATGCCCGTCGAACCATAAGGTCCGAGCCCATGCTATAGGTTGGGGAGGGATGCGGTGGAAGGATGTGCGCCCTTTTATGTAACGACCCATGTCCTTCCACCGCATCCCTCCCCAGCCTATAGCCCGTCGAACCATGCGGTCCGAGCCATTCTATAGGCTGGGGAGGGATGCGGTGGAAGGACGTGGGTCGTTATACTAGTGTTTGGGCACGGGTGCGCCCTGTGTTGTTCCTTCTTGTGCATAGTTCTTGCAAAAATCATATCTTGAGTTCTAGCCATTGGATCGGGTTGAAATTTGGACAGAAGATTCTCTAGATTTGCCAATAATTTCTAGACACTTGCTGCTTCGTGATTCCTTCCTGCGCCTCTTCTCAGTGCTCCGACTTTGATATTCACACTTCTTTTTTGCTTCGATCTTATTATCTTCTCTTATTTCATTTTTTTCACACCAAAAATTTATTGTCACCTAGATTCCTTCAAACAACATTAACAAACAAATACACGCATAATATCGTTCGATGCATAACAAAATTCAAGTTAAATCATATAAAATATAAGTGCAAAAACTGTACGTATCAAATTCCCCAAAACTTAAAATTTTGCTAGTCCCGAGAAAATTAAATAAAAGAAGAGGAAAAGAAAGAACAAAAAAAAACTAACACATAACACTCTAAAGCCATGATATCATGTAATGCAGTCAGCCTAAAAAATTTATTTTTTTTCTCATGCATTAAATTTGTTTGCTACATCGTTCTCAAGAGTTCTCGTGTGTGTGTGTGTGTGTGTGTGTGTGATTTTCCAATCTCATCTACCCAACCTAACACCCAGATATAATTATGCAACCAGTGAGCTTCAAAAATTTAGTCATCTTGGCCTCAAGTTTCAAAATGCAATCAACCAAGTTCAATATTTATTTGCACAGATCAAAAGAACTTTTTCGGTTATCGGCTCAACATAAAGTATGGAACATAACAAATATCCCAAAGTATATCAGAATCAATCGAAAAATATCAGGATTAAGGCAAAGGGATTTGATCAAGATTTTTTATCAGATTGAGAAGTACGATTAGCAAAACTAAATTATTTGTTCTGCCAGATTTTGCATCCGGCTTTTTTCTACACCATACATTCTCTTTTTTTAGCCTTGTGTTTAATTGGATTAGAATTTCAATTCAAGGCCTCCCCTCACCTTACTTTATCCGCCATTCCATTTTCCTTGCACTTTTTAGCTACTCATTGTTTTTTTCCATGGTTATAGTGTGGCTAAGAAGACTCAAATTATTCAAAAATTGCCTAAATCACTTCTGTGCTAATAAATATCTACCTATATAGAAATCTCAACATGCAATATTCACATTCAACATATATAGAAAGCATTAAAACATGTATCATGACACATAAAATGCAACATATAAGTATGGATACATACTCTCTAGAAATATCTGTAAGTACTTACGCAACTCTATCCAACAGGGCGAGTACTATCAAGTCTAGTGTCCATGCATAGAGTTAAGTGATAGGACTACTAACCATGTATCAAGCTACTTTGGACTGCTATCAGATATTGGTACAGTTTCATCCGGTTGAGGGCGACAGTTGGTTCTTTTATGGTGAGAGAGCGCAACCTCTGATGCCCTTAGTATCGGCTTTGAAGGCCTATCATGCCTTAGAGTCAAGCGAGAAAGGCCACCTCATTTATTCCATTGACTCATCCACATATAGCATGGATATCGAAGATCTACCAGTGGTTAGCGAGTTCCCCAATGTATTCCATGATGAGATTCTTGGTTTTCCTCCGGTTCATGAGGTTGAGTTTAACATTGAGTTATTTCTAGGAAAAGTACCGATATCCCGAGCACAGTATCTCCTGGATTTGTCAGAGACGCGTGAATTGAAGCAGTAGTTTTAGGACTTTCTAGATAAAGGATATATCTATTTAAGTGTATCTCCATGGAGAGAACCTGTGTTGTTTGTTAAGAATACAGATTGTCGATGTGGCTATGTATTTATTACAGGCAGCTGAACCGTGTCACCATCAAGAACAAGTATTATTTACCCCGTATTGATGAATTGTTCGATTATCTTCAGGGTACATCCATTTATTCTAAGATCTATATAAGATATGGATACCATCAGATGAGGGTGCGTGACACCGATATTCATAAGACTACTTTCAATACAGATATGACCATTACGAGTTTCTGGTGATGCCGTGCGGTCTGACGAATGCGCCAAAAGTGTTTATGGATTTGATGAATCTCGTCTTTCAGGATTATCTGGATAAGTTTTTTGTAGTTTTCATTGATGATATTCTGGTACATTACCGCAACATGGATGAGCATGCAAAACATCTACGGATTGTGTTGCATAATTTACAAGAGAAGCATTTGTATGCGAAGTTGAGTAAGTGCGAGTTCTAGATTGATCGAGTAGTGTTCTTTGGTAATGTCATATCTAGAGAGGAAGTGTCTGTTTGTAGTGACCCTCTCCGGAATCACATAATGATCAAACTTAAACATGAAATTTAATCTTAAATAACATTGATCAGATAAATGAGCTGAAACTAGAGTACAATAGAAAACCCAAATCTAAAGCTTCAATATGAAATACTATTTAAGGTACAACCATATCGAAATCAGTGTATCATAATACAACCCAAGGTAACGGCGCTGCTCCTTGCCTCAGGGCTCACTCTTGCCGAGCATCATCCAATCTGAGGCCTGCCCCGCGGTATGGTGTGTCCAATATGAAACAAGGACGTGAGCGCTAATGCCCATTACCTAAATATGAGTATAAAAACCTATATGTGCAAGCATATGACGTGGACTGGATGACAGGATCAACAAGGAAAAACTCATGTGAGACTGGAGGCACCGGCGTGCATTGTATTAGCTTAGAAATACCCCTCTAGATAACTAGCACACTCAACCGGACGTGGATCTGGAATATCCTGGAAAAATCATAGCTCTCCCGACCTTTCGATTACTATGACTCATGATGCTCAATCTTTCACAAATAGGGCTGAGCGACCCTACTATAGGTATGACTATCTCGAAGGAGATTCGGCTCAACGTGATACATGGATATGCAACATATGAACGGTAATACTTGCATATCATGCTAGATAAAATGACACACATAAGAATTCATACTCAACTGGATATCTCAGTCAGTACATACCTCTATATGTCAAGTATAGGTGAACAACTTAGTATCCAAGCCTATAATAAAATTTTTATCGTATCACTTATACAATTATAAAAGCCTTAAATAAGCTAATAGATACACCCAAACTTATCAAGGATCTAGGAGTATTACTTGCATCCGTTGTTAGCCCGCTGATGGTGATGGAACCAAACTCTAGTCACAACTTTGCCACGTTCCCGGTAGTGCCTTGCTATCGTTCGACCCTCGAGATGACGCACAAAAGACTAAAAAACTAAAGATTGAACGAGATATGAGCTGTGAATTTGAATTTTCAAATGGCTTCCTCGGTTTCTATTTATATACAAGAGTTCAGAAGTTAGAATCTACCATTCATACATTCCGAACTGGTTCGGATCTTCCGATCTCATGATCGGACATTCCGATCTTGTGCCCACCAAACACGTGTACAGTGATTGTACATTTCACTATGCAAACCATGTTCGGACCTTCCGAACCATTGTTCAAACCTTTCGACCTGCCTCGAGTTAAATCACTAATAAAAAACCCATACCCTGTCTTTCTGAGGGAGTTCGGATGTTCCGATCTCAAGTTCAGAGCTTCCGAACTTCTCGGTACTTCCGAACACCACCCCTTCCCTCCAAACTAGTTCAGAACTTCCGAACTTCCCATGCTCTAGTTCGAACCTTCCGAACTACTCCGACCCTTGATGCCTTTTGGGCCATTCCCGAACGTTCTGAATCAAATTTTCTACTTATTTTCCTCAAATGAGGGTTCCTTAATCATGTTATAACCATTTAAACATGCTTAGAAATTTAAATTACTAAGGATTCCTTGATATTGTTTTAACCTTTTTTATACATGCTTAGACATCTAAATTACTCAAACAGGAGTCGGGTTACTACATGCTTCCCACCTTCCGTCCTTGAAATCAGGAAAATCTCAAAACCAAAACATCGCTATTACAACAGAACTAACGATACAACTGAAGTTTACAATGAAACACAACATAAGAATTACAATAAGAAAACTCTAGATGATTGGCATGCATACGACTATCAAGATCCCAAGTGACTTTTTTGGTACCTCGACACTGCCACTGGACTAGAACAATAGGAATAGTCTTATTTCGCAAAACCTTGGACTTCTGGTTCAAAATGCGAATCGGTTTCACCACATAAGTCAGATCCTCATTACGTAGAACCTTGGATTGATACAAGATGTGAGACTCATCTACCACATACTGCGTCAACAGAGTTACGTGAAACATGTCGTGAATATTAGACAGATAATGTGGCAAAGCTAGTCGATAAGATAAATCCCAATGCTTTTCAAAATCTCAAATGGACCAATGAATCTCGGAGATATCTTCCATTTGAGACCAAATCTCATAATTTGACGGAATGGAGAAACATTCAAAAATAACTTTTCCCCTGGCTGATACTGTAGGGGCCTATTCTAGGTGTTTGCATAGGTTGCCTATCGATCCTTTACGATCTTGATCCAATTCTTGATTTTATCGAGAACATCAATAGCCTGTTGGATCATTTCCGATCCTTGTACCTGTCGCTCTCCGAGTTCTTTCCAGAACAATGGAGTACAACATCGTCGCCCGTACAGTTCCTCAAAAGATGTCATACCTACACTTCGGTGATATCTATTGTTGTATGCAAACTCGATCAGTGGCAAATGGTCTTGCCAAGCCGGACCAAAATCTATGGTACACGCTTTCCACATATCCTCAAGTGTTCGAATGGTACTCTCATACAGATCATACATCTTTGGGTGATTGGAAGTACTCAAACTCAAAGTGATGTCCAATCCTCGCTGAAAACATTCTCGAAATCTGGAAGTAAATCTGGGGCTTTGTCAGTAAAAATACTCATTGGTTCACCATGCAATCGTACTATGTAAGGCCCAAAAATATTAAGTTCTTAATGACGAGATTTAAGATTTAAATTCCGAAGATAAGAAAATAATGATTTAAGAATGTATGAAAATTAGAGATTTCAAGTTCGAGTCAGAAATATTTAATTTAAGGATTTTCGGATTTTAAGATTTTAATATTCAGAATTCTTAAATTAAAAGATTAAAAATATTTGAATTGATATTTATGGAATTTAAGATGTGAATTCCAAGATGATAAATATCAAAGATTTAATTTGAGGATGAAATCCGAGTAAGAGCCAATTTGCAAAGATTGACCAGTTCAAGGACTAAAATGCGATAAGGTCCGAAATGATTTAAATTTAATCCGAAAATATTTAATTTGAGAATATTTAGAGTTTAAAATTAAATTCTAATATTCTTAAATTATTTAGGATTAAAATTGAATTAAATCGCTTGTTCGGGGACTGAATTGCAATTAGGCCAAAGTTCAGGGGCCAAAATGCAAATAAGTAGATATATATCTACTTTTAAACGTGGGAATCAGATTATTTTCAGCAAAAAGTCAAAAAGTGACCGAGAGAGATAGGAGAAAGGGTTCCAAGCCATTTTCGATTCTTTAAGCCCCGATATCTTTCGATCCACCCGGTAGAATTTTTAATTGATCGTATATTTGCGATCACAACTTCGAGTGCTACGTTTTGACGTAAGTTTTACGAAGTTATACCATGTTTGAATTTTATGTTGTTGTTAGAATTAATATTTGATTGTATAAACATGTTCTAGCATATCCGACGATAGCATAGCTAAGACGGATCGAGAAAAGATCGTCGTTTGAACATGTTTTGGACTTTGTGAAGATTTTTCTAAAATCTGAAATTTGGGACTTGTTATGTACGTTTATAAGCTGTTCAAATGGTGATGATTATTGGTTTAGATGGTTGAATTAATAATGATAATGCATTTGGAAAGACCGAAATCGTACCGTTACGCCGTCGGTTCAAGATTTTGACTTGTTATGCATTCTCAATGTCTAGAGCTCATATTCAAGTTGATTGTGGAGGAATTGAATATGAGATTATGTTTAGAATGAAGATATAATGATATTTGAATCGAAAGATTTATCGGACTCGAATAGTTGCGACGTCGGTTTGAATTTCGCTTATATTAGCAAGATTTGAACTATATAAGCTTTAAAGAAACATCGATTCAGATTGGATATTGATGTTTAGCTATGTTATAAACCATTTCAGATTTGAAGTGAAGATTATCGAAGTTGAATCGACGAGTTCAATTTCAAATGACTTGAAGTGTTTGCAGTTGAAAAACACCTTCAAGTAGCACTGATTGAAATGAGCAGATTTTGATGACCGATTTGGCTAGCGTTGAGATGATCAGCATTGGAAACAGATTCAAGAGATTTGAATCGCGATGAAAGGTATGAGTTGACATTATTCTTGCCAGGTAGGACAACTCGAGAACGTGGTGGTTTTCGAGTTATCCTGAAATCACATACTTAGTTGTTTAAGTGCTCTTATGTGATTTACTTGCTTTTGTTGCTATGAATATTGACTTATGTGTTCAAGATGTTTATCAGTATTTATTTGATTAATGCATACAGATTATGTTGCATTCATCTTGAACCCTACCTTGAATAGCACAGAGGGCAGAATGGCCTAGAGTGCATATGTTGTTGGAGAATTGTAGTTGAGTGGCATGGAATGTAGATTTACTTCTAGAGTCAGATGACTCATGGCACGGAATATAGATTTATATCCAGAGCTAGATGACTCACTTTAGTTGCACCAAAGTCAGGGGAATTGAGATATTTAACACCACCTCGATTGGGAGAGTCGGTGGTTAGTTAAAGATTTTATTCCCCGGGATCCCAAGAACTAAGCTTATTGGTATCAGATTTGATAGCCTATTCCTTGGCACATGCATTACATTTATGCATTAACCTAGAGTTTTTTATGGTTTAGATTATGCAGTTATAAAAGCTAGCATGTTGTAATACACTATTCTAGATATGAATGTATGCTATTGCTGTAGATGAATCGTTATGCTTTAAGAATTTAAGAATAGATGATGATTCTATGATCTACATGTTATTACATGTTTTATGATTTTAGATTAGTATGGCATATATATTCCATATGCTTTCATGATGTATATGCATGTCTTTCATACTGAGATTTATTCTCACCGGAGTTATCCGGCTGTTGTTTTGTTTGTATGTGTGCATTGCATCAGGTTGGGGCATGATCAAGCTAGAGTTGACCTGGATAGCTTGAGAAGAGAAATCGCATGTCGTAATTCGGGTTTTAAGCAGATGACATGTATTTATGATTTGGTAAACATGTTAGAAAGCAAGAACCTTTGTATAGGTTGTTTTTGTCAAGTATTGATTTATACTTGAGAGTTCATGTATTCTAGATCACTTGGTTTTAGTTTGAATGCATGTAAATTATTTAGAATTATGTTGAAAAGATTATATGCATGTTTGAGATTTTATACACCATGATTTGTAGTTGGAAATTGTTTTTAACAGCAAATGAACTCTGCAAAATTCTGAAGCAGAGTAGCCCGCTCGATCGGGTGAACTCCACCGATCGAGCGAAGCCTGTGATTGCAAAAAAAAAATATTGAGCTTTTGGGCTCGCTCGATCGGGTGAGTTCCACCGATCGAGCGAGACCAAAAGTGTTGCAGACCCGAGAGTGTAGAATTTTAGCTCGCTCGATCGACTGTGTTTGCCCGATCGAGCGAGGGGCCTTCATTAAAAACAAAAAAAAATTTTTGTTTGCTCTTGGTTTGAATATTCTTTTATTGTTCGATTAATTGTCTATTAATCGTTAATTGCCCTAAGATGAGATTAGCAACCCGGGTCCCCACAACAGGTGGTATCAGAGCATAAAGTCTTGGACTAAGATAGAAGTTGAGAGAGGTAGATTGAGTTGCATGCATTTATAGTATTGTATGAGTATACTTTACTTGATTTACAGAATTGTATGCGACGATGATTGTTTGAGTGAACACTGCTTGCTTTACTGATATGCAAATTACATGCTTATATGTTGATATGTATGCCTGATTTATTGAATTCATTAGAATAAATGAATTCATTGAAAGCATGTATTATGTGAAAAGCATGAGAATTTGCAAGCATGTGTTCTATTCAGAAGCATGAGATTATATGTATGTTATACTGACATTGTATGTTATAATCTCTGCCATATATATTGCTTCTGTTATCGAATAAGACAGATTATGCAGATAGCATGAGAACCTCAGACAGAACAGAATCGCAGACAGAACAGAACAGTGTTGAGGTAATTTTTTGAGCCGATTGCACTGAGAAGTATGTTAGTTGAACAACTCCAAAGCTATTGATCATCAACTCAGAAAGATACAGAATATGCTATGTCTAGAAAGGGGTTGATTTGAAGAGCTGGATCAGTTGTTCAAGAGAAGAATATTCAGATGAACATAGAATCAGCTTGATTTTATATCACCTCCAGGACTTAGCAAGAAGTTGGTGAAGTTGCCAGAAGACGTACTGAAATTGTTTGGCAGGTAAGTAAACAGAATTGTTTCTTTCCGTATATGCTAAAGAAGATAGAACAGTAAACTTTGCAGAATAGAAGCATAAGTTGATTTCAAGCCAGTAATAGAAAAACGAAATCATGAACCGGTAGTATGAGGCAGAGTTGAATTTTTATTCATGCCTCTGTAATAGTGGAAACACTATGATCATCACCCCCACTACAACTTTCATAGCAGTATAGCTATGAAGCAAGAGATAGTGGCAACAACAGCAAAGATTGAAAGGCTCAAGTTGTATCAGATAAGAATATGACAGGTAAGTGAGTTAATTCTAGTTAACCGCTTATATATTGATTACATAGTATACAGTCATAGATTAGTGATTTGTTATGCTATAATCCGTATCTGATGAGCCTTTATTCAATGTATTTGCTGAGATTTTTGCCTTTGAGTAGAAGAAATGCATTTGAATGATTAGACAGAGAAGATGAAATGCAAACTTGAGGAAATAAGATTGAATATGCATTATAGATATTAATGCAATAACTGAGTATCAGATAAGAATTGATTGATTCTGTGCAGTGATTAAGTTAGATCAGCAATAGCAATGAGTAGAGATCTATTTGATATGAGTTGCAGAAATAAATTTCTATTATGTCGGTACTGTTTATATCACGATGATCGTGGAAGAATGTCAGTAGAAGTCTAGCCGATATATTGAAACTAGTACAGAATTAACCTAGAATTGACATCTATGTCAGTGGTTAGAATGTACAGAAATAGTTCAATGACATATTTCGACCTTTCTACGACATGAATGCAGTTCTATATAGAGTGGTGTCTAGTAAGAAAGTATTATGGCAACTTGTATAGAAGAGCATTACGTGAACTGAAGAACTCCAGAAACAGCTAGAAGATTGAGTAGAAAAGAGTTATATAGTACCGAAATAATGATTAATTCTATGACAATAAGTTAAATCAAAAAGATTATATTCGACTATTGTCAGCTGAACTCATGTCAAGAGAGAATAAGAAAAATCAGTTACAGTTGAGCTTTATCTTCAATTTTGCTAAAGCTATTACATCATAGAAATCATGATTCTTGAATTTCTTGATATCGATTCAGAGGTTGTGTTATTTGACCTCGATTGATATTGATTGACTCTTATTCTTTCGAGAGAGTCTGCTTTGATTCTCTCGCTGTCATTCAGAATATTTGATTTTGACTGACATTTCCTTGAGCGAGTTCCTTTGATTTGAAATTTGAGAATTCTTGATTATTTGATGTGTCTATTCAGTGTATCTTGAAGTATTTGGCTCGTAACTGATAGATATTATGATTTCGACTATCAGCAAGATTTATGGGTTTTAGCTAATTGCTGGATTTATTGGGTACAGATCTGTACTTGTTGTATGTTTATGCTTGACAGATACTTAAACGATCTGAATTGTTGCAATCCAAGCTAAACTCGATTGATTTGGAAAGATAAAAGCAACATTGATCTAAGATCAAGCAATAGAATATGATTGAGAATGCTAGATTAAGATATGAGATAAGACAGCAGAGCAGAACAGATGAATTTTGCAGTAAATAATCGTTGATTATGCGAGATATTCTAGACATGGAATATCAGATTCTGAAAGAGGCATATGTCAATATGTAGTCAGTATTTGGAAATCAGTATTGGAAGAAGAAATGAAAAAAGATACGACAGAATTGATAGTACCAATACTAAAAGTCCAGTAAAAGAAACAGAAAAGAAGAACGCAAGTGGTTTATGTAACAGATTAGTTACATAAGAGTTGAAAACAGATCAACTTTGTGAATGACTTTAGTTCGAATCTACTCGAATTGTCATGAATTTGCAATTTAGATTGTAGTAGATATCGACAGATTCATGAATATTTTGTATTAGATATGATACAAACATAAAAAGATACTTGTCATGTATTTAGCAAGATGATCAGATTTCAGGAATTATTGAAATCTATTGTCGAGATAGAGACTTTAGATTTGTTTTCTAGATTGTGGCATTGATTGTCAGATGTTCTGAGTGTTTGGTTGTATGAGATTTCATTATACCATCCTTCGATTAGTGGAATATCAGATGTGATTATCCAGATTTCTGAGGATATGCTCAGAACAATAGTACTAGATTCGGTACTAATTGATTGATTATTTGCCACTTGATTACTATGATTCCTGTGATAGCTATTTGATAAATATAAAGACAGTATTTTGATGATTAATTGATCAGAAACACCGAATTGTCTTTCTATTGAAACGATATTTCAGAAATATCCGCTATCAGACCAGATATGAGTCAAGAAAAGATAGAGAATGTGAAGATTGATTTGAACAGAATGAGAATAGAGCAGCATTAACAGAGCTAAAAAATGAGTAATAGATAGAGATTTAAAGCCTGAACAGAATGATCAGAAAATAAATTCTTTCCCAAGAATCATTAGGTTCAGAAAGAGATTTTTGAAGCTATGAGTATTTGATCTAGCTAGTTGATTAATACTCAATCGTAAACGGTCAGATAGATGAATTGTTATCCATATGCATTGGCTGAAGAATATCAGCTAGAATATGTATGTGCATTCAATTCAGATAAAACAGAAGCAGATAAGAGTTTAAGAGAAGCTGATTAGATTACGAGAAATAGCAACTTAGATATAAGTTGACTCAGTGATTATATGTTTTGCAGAAGCAATCAGAAAGAAGATTAAGATACAATAGAAGAGAAGATATCAGAATAGATATCGAAAGCTCGGATAATTGAAGTCCGTATTACTTCAGTCAGCTATACAGCTTACGAGAATCAGCAGTAAGATCGAATGTGATTTCGAGGAAGAAATCATTCCTTAGAGGGGAGGAAATGTAAGGCCCAAAAATATTAAGTTCTTAATGACGGGATTTAAGATTTAAATTTCAAAGATAAGAAAATAATGATTTAAGAAAGTATGAAAATTAGAGATTTCAAGTTCGGGTCAAAAATATTTAATTTAAGGATTTTCGGATTTTAAGATTTTAATATTCGGAATTCTTAAATTAAAAGATTAAAAAGATTTGAATTGATATTTATGGAATTTAAGATGTGAATTCCAAGATGATAAATATCAAAGATTTAATTTGAGGATGAAATCCAAGTAAGGGCCAATTTGCAAAGATTGACCAGTTCAAGGACTAAAATGCGATAAGGTCCGAAATGATTTAAATTTAATCCAAAAATATTTAATTTGAGAATATTTAGAGTTTAGAATTAAATTCTAATATTCTTAAATTATTTAGGATTGAAATTGAATTAAATCGCTTGTTCGGAGACTGAATTGCAATTAGGCCAAAGTTCAGGGGCCAAAATGCAAATAAGTAGATATATATCTACTTTTAAACGTGGGAATCAGATTATTTTCAGCAAAAAGTCATAAAATGGCCGAGAGAGATAGGAGAAAGGGTTCCAAGCCATTTTCGATTCTTTAAGCCCCGATATCTTTCGATCCGCCCGGTAGAATTTTCAATTGATCGTATCTTTGCGATCACAGCTCCGAGTGCTACGTTTTGACGTAAGTTTTACGAAGTTCTACCATGTTTGAATTTTATATTGTTGTTAGAATTAAGATTTGATTGTATAAACTTGTTCTAGCATATCCGACGATAGCATAGCTAAGACGGATCGAGAAAAGATCGTCGATTGAACATGTTTTGGACTTTGTGAAGATTTTTCTAAAATCTGAAATTTGGGACTTGTTATGTACGTTTATAAGCTGTTCAAATGGTGATGATTATTGGTTTAGATGGTTGAATTAATAATGATAATGCATTTGGAAAGACCGAAATCGTACCGTTACGCCGCCGGTTCAAGATTTTGACTTGTTATGCATTCTCAATGTCTAGAGATCATATTCAAGTTGATTGTGGAGGAATTGAATATGAGATTATGTTTAGAATGAAGATATAATGATATTTGAATCGAAAGATTTATCGGACTCGAATAGTTGCGACGTCGGTTTGAATTTCGATTGTATTAGCAATATTTGAACTATATAAGCTTTAAAGAAACATCGATTCAGATTGGATATTGATGTTTAGCTATGTTATAAACCATTTCAGATTTGAAGTGAAGATTATCGAAGTTGAATCGACGAGTTCAATTTCGAATGACTTGAAGTGTTTGCAGTTGAAAAACACCTTCAAGTAGCACTGATTGAAATGAGCAGATTTTGATGACCGATTTGGCTAGCGTTGAGATGATCAGCATTGGCAACAGATTCAAGAGATTTGAATCGCGATGAAAGGTATGAATTGACATTATTCTTGCCAGGTAGAACAACTCGAGAACGTGGTGGTTTTCGAGTTATCCTGAAATCACATACTTAGTTGTTTAAGTGCTCTTATGTGATTTACTTGCTTTTGTTGCTATGAATATTGACTTATGTGTTCAAGATATTTATCAGTATTTATTTGATTAATGCATACAGATTATGTTGCATTCATCTTGAACCCTACCTTGAATAGCACAGAGGGCAGAATGGCCTAGAGTGCATATGACGTTTGGAGAACTGTAGTTGAGTGGCATGAAATGTAGATTTACTTCCAGAGTCAGATGACTCATGGCACGAAATATAAATTTATATCCAGAGCTAGATGACTCACTATAGTTGCACCAAAGTCAGGGGAATTGAGATATTTAACACCACCTCGATTGGAAAAGTCGGTGGTAAGTTAAAGATTTTATTCCCCGGGATCCCAAGAACTAAGCTTATTGGTATCAGATTTGATAGCCTATTCCTTGGCACATGCATTGCATTTATGCATTAACCTAGAGTTTTCTATGATTTAGATTATGCAGTTATAAATGCTAGCATGTTGTAATATGCTATTCTAGATATGAATGTGTGCTATTGCTGTAGATGAATCGTTATGCTTTAAGAATTTAAGAATAGATGATGATTCTATGATCTACATGTTATTACATGTTTTATGATTTTAGATTAGTATGGCATATATATTCCATATTCTTTCATGATGTATATGCATGTCTTTCATACTGAGATTTATTCTCACCGGAGTTATCCGGCTGTTGTTTTGTTTGTATGTGTGCATTGCATCAGGTTGGGGCATGATCAAGCTAGAGTTGACCTGGATAGCTTGAGAAGAGAAATCGCATGTCGTAATTTGGGTTTTAAGCAGATGACATGTATTTATGATTTGGTAAACATGTTAGAAAGCAAGAACCTTTGTATAGGTTGTTTTTGTCAAGTATTGATTTATACTTGAGAGTTCATGTATTCTAGATCACTTGGTTTTAGTTTGAATGCATGTAAATTATTTAGAATTATGTTGAAAAGATTATATGCATGTTTGAGATTTTATACACCATGATTTGTAGTTGGAAATTGTTTTTAACAGCAAATGAACTCTGCAAAATTCTGAAGCAGAGTAGCCCGCTCGATCGGGTGAACTCCACCGATCGAGCGAAGCCTGTGATTGCAAAAAAAAAATATTGAGCTTTTGGGCTCGCTCGATCGGGTGAGTTCCACCGATCGAGCGAGACCAAAAGTGTTGCAGACCCGAGAGTGTAGAATTTTAGCTCGCTCGATCGACTGTGTTTGCCCGATCGAGCGAGGGGCCTTCATTAAAAACAAAAAAAAATTTTGTTTGCTCTTGGTTTGAATATTCTTTTATTGTTCGATTAATTGGCTATTAATCGTTAATTGCCCTAAGATGAGATTAGCAACCCGGGTCCCCACATACTATCTCTTGGATATACAAGTCATGCGATCAAAGGTGTAATTTCGGTTATACGAAAGAAAGTGCGCTGACTTGGTGAGTCGATCCACCACTACCTAGATGGCATCACAATTCCTTGATGACAATGGCAAATGGGTCACAAAGTACATCGTGATATGCTCCCATTTACATTTGGGAATCGGTAGGCTAAGAAGCAAACCTATAGGTCTTCGGTGCTCAACTTTAACCTACTGACATACCAAGTACTTAGATACGTACTAATAAATATCAAGCTTCATGCCTTTCCTCAAGAATCGAGTTTTCAGATCCATATAGTTTTTCGTGCTTCTCGGGTGGATGCTATGGTTGCTCTAGTAAGATTGGGCTAGAATTTGATTTCTAAGCTCAGTATCTCCCGGAACTAAAATCCTTCCAGATAAACCCAGAGTTCCGTCTGTTTGAAATGCAAAGCCAGATGTGTTGTCTCCATTAGCTAGCCTAGCCAACTTCTGCACTTTTGTGGTAAGAAACTGAGCTTCTCTTATCTTAGCATACAAAGCTGGTTCAGATAAGATGCTAGATACTTGAATATTTTCCAACCCTTTTTTGTGTAGGAAATGAAATACAAAAGAACAACATTCTTGGATGGTACTAGCAACCACACTGATTTTAAGAGCTGATAACCTCACCTTCCGACTAAGAGCATCTGCTGTGAGATTTGTTGACCCTCATGGTACTTGATCTCACAATAATAATCATTTAGTAAATCCATCAATCGTCTTTGGAGCATATTCAACTCCGCTTAACTAAATATATACTTTAAGCTTTTGTGATCAGTTTTAATCTCAAATCTCTCTCCGTAGAGATAATTTCACCAAATCTTAAGAGCAAACATGATCGCTGCCAGTTCCAGATCAAGACTTGGTTAATTCTCTTCGTGTTTCAATTGTCGGGATGCACATGAAATTACATGTCATTCGGCATCATAACACAACCCAATCCTAGCTAGGATGCATCAGTATACATTATATATTGTAACTTCCTCTTTTTTTAAGTTTTAAAAATAAAATAATCTAATGTAAAATAAAATTCTGACTAATTTTTTTAATTAAAAATGGGGAAGGGAGAAACATAAAATAAAATATCAAACCATAAATAAATCATCGGTTTTCAACCATAAAATTCAGCAACCAACAATCAATAAAAGTTTAACAAAACAACCAGGAATTAATTCGGGTATCTCAAAACTTTAAAATTTCAAATTCCAACAACAGTTTTAAAAAGGAACATAAATAAATTTTCTAGTGCGGAATTCATGATCATGGATATGCTCATGCTCACGACCACCACTCTCGCCAGACTGCATCGCATCAGTCATCTTCACCTGCATCGATGAAGTCTAATGAGCTTAAAAACCCAACAAGAAATATCGGAAGTAAAAAATACATATAAAATAACTTAAATCTTTCAACACAGTCAAATTCTTAAAAATCCTCAACTTTAATTCATGCAAGCACAGTCACACACATGCATAAAATCACTACTTCTCTTTAAAATTTGCACCTTAACCCTTTTCTCAAAACACCTCAAATAAATTCTCACACCTCAAACATTTTCTTTCTTTTTGACCTGTGGTTCGGAAAGTTTTCTTATTTTTTTTATTTATAATGGACGCTTGATCAAGCTAATACAAAGAATTCAGGTTTGAAGGGGCATCATGACCCGAAGCCCTACATCCACACGTCGTCATCTTTAGTGGCAGGGCATCACGAACCGAAGGCCTACATCCACACATCGTCAACCTCAGGGGCGGGGCATCATGACCCGAAGACCTACATCCACATGTCTTCAACCTCAATCGTAACTTCACCACAAGTAATAAAATATTTTACACATTTTATTTCTTCTGAACACAACCAACAACATTCCAAAACCCACAAAATACACACACCAACTCACCCTCACACACGCACACACATAACACACACTAACCCACACAAAGTACACACACTCTCACACAGTACACACACCAGAACACACCATTACACATACACATACTCACATTCGCGCACACATGCATACAAAAACACAATACACACATCAATACATACACTCATGCACACAGTACACACACAATACATGCAAATACACACAGTACACGCAATACACACCCAAAAATTTTCATATACATATCCATTAATTCATAAAATCACGTCTACATCTTTAAAAACATCATTGAATCCCTTTAAAATCTGTATGACTTCAAAGATACATGAAAAGACAGATTTTTAATTGCCTTATATCAAAGATGAGATGATTCGGATATGATCTTGTGATCGGAGTGTACCCGAAACACGTTCAAAGTCGTTCAAAAAGCGAGTAGAACCAAAAAAATTTATGCCCTAGCCGCCTCCTCTATTCCTCACATCATTCTCTCCCTTTTTCTTTTCTGAGTTTTTTTTTATTTTCTTTTCTCACGCTAATCTGCTATATTTTATTTTTCTTTTCTTTTTTGACTCACAAGCCCGGTCAAACAATGTTTTAAAATACTCTACATTCTAATAACCAAAGGTGCCCAGTCCACTCCCTAATATATATATAATTAAATAATCCAAGAGTATAAATAAATAAATAAAAATATATCTTAAACTTCTAACCGTTCCTGGGTATCTCTTCTCCAGAATGCATCCCGAAAATCATCACCCAAAATAAAAACCTTAGAAGTAACAGTTAAATGTTAGAAATAAAAATACTTAAAGTTTAGCACCCATAAAAAAATAAACTTTAAAAATAAAATAAATGGAATTCATGCAGTCTGGCCGGTCACTTAAAGTTCTAGGAATTACAATCCTCCCCCGGCCCCTTGAAATGAATTTCTTCCCTGAAATTTGCATAACCTCGGATACTGAAAAGCTAATATTCACTTATCCTCTCTCTTATTGTGTTGCTCAATATTTAATCTAATCACTTATAAAATTTGGGGTCATTCTATCTCACTTTCGCTGCGCAATCTGATGAAAATTCTTTCGCTTTCTCTACGTCCTTGTCAAAAATTCCTCGCCCTCATATTAAATCTAGTGATTTACTAACCTTGTCATGCCATGATTTTGAACAAACATCCATGATTAACACAAGATTTAAATCACTGACAAATTTAACCTAATCCATTTAACTTTTTATCTTACTGTCACTTATATCGCTAAACCCTATGTCAAGTAAAGTTTTTAGAGTCACAATTCTAGTCACCATCTTATATCATAATTTCATCCTAAATTCCATAATGCTTACAATTTATAGACTGTAAATCTTTACACTCTTAGAATGTACTTAAATTTGTCTCCTAAGCATTCTGGAATATTTCATTGACAACAAACTTTTTTTTCATTGACAATAAACTTAATAACATAGATAATCATGACATTATTAATACATTTTATTTTAATTACCTTCTATATTAGTAGCATACCCAATTACAGCTAAGACTCATCAATCTCTTGTAAATTTCACAATGAAGGTACTTAGGCACCAAAAACTAATTTATCCAAACTTGCTCATTCAAGTGAAAATGGTAGAGTATCTCTTATTCTAAAATATTATTGTTTCATCATAATGTAATTTACTACAATGAAATCATAAATCTATCACTGCTTGAAAATCTCAAAGTTGAACTGAACACTAAATGAAACCTTAAAGCTCAAGATAATGCCCAATAATAAAACATTACTTATAATAATAAAATATCAAATCACTGGTGAGGTAAAAACTTCAATCCATCTTTAAACATAATTTATTAATCTCATAATATTTATTAGGCTACATCCTATATTCAATTTCTATACAAGTAAATCACAAATTGATTTCATAAATTTATCTCAAGCTTTCTATATATTGGTTTTCTCCAAAACTAGTAGAAATAATTTTCCATTCATCAAACCAATTTTTATCTTAATTTAAAATCTTAGGTTAATTCATACCTTATATGAACACTTCTCTATATAAAATGTTTTCAAGCTTTAGTTTTATAAAAATACCATTTCAAAGAATTCAAGAAGCAAATCCAAGATAAATCTAACATTTCTCTAATACCAAGTACCTTTGGAAACCCTTTTTTTAAATCTTAAACAAGATTAAAAGTCATTCAACAATAATTAAAAAAAAACTTATGTTTCCCTTATCTATTTATTTCTTCCGATCCAATAGAATTTAAAATTTGGAAAGAGAACGGAATTAATTACCCACTACCACTCGATTATAACTCATTCATTATCTAGAAAATTGTGAACAGTAATACACATCCTTCAGTATCTCATAATGAATAGATCATTATTATTTCGACGTGAAATTTTCAATCTTATAACTTCATCATTCGAATTTACACGAAAAAAATATTTTAACCAACCATTATAATCTTAATGCATGTCTTTTTGGTCCAAAATACAGATAAAAGTTTCCTGATAGCAAGAATATTCTTAATCATCGATCCCCAGTTCTTGTAATCATAATCAATATATATATAAATGGATACTTCAACATCGACATCTAGGATGATTAATCCCAGCTTTAATTTTATCTTACTAAATTTCAAATTGTAGAGGATACAGAAAAATGAGAATTACTCTTTTGTTTTAAATTCAAATCAAGTGATTCTAGGTTATTTCCAAAGCTATTCAACATAGCTACAACTTGATCGACTTACCATTCTAAATCCCATGTAACACCTAGAAGTTCAAAGGACAACATAAACCCAAAATTAGTTCGTATAAAAAATCTTACTTACTCATCAAGATCAATAACCTCAAATTATACGTACACATACGTGGAAGACCGTAGCATTCCTTGAATCATAATTCTTTTTATGTATTCCCAAAAATAATTCAATTACTGACTACGAATTATCAGTATTTTTTTCAGATAAAGGAAATTTTCATGCCCCCAACAGTATTCCATAATCTTAATGATTAACACATAAGCAAGCAAACTTCTCTAGTATTCACTAATCAATTTCGAAATTGTTTAGATTTTGTACGAACTCAATTACTCAATTCCGAATGCAGTAAATCAACATAAACTCATAATACCAATCCAACATCAATACATTACTATTTACAATACCCAAACATTCTGAGAGGGAAATATAACTTTTTTAATTATCTTTATTTATAGTATATCTTAAAACAAAGATTATAAAATCTATTTAAGGTCTAGGAGGTGAGTTATAAAATTGCATTTCTCTATGAGATTATAATGTCTCTGTAAACAAAAATTCAGCGCACTCTTTCTTTCAAAACTCTAACAATCCTTGAATCATAATAATTTACTTAAGTAAATACTAATAATTAAATGATGGCTATAAAAGATTAAACTTTTCCTTTGAAATTTATAAACCTGAAATAAATTAATATTCTTAAATCAGATTCACTTAAATTCATAATATCTGGTCAATACATCAATACCTTACTAAAGTGAAAACATATTATTAACATGTGTCCATATCATCAATAAAAATTATACAACTCATTACGATTATAACTTCTCATACAAAATCCTAATTTCTTCTGGTTTGGTTGTGACCTCCAAATATACGTCCATTTCCACAATACAACTGACACTCATGAAAATCACGTGATTTCTTATTTCAAATAATAACTTTCTAATATTCTTAAAAATAACATTTAAACATTTATCTTTTTTTTTTTATCTTAACATTCAAAAACACAAAATTTATACTTTTAAGCATAAAAAAATAAACTTAACCTTAAACTTTCAAACCTTGCGGTGAGTCTGAACGAGATCTGCGTAGTGAGAGTAGACGCTTATCCCCGGGACCATGCTCTAATACAAATTTGTAACGTAGTCTTTTTCTTAAGTTTTAAAAATAAAATAATCTAATGTAAAATAAAATGCTGACTAATTTTTTAAAATTAAAAATGGGGAAGGGAGAAAATTAAAATAAAATATCAAACCATAAATAAATCATCGGTTTTCAACCATAAAATTCAGCAACCAATAATGAATAAAAGTTTAAAAAAACAACCCGGAATTAATCCTGGTATGTAAAAACTTTAAAATTTCAAACTCCAACAACAGTTTTAAAAAGGAACATAAATAGATTTTCTAGTGCGGAACTTCA